>NW_012104254.1:2570294-2602248 GCF_000951045.1 Mandrillus leucophaeus
AAAAAAAAAAAAAAAAACCTTTTAAAAAAAAAAGCCAAACTGATGCCATGACTCATGGGTGTGAATTCCAACTCTACCATTTATTACTAACTTTATGACCCTGGACAAGGTATTTTTTGTGTCTCTATTTCCTCATCTGTAAACTGGGAATAATAACCTTCATGGTGTTTTGTCTTTGTTGTTAGGTTTTTATTTTATAATCATAAACTTAACCATTCAATCTAGCTAGATGTAGAAGGGAATAAGGAAAATATGGAACCCAAAGTACTACAGTGAGAGCGAAAAGATTATGGGATACTACAAACAAGTGGAGTGGAAGGTTGCTCTCCTGAGCTACAGAAGGAATAGTCTAGTAGTTAACACGAAATTCAAATTTATTAGAGTTGTCCACAGTTGGCAATGGTGATCTTCTTGTTGATCTTGCCATTCTTGGACCCAAAGCACTCCATGGCTTCCATGACAGTCATACCCTCTCTCTCACCTTTCCTAAGACCACATGCCTACTATCTAAGCCTTCAGTCTTCGCACTACAGATAAAAAATTGGAAACCATTTGTGTTGGGTCCACCATTTGCCATAGGCAAGATGCCAGGACCTGCATGCTTCAGGATGAAGTTCTCATCAGATTTTTCCCCATAGATGGTCATGCCACCAGTGCCATTGTGGCATGAAGTCACCACTCTGCCATATAAACCCCGAAATAATTCTGTGAAAGCTAGAACTCTTAAACCAAGTCCTTTCTCTCCAGTGCTCAGGACACAAAAGTTTTCTGCTGTCTTTAGAACTTTGCCTGCAAACAGCCCAAAGGAGATGCGGAGCTCCTACTTGACAGCTATGTGGGAGAACATGGAGCTGATAATGGCTGACGGCAGGCGCCTCCAGATAGTAGCAGTGTCTGCAAAGCCATACTATTTTTATAAAGATTAAATGAGATAAAATTTCCTGGTACATAAAAATAAAGTATAAAAGTACTATTATTCTAGCCATTTTTAAGAAATCATTTTTTACATCTGTCTCTAGAGCATCCCTGGTTTTATACAACATAAACTATGAGAAAATTGGAAAAGGACACAACATACAATCCTTAATGTTTACATAAAAATTCCTGTTAATACTTATGTGAAAACTATCTTCCCTTCCCCGCAAAGGAATAAAAGAGCATTATTAAAATGTTCTTGTCTCAAAAAAATTAGGTTCCTCAACCTTTTCCTTTATCAAATGTAAATCATAGCTGCTCTGATGAAATGTTTTTAAATTAAGTCTCTATATAAAGAACGTTCTTAAATGTCAAATCTGCACCAAGATTTAATTACCTTAAAACCATCCATATCTTCTAAGTGCATGCTTGTTAAGAACGTTTATTCCCATTATCTGCTTCACCATGTATCTAGCAAGGGAATCGTGGGAGTATGTAACACAAATTACTTGCCTTAGAAAAGACACTGTTTATTCCACATGTGTAAACTTCAGTGAATGACTTTCAGAAAAATCAAAAGAAAGTAAATGTAATATCCATACAGTTGTTTAAGCTTTATTTTTATATGCATGCATGTTTCAAGGAAACAAAAATTTCAAGATACAGAATATGACATATCAGATGAAATAATTCAGATTTTAATGTACACACAAATAACAATATAAAGCACATATATAAGATACATTATATAATTTGTTTTGAGGTTTCAAAAAGCAGTAATTTGGTTTTAAAATTCTGACATCAATATCTAACATTCAAGTAAAACATCTTTCAAAAGTTAAGACTTCTGAGACTAACACATAACTCTATGACAGCCTGCCTTTACCACGATCTTCAAAATAGTGCTGTTCAATTCTCCTACAGAAAGCAAGGAGGTTGCTATAGTTTTTCACCTTCTCAGAAAGTTCATCATTTGTCAACTGTGTAGTAAGAATGGTGTACAGATGGCCAAATACCAGTGCATCAAGTTCAGTAGGCCTAAAGGTAGAAACGGGAGTAATGTGAGTAAGTAGCATTTAACTTTTACAATAGAAAACACAGTTGGCCCTCTTCACCCACAGGTCCCATATTCGCAGGTTCAACCAACCTCAGATCCAAAATATTTTAAACGATTAGAAATAACAACACAGGCCAAGCATGGTGGCTCATGCCTGTAATCCCAGCACTTTGGGAGGCTGAGGTGGGTAGACTGTCTGAACTCAGGAATTCACAACCAGCCTGAACAACATGGCAAAAACCTCATCTCTACAAAAAATACAAAACTTAGCCAGGCATGGTGGTGCTTGGCTATAGTCCTAGCTACTCAGGAGGCTGGGGTGGTAGGATGGCTTACGCCCAGGAGGTGGAGGTTGCAGTAAGCTGAGATCACACTACTGCATATCATTTAGATTGTGTGTATTGGGTACTATAAGTAATCTAGAGATGATTTAAAATATACGGGAGGATGTACATAGATTACAAGCAGACACTGTACCATTTTTTCTTTCTTTCTCAATACATTAAATTTACATAAGCAATTATGCCATTTTATATAAAGAGACTTGAACTCTGCAGATTTTAGTATCTGTGTGGGTCCTGGAACAAATGTCCTGTAGATACACGAAAGACCCCCGTGGATATGTTTTTAAAAATCATTTTATTCATCAATTTAAAAGAAAAAAGCCACATAAGAAACAAATCCTACCACAACTTGACATAACTTTACTTGGAGTTTCTGCTATATGAAAAAAAATATGATTTGCTAGTTGTGTGACTTGCTTTCTTTAGTAACAACATTTAAGTGTGTTAAAATAATATAGATGTAATGATCATATTCATTTAATTCGTTACTTTTGTCACTAAATAAATACAGCAGATCTCCAATGTGCCAGAAACTATACCAAATGTGAGGCATAAAAATAAGAAAAATACTCTACGACATGTACATGAAACATAAATTATAAAGTTGTTTTAATAAATACAATTTAAGTATTTTAATAGATGCATAAACAAAGTGCTGTCAAAGCACAAAGGATTTCGCTGTGATGACAGGACCAAAAAAATGATACCCAATCACAAATCAGTAACAAGATACAACTTTAATTTTACCACTTTTAAAGTAACTTAGATTTCTGAAGGAGATAAAATCGTAAGGATGGCTTCAACATAAAAATTTCTAGGGTTTTTTTTCTCATTAATTATATATTACTAACAACAAAATGAAATCTATCCCACTACTAATGATCTATAAATGGGGCATCACCAATTTACATTATATTAAAATAATTACTAATGCAATATTACTAAAACAAGAAAATGTCATAATTACGAGCTAATTATTACTCTGAGTCCCATAGTGATAAAGGTTTTGAGAAAACATGTGCTAGCCTACATAAACGTGTGTTGCGGGAAGTCAGGGACCCCGAACGGAGGGACTGGCTGAAGCCGAGGCAGAAGAACATAAATTGTGAAGATTTCATGGACATTTATGGGTTCCCTAAATTAATACTTTTATAATATCTTACGCCTGTGTTTACTGCAATCTCTGAACATAAATTGTGAAGATTCCATGGACACTTATCACTTCCCCAATCAATACCCTTGTGATTTCCTATGCCTGTCTTTACTTTAATCTCTTAATCCCATCATCTTCGTAAACTGAGGAAGATGTATGTTGCCTCAGGACCCTGTGATGATTGCATTAACTGCACAAATTGTTTGCAGAGCATGTGTGTTTGAACAATATGAAATCTAGGCACCTTGAAAAAAGAAGAAGATAACAGCAATGTTCAGGGAACAACGGAGATAAAACTTTGGACTCTGACTGCCGGTGAGCTAGATGGAACACAGCCACATTTCTCTTCTTTCAAAGGCAAATAGGAGAAATAATCGCTGAATTCTTTTTCTCAGCAAGGAACATCCCTGAGAAAGAGAATGCGCCCTGAGGGTAGGCCTATAAACGGCCCCCTGGGGGCGGCTGTCTTTTACGGTGGAAGCCGCAGGGATGAAATAAGCCCTGGTCTCCTGTAGCGCTCCCAGGCTTATTAGGAAGAGGAAATTCCCGCCTAATAAATTTTGGTCAGACAGGTTGTCTGCTCTCAAACTCCTGATAAGATGTTATCAATGACAATGCATGCCGAAACTTCATTAGCAATTTTAATTTTGCCCCTTCCTGTGGTCCTGTGATCTGGCCCTGCCTCCATTTGCTTTATGGTATTTTATTACCTTGTGAAGCATGAGATCTCTGTGACCCACACCCTATTCGTGCACTCCCTCCCCTTTTGAAAATCACTAATAAAAACTTGCTGGTTTTACGGCTCAGGGAGCATCACGGAACCTGCCGACATGTGATATCTCCCCCGGACACTCAGCTTTAAAATTTCTCTCTCATACTCTTTCTGTTTATTTCTTAGACCAGCCAAGACACTTAGGGAAACAGAAAAGAACCCACGTTAAATATCAAGGGTGGGGTTTCCCCCGATAAACGTGAAAATATGTTGCAGTAATCTGGTTTGGCAGAATAAATTTGGGGGTTGGTAAAAATCTAAATTTGAACCCCCATACTGTCACTAGCTATGTGGCCTTGATTGCTATTGATAAGTAATATCCTAGAGATGCACAGCTTTAAATACCATCTTGATGCCACTGACTCCTAAATATTTATTTCTGGTCTTAGTGTCTCCCCTGAGCTCTGGATTCATACATCCAAATGCCTACATAACGTCTCCACTTCAATGTGGAATATCTGTGGAGCAGGATGTGGAGCCTCTTGACTAAGATGTGTGGGATATTTTATTTTCTCAATAGCAGTAATTTACAGTATCTCAAACCTGCTTGTCCCCCAAACTTCCCAAAATAAAGGCACCACTATCCAACCAGCTGTTCAGGCCAAAAATCTAGGGGCTACTCTTGAGTCCTTTCTTTCACCCTCCTATATCCATTAGCAAGTCTGGTGAGACACTACCTCCAAAATATGCCCTGAATACCACCACTTACTTATTCATTATGATCTCACAGTGTAACCTACCATCATCTGTCACCTAGACCACTGAGATAGCCTCCTAAAGTGTCTTACTGCTTCTACTCATTCTCCATACCATAGTCAGAATGACTAACGTCAGCAGATCATACAAACTCCAAGCACAAAATATTCAAATGGATTTCTGTTCTACTTATACTAAAATGCCAAACTCCTTACACTAAGCACACAGAGCCTTGATAATCTGGCCTCTGCCTACCTCTTTAGCCTCATATCCTACCATTCATAGCACACAACCCAAACTGGCCCTGCTTCTTGCATTTGAACCTAACAAACTCAAGCCAGTTAGGGAGCCTTGACTACAACTATTCCTGCTGCCTAAAATACTCTTCCTCTGACTTTACACTGGCTCCTTATTTTTTAGAATAAGGTTTAAATGGCACATCTTAAAGTCTCCTCAGACCACCCAAACTGAAGTAGACATATAGTCACTCTTTATCATGTGGTCCTTTTTTAATGCTACATTTGGTAATTAATACCATATAATTTTTTTTTCTTATTGTGCATCTCCTCTATCAGAAAGTCCTATAGAGAAAGGACCTCACCTACTTGGTTCCTGCTGTATCCCCAATACCTAGAACAATTCCTTGCACAAAGCAAGTTCTCAATAAATTTGTGTTGAATGAACCAATAAAAAGGTGACACACTTCTCATACCATATTATAACTGTGTTCACTTAACTGTTTCCCTCACTACACTCCAAGCTATTTAAAGGCAATGATGCATGTATGTTTATATTCCCAGTTCTTAGCACAGTGTCTAAGGAACTGAAATAGCACTTGCTGAATAAATACATGGATTAAAAAAGAAAGCATCTTAAGATGTGTGGAATATTTTATTTTCTCAATAGCAGTGACTTACATTCTTTGAAAGCCTTCCACTCTTTTGACACATTCATGAAGTGTTAATCAAAGTCAAATGTACAATCTGTGGCCATGTTTAAATGGGTAGCCAACAGTACAGTTTTTTTAAAAAAGTATCTCAAGGTCCTTAGACTCAACAGCACCATAATCTTACCAGCACAGGGAAGAATCAATAATGAATAGATGCCTGCAAAAAACCAAGGATGCAGAGTGGATAAATGTGGAGCTGAGCTGAGGTACCTGGTGAGAATAATACAAACACCAACTCTTCCACATGCCTAAACATATTTCTTAGGAGGTACATCTTATCTTACCAATTAAGAACTTATTTTCCTAATCCTTGTTTACTGCCAGCTACCCTATGCTTCTTGTACTAGAGCCTAAAAAAGGTGAATATATTCCCTGATGCAACTTCCAGTAATATAGATGGGCACCCTTTATCAATAAATGAACGCTCTGAAAGAGTTCAACTATCAATGTATGCTCAAATGACAGTGCTCCAGAAGTACCCCTGAAGTGGCCAAAATGTTATTTGCTGCAAATATATATCCACGTAACTCCAGAGGTACTGAATTATATATGGGCATGAGCATATAAAAATTGATGTGATTTTACATAAAGATAGCAACTTTTTGGCAAGTTACTTTAGAAAATGGCCATACTGCCCAAGGTAATTTATAGATTCAATGCCATCCCCATTAAGCTACCAAAGACTTTCTTCACAGAATTGGAAAAAACGGCTTTAAAGTTCATATGGAACCAAAAAAGATCCTACACTGCCAAGACAATCCTAAGCAAAAAGAACAAAGATGGAGGCATCATGCTACCTGACTTCAAACTATACTACAAGACTACAGTAACCAAAACAGCATGGTACTGGTATCAAACAGAAATATAGACCAATGGAACAGAACAGAGGCCTCAGAAATAATACCACACATCTACAGCCATCTGATCTTTGACAAACCTGACAAAAACAAGAAATAGGGAAAGGATTCCCTATTTAATAAATGGTGCTGGGAAAATTGGCTAGCCATAAGTAGAAAGCTAAAACTGGATCCTTGCCTTACTCCTTATACGAAAATTAATTCAAGATGGATTAGAGACTTAAATGTTAGACCTAAAACCATAAAAACCCTAGAAGAAAACCTAGGTAATACCATTCAGGACATAGGCATGGGCAAGGACTTCATGTCTAAAACACCAAAAGCAACGACAGCAAAAGCCAAAATTGACAAATGGGATCTAATTAAACTAAAGAGCTTCTGCACAGCAAAAGAAACTACCATCAGAGTGAACAGGCAACCTACAGAATGGGAGAAAATTTTTGCAATCTACTCATCTGACAAAGGGATAATAACTAGAACCTACAAAGAACTCAAACAAATTTACAAGAAAAAAACAAACAACCCCATCAAAAAGTGGGCAAAGGATATGAACAGATACTTCTCAAAAGAAGACATTCATACAGCCAACAGACACATGAAAAAATGCTCATCATCACTCGCCATCACAGAAATGCAACTCAACACCACAATGAGATACCATCTCACACCAGTTAGAATGGCAATCATTAAAAATCAGGAAATAACAGGTGCTGGAGAGGATGTGGAGAAATAGGAACACTTTTACACTGTTGGTGGGACTGTAAACTAGTTAACCATTGTGGAAAACAGTGTGGCGATTCCTCAAGGATATAGAACTAGAAATACCATTTGACCCAGCCATCCCATTACTGGGGATATACCCAAAGGATTATAAGTCATGCTGCTATAAAGACATATGCACACATACTGTTTACTGTGGCACTATTCACAATAGCAAAGACTTGGAATCAACCCAAATGTCCATCAGTGACAGACTGGATTAAGAAAATGTGGCACATACACACCATGGAATACTATGCAGCCATAAAAAAGAATGAGTTCATGTCCTTTGTGGAGACATGGATGCAGCTGGAAACCGTCATTCTCAGAAAACTATTGCAAGAACAGATAACCAAATACCATATGTTCTCACTCATAGGTGGGAAATGAACAATGAGATCACCTGGACACAGGAAGGGGAACATCACACACCGGGTCCTATTGTGGGGAGGGGGTAGAGGGGAGAGATAGCATTAGGAGATATACCTAATGTAAATGACGAGCTGATGGGTGCAGCACACCAACATGGCACATGTATACATATGTAACAAACCTGCACGTTGTGCACATGTACCCTAGAACTTAAAGTATAATAATAAAAAAAAACACAAAGAATATCAATAAAAGTATAACTCAATAGATTAAACCAAAGCACATATAATTGTGTGTTACTTAACAGGAATACATTCTGAGAAATGCACTGTTTGGCAATTTTCTTGCTGTGTGAACATCAGAGTCTACTCACACAAACCTAGATGGTGCTATACACCTACACTATATGGTACAGCCTATTGCTCCTAGGCTACAAACCTGTACAGAACATTTCCATACTGAATACTGCAGGCAACTGTAACACAGTGATAACGTGTATTTATGGTACACAAATACTTGTGTATTTAAACATATCTAAACATAGGAAAGGTATAGTAAAATAGAAAAGGTATAGTAAAAATATATTACAATCTTAAGGGACCATCTTCATATATTTGGTCCATCACAGACTGAAAGGTTGCCATACAGGGCATAACTGTATATATCCACAAACACTTAACCTTTAAAGCATATTTTTTGTAATTTTTCCGAATTTGAGCAACTCTTTATACTGACTCTGACATATATAAATTATTGATTCCAACAAGTCTTTCTTTTTAAAAAGTACAATTAATATTTTAGTTGATAGGTGACAGTTATACAACTGTATGCCTTTGTTAAAATTCATAGAACTACACACATAAAAGTGCCAATTTTACTAGATGTAAATTACACATCAATAAACATGACTTAATAAAAAGAGAAGTAACAAATTCAGAAAAATATTTCCAACTCATATGGAAGACAAGAACAAAAAAATATTTTATCCAGTATTTCTACTGAACTGTTTAATCAAGTCAAGATCTTCATATATCTCCAATTTTAATTATCTTGCTATATCATGTGAAAACATTAACTTTCCACCATTCTGCTTACCAAATAGTTTGTGATTATAATTCAAATACAGATAGCAATTCCCCACCTGTGAGCTCTAAGATGTTTCATATATTATTGGATTTATCTTTATAGACTTTTTATTAGAAAAATATTCCAGGGTGACAAATATATTTCTAAGGTCCTAAGAAATCTGATGCCTTCTTATATTATTATTCTTTCCACATTCATGTTGGTTATCTACTGTTTTGTCATTTGAATATCAAAATAAAAACAGTAAAATTCAACATTTTCCTAACATTTTCCATTTAAGATTTTTCTGGCACTCATCTTTTTTGCTTTGCTTATTCATTATTTCACATTTATTTCTGATACCTTCAAAGTACCATCTAGTTTCAAAAGCATTAATTTTGTCTAGGTGTTTCCTAATTGTTCTTTCCCATTATTAACTTTCCATCTCTTTAAAGTACTAGAAATGATCTACATATCTTTTCTTTACATCCCAATCACTTATCTTTAGGGCTGTCACTCAAGTTTTGTAAATCAAGCCCCTTGCTTTTTGGCCTCTTTTCCCAATTACTATTCTTTCTGTAAGATCTCTCTTAACTACCCTTCTCCTTTTCTGTCATCAAGTACAGGTATTTGGTTTCTTTCATGAGTCCTCCCAACATCCCCAGTGGTTGAGCTAGAAGGAAAGTTAATTCTAATTTTAGGGGATTAATTCTAATTGTAGGGGGTTAATTCTAATTTTAGGACTGGAGTATACCTAGAGAAATTAGAGTAACTCAGAGATATGTCAGAGCCAAGAATAGAATTCAGACCCTCTGTCTTGCAGTATAATGCTATGTATCCTGACTTAAGCCACAGCTCTATTCAGCATAGTTATCTCACAAAGTAATGACTCCTGCTACAGATAAAGGAATGAGAAAAATGTTGGCGCAGAAAGTGAAATACCAGTTACTTTTTTCTAAATGTACTTTATTTGCATTTTAATATTAATTAAATGATTGAATAAAATTAAAAATTAAATCTCTTCTATCTTTAATCTTATTTTTAGGGAAAATGTTTATCTAAGTATCATGTAAAGGAAAATTATGTCAAAACTGTACATCATAGCATCAGTTAAATAGTTCCGCAAAAGCAAGCCTTTGGTGTTTGAACTGTTGTAAGTTTTCATCACAAGATTAAATGTAATTGTGCCCTTATGAAGAAAAATGATATCTTGATGTTTCCACTGAGTCACATGCCAAACTCTGGTTACTGACACAATGACAATGAGTTTGAGAAGAAAAGTAAGTTAGATCTATTCTCCTGGCTTCCTCTAAACACAGAGTGCGTAACAAAACTAAAATAGAATAACGTATTTCAATAAAACACACTCCTTCTGAGCTTTTCAATTCCTAAGAATTCCTGTGTCAGAAAGAAAAGAAACCACATAATACTGACATTTGGATACATTTCTCTTGTGCTAGGGACTGAAAAATAGAATCTGCATAGCAAATATCACTAGAAATAGGAACAGAGTCCTAGAAGCTTTACCTACTAGAATTTCACGGTTTGAATTCTGTGACTTTTCTGCTTCAAAGAGCAACAGACCCTAGATTTTATTTTAATATCAATTATATATAGTATATATTACTTGTGTTATAGATTAATATAACTTAAATTTCCAAACTATCATCATAGTCATTTTTACTACAAATGTTATCTTTACCCAAATATGTTTGATATGGTTATAGAAGAGGAATGCTTATGATGATATAACACATAATAGCAAATAAAGCCTTTTAGAAATTATTAATCTAAAAATCAAATAATTTTTATAAAAATGCCAAGAAAAGGTTAGACTTTCTAGGGAAAGTTTTAAGATTAAAATGCTTTAAGCCCATCATACACTGGATCACAGGACAGCTGATTTTGATATATTAAAATTATAATTTTTTAACAAAGGAAAATTCATTCTTTGCCTTCATTAGATTCTTTTCAAAACTGCAAAAGTAAATCTGTCAATGAAACATTATTCAACTTACATACATACACATATATTTAACCTACCTCCTTTATATTAATTTCTGTGTTTTACAAATATTTTCATTAACATTTAAAAGTTCATAATAGTGCTTGTCCATCAAACAATATTTTTTAATATTTAGTTTTATTGACTCTTCTAGTCCTCCAGGTATCACTCTACATAGAAAACTACAGTTACATTAATAGTAATTTACTTTTCTTCATGTTTAATAGTACTTTACAAGTTTAGAATTTTGTTAAGATTTTGTAGTTCCATATATAGCACCTTGAACTACCTCATTAAAACCTTATCATACAATGATTGATTTACATGACTGCCTTTAAGAGAAATTCTTAATAAGGACCATATTTTAGAAATCTTAAGTCTCCTAGAGCCTAGCACTGTGCCTGAGAGTAAAGAAGTGTCACAAAAATATTTGAGTACAAAAATTATAAAAATAGCTAAATCTCTTCTTGAAAAAGCAATTCTTTTATGAAAAAAAGAAATTTGCAACCTAACAGTACAGAAAATTAACTTTAAAAAAGTAAAATTTCTTACTGCTTATTGAAGAAATATGGTTGTGTTCCCAGTCTTTGAGAGAGAGCTTGACAGCATTGGTCTACATCCTCTAAGACCTAACACAGGCAATGAACCCCAAAGAAAAGTATATCAGTTAGCAAAACAATAAAAAACATAACTTGTATCACAGTTTATAACAAAAATATAAATTTAGGTTAACCTTTTATAATATATTTTAATAAGACTATAGACCACATACATACATAATACTTTCTATATAAGAAATAGGAAGAAAATTTCAGTGAATTTCCTTCAAACTACAAGTACATTTAAGTTACTTATAAGGATTTTGTCAAGAACAAAAGTGTCTTCCTGAATCCATATATTCAAATGGCTTTGCATATACTGAAAAATCTGCTTAATAAAGGTAACACCATTGACCCACCATGAGTAAAAGCATTTGAGTTGTTTTCCCACTAGTGGAGATAGATTTTTATTTATTCTATCCCTATTCATTTACTGAAACCCCCTTGTGGCCAATGGCACACATCAGTGAGATGGTTGGCTAGTATTAAGGGTAGCCTTGGAAAAGACGGGCATTAATTAACTTAATGATGCCTGTGGACAAGATTAAGTATTTTTAAGTTTTGCTACTTTAGTAGCAAAAATACAGACAGATAGATAGATAGATGCAGATAAATATAGATATATTAAGTACTGTGTTTAACAGGGCTTTTTTTTTTTTTAAAGCCCGATGCTGCAGATCTATAGTTACATAAAAGGTATCCACATGTATTGCTCAAAAAAAAAAAAAAAAAAAAAAAACCCTCAGGTTATACAGTAGCAGGCATAATGATCCCATTTGAGAAAATGTTACTAAGAAACATCTAGAAGAAGGCTCTCCAAATAGTTAAGGGTGGCAATTTCTAGGTGATGAGATTTCAGGCAAGTTTCACTGCTTTTTTACACATATCTGCATTGTATTGTTTGCTTTACATGAAGCATGTACGAATTTTTAGAAATAAAATTACTTCATGTTAGTGAAAATAACAGCAAATGGTTTTCTTGCAAATCTTACATTAAAAAAAAAAGTTTTTTTTGAAGGAGTACCAATATAAAGAATGATTCTTTTAATGCACAAAAGTTGAGGGTTTTGTCAACTTCAACCTGAACTGACCTGGTCCAGAGTCTTCTTTCCCCATCCAATAGCTTTCATCTTACGCTTGACTTCCCACTGTTTCTGATAGGCCAAAATGTGATTCAGAGGCCAAGGGTAAGGAGATCCATACCTAGCATGAGTGATCTAAAGCAAAAAGATTTTGTAAAAAAGGTGATCCTTCCTAAAAACAATGCCCGTTTTTACAAATAGAATTCTAAAAGAAATATATTTTCAAAGAACATAGAGCAATCTGAAAAAAATACATAGCTTGCAATCTAAAAAATTAAAATTTTAAGCCATTCTCTTTAAAAATATATAAACTTCTATGTACTTTGCAACCCGTTATATCAAACAATGACACACAGCTTCCCTAAAATGTATGTGCAAGCAAAATTAAAGTAAGTGAAAAACTGTATCACTAATGGTATAAACCACAATGTTTCATTTATGAGCAGGGACTTGCGATTCTGAGCAAAAGTGTTTTCTCATTAAATTTTAATTAAGATAAATGTTACAGAACCACTCACCTCCCCTACTGTGGCTTCATCACACCACTGAAGATACAGCTAGGAACAAAAGAACAGTCACTAAACTTTAGGATACCAAAGAGGAAAATGATAAAGAAAGTAATTTTTTGCCAAGGCAATTTTTTATAAGCTAATTTCATAAGTCACATACGTAGGGGTTTGTTTTCCTTAGCTGCTATCCAGAATTATTAAATGTAATGATGGTACGATATAAAAACATTTTTTATTCACACAGTACGTGTCTAAACACCATTAAAGTGTTTTACAGATATTATTTAAGTAAATTTCAAAAGGCCAAAGTAAAATAATGAGTAGGCAAGAATCACCCCTTTTTATAAACACAAAAACTAGAACTGAAAATGTCAGGTAACTTGTTCAAAGGTAATAATCAAATAATTTAGGTAGCCATCTCAGCTCTAGAATTACTTGACTATTTTCCCATTTCTCAATAACTTTAACCCATTAGAAAGATTATATTTTATGACAATGAGAGAAAAAGCTTATTTTCAAGCCATATCATCTAGTATTTTACCTCTGCAGTCAACAGCATATTGTTGACTAATTCCATGTAAGCTTTCATTTCTGCTTTTTGGACTTCACCCAGCCCATCACTAAGAGAATGGCCCTAAAGGGAATTTAAAAAAATTTAAAAGACCATCATATTAAATATACAAAAACTTTCAGTTATCTTACTAACAAATAATATAACATGCAACTATACCATGAATTAAACTTCCAAAATGCCCCCTAAAAATTATGTTATATAAAAGCATATTTAACACTCTGCTATCACCACAAAATATTAGTATGTACTTATTTGTCATTATACAAACGTATCTTTCAATAGAGAAAATTACATTATCAACTACTTCGCAAAAGAAGAAAACAGAATGGTCAGCAAACCTTGTTTAAGAGATTAATTGACCTTATTAGAATTAAAGGAAATACCAAAAGACTGACATGTGCTGTTTATAAAGTGGTCAAAGATGAAAAAAATACTGTTAGTAAACATATGGGGAAAAAACTTCACTCATTTTAAAATTCTAATACACTATAGTAACTAGGAGATACATAAAATGGTATAATCGTTAGTTCAATCTGGCAATCTATTACAAGATTTAAAAAGTACATAACCTACGACATCCTAATACCACTCTTAGGAATTTATTCTAAGGTAACAATACCATTCTTAGGAATTTATACAAAGATGTACATACAAGAAAATTTATCTTAGTACTCTGTAAAAACAAAAAATTGGCCATGACCTAAATGCCCATCAATAAACTTGAGTAAATAAAATTCTAATTTATCTAATATGGGGGGGGGTGTTAAAGGAAAAAAAAAATATATATATATATATATACACACACACACAATACAGTAGAATACTATACACCAATGTGAAAGGATGATATATATCTACAGCTGTTAATATGGAAGAATTTCCAAACATATTTATGATTTTAAAAGGTATGTTGCAAAATAATACATACTAGTATGATCTAGGTTTTTCTAGATATGCAAAAAGAAAAGTCTGGAATGATTTTTCAGAAACACTAATGGGAGTTGTTCCTTAATAACTATTAAAATCTAAACTGAATAAATGAAAAGCAGCATCATTCAAATGGATAAATACATTCAACTTCGAACATCTCCTGTATCTCCCTTTTCAAAGGTCAGCCAGACACTTCAAAACCTAATAGTTTTTCATTTCTGACCACGGTTCTCATAAGCATAAGTTAGAAAATTATCTACCATTTTGTAAAGATCAAACCATCTCTTTTGACTAGATATTAAAATTACATACCTTTAATAAATTTGACATTAATAAAGAAAAATAAAGCTACCTCTTTCGCCATTATATCATGAAAAAATACTAACTTACGCTTCAGAAATATTTTCCAGTAGTTTGCATTGGCATTTTATAAAACTAGGTTGAAATCAATGTAAATGTTAAGACATATTAAAGAATGATGAATGACTTAGTAACTGTGATCAAATACATTTAATATCTTTTTATTACCTTGGCTTTAACAAATTGGACTATTGGACCAAGTTCTGATACTACTTGATTTCCCACATGAATAAAAGGTACTTTACCTGTTGAGAGAAAAAAAAGTATTTATAAAAATACTTCCAGTATGTTAAAGTTTGTGATAATTAAAGAAAAATTAACACAAAACTCAGATATTTATAAACAGGGATCATAAAACTGTAACTTCTGAAAATTTTTGTCAGATGTGTATATTAAATTCTGTAAGTTTTTAAACTGATTACTAACCAACTTTAGAAAAAAGAACAGGTAAATTCATTTCTAGAGTTCTCACTTAGATATAATAACAGATCACATAACATTCTCTTTTCAGAGCCAACACGAACATACCACCATACAGCAGCAAACACTAATTATCCAAATTACATGAACCAAGCCAGGACATTGGCACATGACCACTAATATATTTCAAAGAAATTTAGCTAAGCTTTCTTTTGAGAGTGCAGTGAATCAATCTATATTGTAAACTACATTTAAAAAATCTTTTTATATCTTTTATGTCTTTGATACTGAGATCAACATTTTAAGCAAGTAATTGTACAGTAATCTCTTTGACTGAAAATAGCGAGAATTAAAAGAATTAACAATCTTTGAAGGCATGCTAGTTGGTGGGTTGTAATACAGAGTAATGTTCCCAACATGTGGGAAAAAATAATAGTATGTTTATAAAAACTAGCTTCTATAGACAAATGTCACATTAAAAAAGAAATATTTCACTTTAACAAATACTAATACTTGATGGAATTATTAGAGATGAGAGAACAAAATAATCTCCAAATAGCAAGAAGGGTCTACTCCAAATGCTAAAGAATGAAACCTGCTGTCAGACCTAGTTCAAACAGAGTTCACACTACCAGCAGGCTTCTTCCTGTTCCTTTTCAATAGATTCACTCCTCTCTGGCTCAGTCAGCCTGGGGGTAATGGATGAAGTACACAGGCCTAACAAAAGCTTCAACTGCATCCATAGGACAACATGCATTACAAAGAGAAGGCAGGCCTTTTGGAACACAACTCAATAGATGTATTGAGAAGATATTTCCCTGTTGCCAATTCTGCATTCCTTCCTTCTACTGCTTTATAAATCTTGCCAAAAAAAAAAAAAAATTATCTGGTTAAGCATTAGGCCATATTGTTTTCTTAACTTGGGATAAAATCTTTGTAACTACTATACTACGAGAATTATTACAGGTCCCCTGAGATCAAATGATCTGAGAATGAAAACTACTTAGTACCTAGACTAAAGAGTATTTGGGGGTATAATATTTTTAGAGCAAAGCATATTCCTCATTTTTAATGACCAGTTTCAGGTTCTTGGAAAACAGGGTATGTATTTTATTTTTCTTAAAAATACACTGAGTACTGTCAATTCTGAAGCAAAAAGAAGTGTGGATAGTCAACTGAGTATTCATCTTATATATCTCTAAATATAGAGATATATAAAAACAAAGACAACAAATTAGAATTGAATAATGTTTCCTGTCACTAGCCTGCTTAATGAAAATGGAGCCAATGTTATATCCTTATTATTGCAGGTATTAGGCAAAAACACAGTAAGACAGTTATTTTCTGGTACCAATCAAAGGTCATATAAGAAAAGTGAGGGCTTTGTTTACCGTCTTAGACAGAATAATCACTTCTAAAATTTCTATTCTAAAGAAAGCAAGAATATGTTGCCAAACAAGTTGGCAGATTCAAAGAATGCAAGAAATAGGACCTTGGATGTCATCTAATCCGACTACCTTATATTACAGATAAAGTCACTGAGGCTCAGAGAAGTGAAATTTCTCAAGGAAATAGTTAATATGTGACAAAGTCACAGAGGGATTAGTTGAAGATTTCCTACCTCTTTAGGAAATAAGAGTTTAAGTCAACTGGTCTTCTGACTATTCCATGCTCTCTGCTTTAAAAATCTGCCACAAGATCAAAGAAGCAAATACAATAAAAAACATTTCCCTGATCACCTCAAATCATTAAATGAAAGAGAATACCAGTCTGAAATATAAAATTTAAACATCTTAGTAGAAAGTGCCATTTTCATCTACCTATAGGCGACTCCTATGAAAGAACGTATATTTTTGTATGTCTCTAAAACATTTATCTGTCTTTCGCACAGTCTAATAAAAAGAAAATACATTATCTACTTAAGTGACAGTAAGTATAGTAATTTTAGGAAACAGGTGGATAAACTATATGATTTCTCACTTGCCAAAGATCTGAACTTTAGTATTAGATTACTAACCTTTTTACATAAATATACAAACTCTTTTTGTATGACTACATAGAGGAAAAGGATGCACAGAACACAATATAACTTATTTCACCAGAATTCTGTAGTTCCTAAAATCTGTGTATAAAACCAACACAAAATGAGTCAATCAATGCCCTCCAAGAATCTAAAATATGTTTACATTTACAAGCCTAGAAATTATTTTATGGAAGTGTTTTCTAAATGTATATTCATAAACCTCTAAAACCAGGTATTTATATAAAAGAATATTCAGTATGTACAGAAGGGGTGTCTTCATACCTTTTAACAATTTCTGCCACCCTTAAAAACTTAAGGTGGAAAAAAAAAAGTTTAACACAAGTCACTCCTAAATTATCATACCAAAATGAAAAATGTTTCCCTAAAAAGCAATGTTACACACTTATACCAATCAGTTATCCTTAATAATTTATTCAAAAAGGAGTAATTCTACTTATTGCTCCAACAAAACCATAATTACAATAATCATCCATAATTACATATAACATTTATTTATCAGCTTTGTAGCACATTTTTACATTAAAAATTCTTTTAATCATTTATTTAAAACTACTTTAATCTACTGACATAAAGATAATACTGATTTTTTAAAATAGGAAAGCTAATGCATCTCAAAACCTGTTAAAATTAAGCATTAAAAAAAACCCTAGAAACCAAAAACATTCAGTGATGACTTCAAGATCTAATGACAAATTAATTTGTCTACAATCTCTCTTCTTCCACCTGTATTACGGGAGAATATAATTTAGACGTGTTGAATAATAAATGGATTCATTATGACTAAAATTTGTTTTCTCAACAGGAAAGTCTTATGTACATTAAGACTAGGGAAATCTGAGATCATGTATTTCCTTAACATTTACTATTTAAAATAATTCCCTTACTATTAAAACCATTTCCACAAGTCAGTAACCATCTCTGATCACAGTTGAAATGAATAGATATGCCAACCCCAAGATTGTCAAATTTGCAATTGTTACTTTCTAAAACCATGGAAAGATTCTTCAAAGGGTAAACAAAAAAATCAGACATTTTAACATGTAGATACAAACTGGACTATCACTATAATTTTATCACTCCATAATATTAACAGAGAAGAAAAAAAAAACACACTTACCAGATGGAGACATATATTCTGCATTTGCCCTACAAACTACTTTGATAGGCAAGTTACACATTTGCAAAAAGGCCTGTAAATCAAGATACATACAATAAGCCCAGTAAAAGCATATGCATAATTGAACAGAAATTTGTATGCATTTCTTTTCTAAACTGAATAGTTTCATACTACAAAACTCTATTAGAAAACAATGAACCAATTGAAAGTGAAGGATTTGTTTTCCAAACAAAAAAAAATGTCATTTCACTATTTAAAAATCAGTATGATTTAGACATCAGTAAATATATGAAACTTAAAGTATGTATGTATACCTAAGGAATAAAATGTAAATTATCCACATTTATGTTACTGTATTAGTTTATGTAAACCAGCGATACTACATATTGCCTTAATTTTCTTAAGTAGATGACTAAAGTCCAAATTTTATAAGCTATTAATTGCTTCATTCCACTATTTTCTATAGGATCATCATCTTCCTCATTTTAGAGTAAAACTCAAAATACTATCTCTGCTACCTCAAAGTTCTCTCCAGTAATACACTATATTCCAACAGGTAGCTTCTGTGCTCACTAATTCACTTTTTAAAGACTTAAATTGTTTATCTTTGTTCATAGTTACAAAAATGTTATAAGCAATTTAAATGTCTAATAATAAGGGTATGGGGTAAATCATTATAGTAAATCCAAACTATGGAATGCTATATAACCAATTTAAAAACTCATGCTTTAGAAAAATTTTTACCACAAGAAAAAATGTGCTGTAGAAAAATTTTTACAAGAAAAAATGTACACATTATAATATTAAGTAAAAAAAAATGCAAAACTCTATTACTAGATCACACTAATTAATTTTTAAATGTTTTTAAGACACCAGTGAACTCTGCCAAGCCCACTGTTTTTTACAATACTCAACGTTCACTCCCCTTGTTCTCTCTTCTATGACTCCTTGGCTTCTTTTTCTCTATTCACAAAATTTACTATGTTATTTCTATAAAATCATTCAGTTATTCAATTGGGAAGTCATAAGTTGCAATGGTTCTAATTACCACATACAGATTGGAAGACAAACCTTTTATCTATTTTGAAATTGAAAGTACTATAAATAGATGTCAAAAGTAAGATAAGATAAATTAATAAATTAACAAGGATATTATTTATCATTTTACTCACAGAGATTTCTCATAGGTTTATTATAGTTCCTTCCTCAGCTCTAGATTAGAAATAAATATTAAGACTCTTGTTAAGTGTTAAGGGTACAATACAGTGATTAATATCTTCTACAAAGAACTCCTTTTACCCAAAAGTATGTCAATTCTCTTCTGTTTTCTCAAAACTCCAGTCCTTTAGAGATGCCTGCCTCCAAAAATAAATCCCACATGAGTCTGATTCCCCTCCTAATTACATCTTCTGATTCTTACATTGCTCTGTAACTTACGTATGCATGTCTGATCTCCCCAAGTAAATGGAATCTCTTAGAAAACCAAGCGGGAGATTTTTAATTTTTTTTTTGCAATTCTGTTCTCCTCCCCACAGTCTCCCTCATTTTCCCACAATTAACCTTTCATAGTGCACTACTTAAAATAAGCAATACTGTTTACTGATTGAGCCATTCAAAGCTCCCAAGAGCTTATCATGGCAGAGGCTGTTATTCCTGCCACATATGTTCTCCCCTTTCCCTACAGTGGTAGAAACTACATCTGCAAACAAGGCTGCCTAAAATAAAAACTTATTTTCCGGGCTCCCTTATAACTGGGTATGGCCAAATGGACTAAAAGTTCTGGACAACTGCTGGGAAGTTTCTTTAAAAGGGGAAAATACCTCCTCTTTTTCCTCCCTGTTGACTAGAATGTAAAAAGGATGGCTATAGCTATAGCAGCCAAACAGAACCAGGAAGTAGCAGTTGAGTGTTGGAAATGGTAGAGCAACGAGAGTAAAGGGGCCTAGGTTCCTGATAATTATGTAGTCACCAAACCTGGATTACCCATGTTTGTACGAGAAGTGAACTATCTTTTTAAGCTGCCACTAGATTGGGTTTCTGTCACTCACTGCCAAACCTCATCTTAATTAATTCACCTACAGTCATGATTTCTAAGTTTAAACACCATCCTGCCCCACCAGAAGTTGATTCTTCTGTGTCTAAGTGGAAACTAAGAGTCCTCTAAAACCTATAACCAGTGATTCCAATTCATAGCGATAATAGTGAGCTTCCGGACTGACCCACAAAGATAGGGTAGGGTGGTGATTCTCAAACTTCAGCATGCATCAAAATCATGTCAAAGCATGGCTTGTAAGGAAAGAATTAGAGAAAATGAACATAAACAGTTCTTTCAAAAAGCCTGGATCAGAAAAAAAGAAAGAAGGGAGGAGAAGGGTTCTATTACATATTACATATGAAGAAGAGTGGAGCTTATTAAAACACAAAGAAAAAAAATAATGGAGATAGGCTGAAATTACATAAAACAAGTGAAATAACTGATATACAAGATCCATGTGGCCAGGAGTAGTGGCTCACACCTATAATCTCAGCACTTTTGGGGAGGCCAAGGCAAAAGGATCACCTGAGGCCAGGAGTTCAAGACCAGCTTAGAAAACATAGGGAGAATCCATTCCTACAAAAAAGTTTAAAAAATTGGCTGGGCATGGTGGTGTACACCTTTAGTCTCAGTTACTCAAGAGGCTGAGGTGGGAGGATTGCTTGAACCTGGGAGGTCAAGGCTGCAGTAAGCCATGATCACACCACTGCACTCCAGCCTGTGCAATACAATGAGACCCTGTCCTTAGCTGGAGAGATCTGTTTTTGTCAGAATAAGAAACTTTTTCCACTGTAATGCAAGAGGTAGTGGGGAACCAGTGATGATGACTGCAAGCTGATACGAAAGAACAAGAATGTGAGTGCTCATATTTTATGAAATGGAAGGAGAAATCATTTGCTGAGAATGAGAAACTAAGAAGGGATTCAGGCCTTCAGTAGAACAAAAAAAGAGTTTGAAATAACTGTTTAATATATCTTCTCAAAGGCCTGAATAATATTCAACTGTTAACAATAATAATACTGTATAAAATAGTAAATATAGTATATTTTGCTAAACTACATGCATAGTGGTAACTATGCTAATTAATATTCCAAAAATATTGTATTTCACTTAAAATAAAAGAATTGTAATGTTCTGCAATCAAACCTATGCTTCTTTTTTTTGAGACAGAATTTCACTCTGTCGCCCAGGCTGGAGTGTAGTTGCACAATCTTAGCTCAATGCAACCTTCAACTCCCAAAACCCATGCTTCTTGGTCCCATGCTTTTTACTTTTTTATAAAAACTAACTGACAATTTTACCAATTAAATGACACTCAACTTACTACAGACCTCAACTGGTAACATAATTCTAGTTAACCAATTAATCTGCAGTTCACAAAAAGGTTTGATGTCACAAAGCATTTTCATCCAAACTTTAAAAATGCAAAAACAGGCCAGTCCCAGTGCTTCCAGAGGCCGAGGAGGGAGGATTCCTTGAGGCTGAGAGTTCAAGACCAGTCTGGGAACCATAGTGAGAGTTTCTCTCTACAAAAATTTTTTTTAATTAGCAGCACAGGCCGGGCGCAGTGGCTTATGCCTATAATTCCGGGAGGCCGAGGCGGGAGGATCATGAGGTCAGGAGTTTGAGACCAGCCTGGCCAACATGGTGAAACCCTGACTCTACTAACAATACAAAAATTAGCCAGGCGTGCATGCCTATAGTCCCAGCTACTCAGAAGGTTGAGGCAGGAGAATCACTGGAACCCGGGAGGCAGAGGTTGCAGTGACCTGAGGTCGTACCACTGCACTCCAGCCTGGGTGACAGAGCAAGACTCCGTCTCAAAACAAAACAAACAAAACAAAACAAACAAACAAAAAAAATTAGCAGCACTGTGGTGGCAGGCACCTATAGTCCCAGCTACTTGTGGAAGCTATGGTAGGAGGATAGCTTGAGCCCAATAATTCAAGGTGAGCTATGATCATGCAAAAAAAAAAAAAAAAGCAAAACCAAAACATTACCATGACTATTTTCAATAATATAAAAACTTTAAAACAATAGCAAGGTTTGGTTCAAACAGTATTTCCCCTTTCTCTTGAAAGATGGAAGAAAACACTGGAGAGGCTCACTTTCACCTTCCGCTTTGACTTTCAATATCTTATCAGCACACAAAAATACTCCAAATAACTGGCATGGCACACTCACCTAAACATATCCTCTTTTCAATTCAGAAATAGCAATCTGCATATTTTTATTCTTATGGAAGTCAAAGAAAAATGTATTTCAAATTATAATAATGAATAATGAATTTGGAACAACTCAGCTAACTCTTATTCCTGCGTTGAATACTTTATTCCAAACTAATTTAAATGAATAACAGCATAAAATAATTTGAATAAAACACTTAGCACATCCTATTAGAGTAACGTTTTATAACTATGCTGTCCAATATGGCAGCCACTAGTCACATGTGGCGCCTTAATTGTTTGAATAAAATTTTAAATTCAGTTCCCTAGTCACACTAGCCACATTTCCAGTGCTCAACAGGCACATGTGGCTAGTGGCTACTGTATTTATTGAACAGTCCAGATTCAGAACACTTCCATCATCACAGTGTGATGTGATGATGTCTATCAGATAGCATGGATATATAACAACAGTAATCAGTACATAAAGGAGACCTTAGCAAGAGAAGCTGACATCATCTGAAAGTGATTATACCAAACATATTTTTAAAAAGCTGCATGATAGCACAGAGTCCAAAAATCCTGCAAGTGATACAATCAACTTTTGATGATGGTGACACATTAAATACCGTATTTCCAATTTCTGAGAGAATATAAAGATTACTCATTTGCTGAGCAACTCAAATTGTTAAAATGATGAGGCAAATGTATTAATATGTGAAAACTAAGAACTGAAGAATGCATTAAAACTGCACCCATATTTTATATATAGTGAGTACCTGGTAGGAAATTTCTTAAATGCACACATATGTATATGCACACAGAACATAACTGCCTGTATCTGATTTCTAAGACCCTGAAATTTAATCAGCTTGATGTAGTTTCGACATATTGAATACATTAATTCATAACATCTAAAAATTCACTTGAAAGGGTAGGATGTCAAGGGCAGGGTTTTTTACTTTAAAAAAATTGAAAGAAAAAAAAACTATTACCAGATCATCAATAACTGGTTAAATATGAAGGACTAAACTTACACATTTATCTCTGCAATCTTTAAAAAAACTCTATTAAAATAACAATGAAGAAACAGAAAAGGTATACACCCAGAAAAACATAAAGAATAGCAGAGGAGACAAAAGCAGACCAAAGATGTCAACCCATTTTTCTAAGATGGAAGGCAGACTTAGCAGGGCAGAGGAAGCTGAAACCTAAGAATTTGCACAGTAGAAAATCAATACATTTGCATCACAGAAACTAGGAAGATTCCAAAATTGGAAGCACCAAGTAACACAGAAGGCAGAGGTGAGATATAGGACAGCAAATAAAGGACTGGATGAAAGGCTAACTAAGCATCAGACAATTAGCCCTCCCCCAGTCTAGCAGAAGAGAAAGATTTATTCTTTGGAGAAACTGAACTAGAGGGACCCAAACAGCAGAGGGCACTGGGTGAGGTGTCACTCTGAAAGAGGCAAAGTTAAAGGTAAGTATACATACTGAACAAGATTCACACAGGATCCCTCTCCCCTCTCAGCTCCCAAACATAGGATATCACTACAGGATATCTCTCTAGAGAAAAGAAATCTACATATTGATGGTTTTATTGGGGGTGGGGTGGGCTAGGAATAGTGAGTAACAAAAATGACCTCTCAATATGTAATCAACCTACAGTGACAGCCACACGTCAAAAAGTCCCTCATCTCTTTAGCCTTACTCTTAACTATAAATTGTTAGCAGAGATCAACAGATACTTGAGGAAAGCCTCAAACAAAATATAGAGCCAAAACAAACCACAGAAAAAGGAACTGGCAAACAAAACTGCAAAGAGCAAGACAACTTCACAGAAAAATTATAATGGCGAATATTTACTGAGCACTTACTATATGCCAAGTACTTGCACAAGAACTTTACCCTATAAGGTATGTACAAGTATCACTATCTTAAGATGAGAAAAAAGAACAGAGATCAGGGTGTAGAGGGAGGGAGGGAGGGAGAGAAAAAAGGAAGAGGGAAAAAAGGAAGGAAAGAAGTTATGTGCCTCGTACATAACAGGCAGATGATGACTACCAGATGAATAAATAAATGAACATACGAAAATGTAAACAATAATGTCTAGTTTTAGTCATGTGAATTTTTGAAAACAAAGCAACAGAAACTTCTGAAAATAAAAGTTGTTGTTTTTTTTTTTTTAAAAAAGACACTTAAGTCAAAATCCAAAACACCATTCATAGTCAACCACTGGTTGTAATATACAATCAATGTGACCTTTTGAGAGCACTCTGGTAAGGTCTGCCAAAATTCTATATGTACATATCCTTTGAACTAGAAATGTTATCGCTATAAGTATATAATATGAACATATATGTAAAAAATTATACAAGATATGTGTAAGGATATTCACACTTAAGCTCTATGTATAACAGCAAAATAATAACAACAGCTTGATACCTATCAATAAAAGACTGGTTAAAACAAATTGTGATGCATCCATCAACGGAATATTTATAGCCTTCAAAAAAGAATAAGGTTGGCTGGGCAAGGTGGCTCACACCAGTAATCCCAGCACTTTGGGAGGCTAAAGCAGGCTGATCACTTGAGTCCAGGAGTTCAATCAAGACCAGCCTGGGTAACATGGCAAAATCCCATCTCAACTAAAAACACAAAAAAATGGACAAGCATGATGGTGTGTGCCTGTAGTCCCAGCTACTTGGGAGACTGAGGTGGGAGAATCACCTAAGCCCAGGCGGTTGAGGCTGTAGTAAGCCATGATCACACCACTGCACTCTAGCCTGGGTGATAGGCATAAGACCTTGTCAAAACAAAAATCAAACAAACAAACAAACAAACAAAAAAAAAACTCAAAAAATAAAGAGTAAGGTTGCTCCTCAACTGGATTTCTTACACTAAATTCCAAAAGACATTTCTCCTCTGGAATCTCTAATAAGGGCTACTGAATTACATAAGATGACATAACGCCAAATGCAAAAATGCTTTTCATGACGCTGTTTCTTCTAACCACCTAGAGCAAAACATTAAAACATAGTTCAAAAAGGCCTACAAAGGCTATCTGGTCCACTATGAAACTTCCTGGTGAGCTAACTTGCCAGAAAGACATAACTTTGAGTACCTACAAAAATAAATTTGATACATATATACTGAGCACCCACTATGTATCAAGGACTGCCCTAGCTACTGGGACAAGCAGGCAACATAAAGTCTCAGTCCTTATGGAGTTTACATCACAATGGAGACAGATAACAAGCAAATAAACCAGAAAATATGCATGGTAATTCCTGCTACTTAGAAATACAAAGCAGTGTAAAGGTATGGCTATTAAATATAGGGTAGTCAGATAAGGGCTAATAAGGAAACATTTGACCATAAACCTAAGAAAGTTAGGGAGTAAGCCATGCAGATATCTAAGGGGAGAATAGTACAAGTTTAAAGGCCTGAAGCAGGCTTGTGTTTCATCTATGTTTCACCAACAGTTAACAAGACCAGTATGACTATGTGGGAGTAAGGAAGTGAGTACTAAGAGATGGGATCAGAGAGGCAACCAAAAATATCATGTAGGACGTTATAGGTAATTGTGAGATCTTTGGCTTCTACTGAGTGAGACAAGAAATCATTAGAAGGTGTTGAGCTGGGGATTGCCGTAATCTAACTGAACACTTCAAAGGACACAACTATAGAGAGATTAGACTGTTGAGAGCAGAACCACTGAAGGAGAACGAATTAGGAAGCTTTTGTAATGATCCAGGCAAGATATGATGGTGGCCTGGACCAGGGTGGGAGTGATGAAAGTGATACGTCAGATTCTAGCTATATTTTTAAGGGAGGATCAAGAAGTTTTGCTGATAACTCAATGTGGATATAGGAAAAAGATCTCCAAAAATGACTAAAAGTTTCTGGCATAAACAACTAGAAAGATGGAACTGGTATTTACCAAGGAAAAACTTGAGGTGAGCAGGTTTGGTGGAAGGAAGGGGACCTAAAAGTCTTTAGATCGTCGTCTCTAATTATCACTTTTTGGATAGACTTCTGACGAGAAATGAATAGCAGACAACTCTACTCTTTTTTCAAAGGCCTAGAATTGCTAAGAGTACAGCCATGTGCTTTGAAAACCAGGTAAGCAAGTTCTATTAAAAATTTGAGAAGCCCAATCCTCAAGGCCACCCAACCTCTTTTGTGCACACAACTGAGAGACGTGCCTACAAATGTACATAATACTATCTGTTAGCACTTCCTGCAGGCATGATACTTATCAAGGTGTTAAGAAATAAGAAGAACTACAGATGTCAGGCAGAATAAAAATATAATCAAGGATTGTCTTCATCTCTGGTCTTTTCTGCTTCCTGCATCTATAGCCTACCAAGTTTAAAAACTGAAAAGTCAATTTAACGTCTTGGTTAAATGAGAAGCTTTAAGAAGCTAAGAAGTTGTCCCATAAGAGCAGTATGATCTTCTGAAAATTTACTGAGAAGTTACACATGAAGAAACCACTGTTCGCTTGAATCGTTTAAAATCTCAGTAACTATGGCCCAATCTTCGGGATGTCAAAAGTAAGCATGCAGGTCTTATAATAAAGAAAATCAGGTAAACAGAATAACATTAATGTGCAAATCAACAAAACATCTTAAATATTACACATATCTAATTTCAAGTCTTCAATCCCAAATACACTAATAATATCCCAGAAAGAAACGTTGCAGGAAATTAGTGAAACTAAATGTAAAGCCAAAAAGTAACCCAATTCGTTTACAGAAAAAAGTAAATATACTGGTTTTGGTTTTTTGTTGTTCTTTTTTTTTGAGACAGAGTCTCGCTCTGTCACCCAGGCTGGAGTGCAGCAGTGCAATCTCGGATCACCATAACCTCTGCCTCCCAGGCTCAAGCAATTCCTCTGCCTCAGCCTCCCAAGTAGGTAGGACTACAGGCATGTACCACTACACCCAACTAATTTTTTGTATTTTTAGTAGAGACGGGGTTTTGCCATGTTGGCCAGGCTGGTGGTGAACTCTTGGCCTCAAGCGATCTGCCCGTCTTGGCATTCCAAAGGGCTGGGATTAGAGGCGTGAGCCACCACCACATCCAGCCCTAAATATGATGGTTTCTGACAGGAGTAAGGGAACAGACTCTACAACACTTTTTAAAATATCAAATATCCTTTATTTTAACTGCATTAAAATAAAAATTAAAAAAGGCAATACATAGTTCAGAAAATGGTAAAAAGGGTTCAACGTGGTTGAATGGAAACAGTCAGCCTTGGTGGCTATTGTGCACAGAAATGATGCTGCCTCACTGAGATTGCTGTCCTTACCATCCTTTATTCTTACTTTCTGTTGCTGAGTCATAAACCCTACCACTCATGACTGGGCAACTACCAACACATTTTACTGATTAAGTACCCTAGCAGAACCTAATGGATCGTAACAGAGTACAGATTTTAAAAGCAAGTTACCTAAGTGAAAAAAAGACTAGAGTGAACATACATTTAAAAGAAGGAAATCCTCTGCATCAGTCTTAATAATCAGTATAGAACAGTAAGGCCAGGCACAGTGGCTCACGCCTATAATCCCAGCACCTTGGGAGGTCAAGGCGGGTGGATTATTTGAAGTCAGGAGTTCAAGATCAGCTGGCCAAAATGGTGAAACCCCATCTCTACTAAAAATACAAAAATTAGCTGGGTGGTGGTGGTGCACACCTGTAATCTCAGCTACTTGGGAGGCTGAGGTGAGAGAATCACTTGAGCCTGGGAGATGGAGGTTGCAGTGAACCAAGACTGCACCACTGCACTCCAGTCTGGGTAACAGAGTGAGACCCTATCTCCTTTAAAAAAAAAAAAAAAAAAAAAAAAAAAAGAATCAGTCTAGAACAATAAGAAGTTAATGAGCAGAATATCAGAGAGAGCTCTCTGGGTAGAATCCTGGGAAATGTTAGCTTGAGAAAGTACCTTTACCTCAGAAGTTTTCTCATTTCTAAATTAGACAATCAGGCAGACTAATTGAAGTTCTATATGTAAAACACTTTATACACTACTGACACAGAGTAATTAAAAAAATATAAGGTACTATTATTAATAGTAGTAACAGCATTCATAATAATAAATATTCATTTGTTCATCTGCAAAGGAAGACCACTTAACCTCGGTGACTTCAAAAGAAAGCTGGCTTCATTTATTTTATTACCTTTTCCTATGTCTCCTTATGAGAAAAATTAAAATAATTATTACATACTATAATTTAATTGCATTTACTTCTATAAAATCAAAATACCAAGAGTGTGTACTGAGATAAAAATTTCTAGAAAGATGTTAAAAGAATAAAGGAAAATAACCAAAAGTACTTTTCTTTTTTTTTTTTTTTGAGATGGCGTTTCACTACTGTCGCCCGGGCTGGAGTGCAATGGTGCGATCTCAGTTCACTGAAACCTCCGCCTCACAGATTCAAGCGATTCTCTCACCTCAGCCTCACAAGTAGTTGGGATTACGGGCATGCACCACCACCCCCGGCTAATTTTCTGTATTTAGTAGAGATGGGGTTTCACCAGGTTGGACATGCTGGTCTCAAACTCCTGACCTTAGGTGATCCACCCGCCTCAGCCTCCCAAAGTGCTGGGATTACAGGCGTGAGTCACCACGCCTGGCCCAATAGAACTTTTCAAAAGAATAATGAATATATGCTTTATGTTTTCAATATATATAATTATATAATATAATCTTTTCTAACAAAGCAAAAATGAGATATCTTAATATTGATATAAATGTTTATGAATAATTTTTAGAGTCATACACACTGATAAAACTGATAAATGAACTGACAGAAGGACTCCATCCCCC
This sequence comes from Mandrillus leucophaeus, assembly GCF_000951045.1. Classification (NCBI taxonomy): domain Eukaryota; kingdom Metazoa; phylum Chordata; class Mammalia; order Primates; family Cercopithecidae; genus Mandrillus; species Mandrillus leucophaeus. Next base: position 2,599,912 of record NW_012104254.1, read on the forward strand.
AAATATATATGGTTCATTAATTTACACAGACAATGTCTATCTTGTTTACTACTTTAGTCCTCGGCATACAATAAAGTCTCAATAAACATCTGCTTAATGAACAAGCCATAAATATTCCTAAAAATAAATGCAAACATACCTAAGTTCATAGAAAGCTAGTAAACTATAGCAAAAATTAGCATTTTGTAATTTTATGGGTTCAGAATTCACTGTTTTAAAAAGTTAGATGTAACTCGTTAAGTTCAGAGATATTTTTAAAAATCAATAGTTACAAATATCAGTAAGCTGATATTGCTTTAGAAAACAGTAACAGGAATTCAACTTAAAAACAATAATGATCTGGCCCACAGCCACAAAATGGCCAAACAGGAACAGCTCCAGTCTGCAGCTCCCAGCATGATCAACGCAGAAGACGGCTGATTTCTCCATTTCCAACTGAGGTACCTGGTTCATCTCATTGGGACTGGTTGGACAATGGGCGCAGCTCATGGAGGGCAAGCAGAAGCAGGGCGGGGCATCACCTCACCCAGGAAGCGCAAGGGGTCGGGGAATTTCCCCTTCCTAGCCAAGGGAAGTCGTGACAGACTACCTGGAAAAACAGGACACTCCTGCCCAAATACTGTGCTCTTCCCAAGGTCTTAGCAACCAGCAGACAAGGTGATTCTCTCCCAGGCCTGGCTCGGTGGCTCCCACACCCACAGAACGTTGCCCACTGCTAGTGCAGCAGTCTGAGATCGATCTGTGTTAGACAGCCCCCTGGCTAGGGGAGGGTCATCCGCCATTGCTGAGGCTTGAGTAGGTAAACAAAGCCATCTGGAAGCTCGAACTTGCCAGAGCCCACCACAGCTCAAGGAGGCCTACTGCCTCTACGCTCCGCCTCTGTGGGCACGGCATAGCTGAATAAAAGGCAGCAGACAACTTCTGCAGACTTCAACATCCCTGTCTTGACAGCTCTGAAGAGAGCAGTGCTTCTCCTAGCACAGTGTCTGAGCTCTGAGAACGGACAGACTGCCTCCTTAAGTGGGTCCCTGACCCCCGTGTAGCCTAACTCAGAGACACCTCCCTGTAGGGGCTGAAAGACACCTTATATACATGGATGCCCCTCTGGGATGAAGATTCCAGAGGAAAGATCAGGCAGTAATATTTGCCGTGCTGCAGCCTCCTCTGGTGATACCCAAGCAAACAGGGTCTGGAGTGGACCTCTAGCAAACTTCAACAGATCTGCAGCTGAGGGACCTGACTGTTAGAAGGAAAACTAACAAACAGAAAGGAATAGCATCAACATCAACGAAAAGGTTATCTATGCCAAAACCCCATCCGTAGGTCACCAACATCAAAGACCAAAGGTAGATAAAACCACAAAGATGGGGAGAAATCAGACCAGAAAAGCTGAAAATTCTAAAAATCAGAGCACCTCTCCTCCTCCAAAGGATCACAGCTCCTCGCCAGCAACGGAACAAAGCTGGATGGAGAATGACTTTCACGAGTTCACAGAAGTAGGCTTCAGAAGGTCAGTAATAACAAACTTCTCTGAGCTAAAAGAGGATGTTCGAACTCATCTCAAGGAAGGTAAAAACCTTGAAAAAAGGTTAGACGAATGGCTAACTAGAATAAACAGTGTAGAGAAGACCTTAAATGAACTGATGGAGCTGAAAACCATGGCATGAGAACTTCGTGACGCATGCACAAGCTTCAACAGCCGACTCGATCACGGAGAAGAAAGGGTATCAGTGATTGAAGATTAAATTAATGAAATAAAGCAAGAAGACAAGGTTAGAGAAAAAAGTGTAAAAAGAAATGACCAAAGCCTCCAAGCAATGTGGGTCTATATGAAAAAACCAAATCTATGTTTGACTGGTGTACCTGAAAGTGATGCGGAGAATGGAACCAAGCTGGAAAACACTCTTCAGGATATTACCCAGGAGAACTTCCCCAACCTAGCAAGGCAGGCCAACATTCAAATTCAGGAAATACAGAGAACGCCACAAAGATACTCCTCAAGAAGAGTAACTCCAAGACACATAATTGTCAGATTCGCCAAAGTTGAAATGAAGGATAAAATGTTAAGAGAAGCCAGAGAGAAAGGTTGGGTTACCCACAAAGGGAAGCCCATCAGACTAACAGCAGATCTCTTGGCAGAAACTCTACAAGCCAGAAGACAGTGGGGGCCAATATTCAACATCCTTAAAGAAAAGAATTTTCAACCCAGAATTTCATATCCAGCCAAGCTAAGTTTCATAAATGAAGGAGAAATAAAATCCTTTACAGACAAGCAAAGGCTGAGAGATTTTGTCACCACCAGGCCTGCCCTACAAGAGCTCCTGAAGGAAGCACTAA
>NW_012104254.1:2602428-2605425 GCF_000951045.1 Mandrillus leucophaeus
TCACGTGCAGAGACACACATAGGCTCAAAATAAAGGGATGGAGGAAGATCTACCAAGCAAATGGAAAACAAAAAAAGGCAGGGGTTGCAATCCTAGTCTTTGACAAAACAGACTTTAAACCAACAGTTAAAAGAGACAAAGAAGGCCATCACATAATGGTAAAGGGATTAATTCAACAAGAAGAGCTAACTATGCTAAATATATATGCGCCCAATACAGAAGTACACAGATTCATAAAGCAAGTCTTCAGAGACCTACAAGGAAACTTAGACTCCCACACAATAATAATGGGAGACTTTAACACCCCACTGTCAATATCAGACAGATCAATGAGACAGAAGGTTAACAAGGATATCCAGGACCTAAACTCAGCTCTGCAACAAGCAGACCTAACAGACATCTACAGAACTCTCCACTCCAATTCAACAGAATATACATTCTTCTCAGCACCACATTGCACTTATTCTAAAATTGACCACATAATTGGAAGTAAAGCACTCCTCAACAAATGTAAAAGAACTGAAATCACAACAAACTGTCTCTCAGACCACAGTGCAATCAAATTAGAACTCAGGATTAAGAAACTCACTCAAAATCGCACAACTACATGGAAATGGAACAACTTGCTCCTGAATGACTACTGGTTAAATAAAAGAATGAAGGCAGAAATAAAGATGTTCTTTGAAACCAATAAGAACAAAGACACAATGTACTAGAATCTCTGGGACACATTAAAAGCAGTGTGTAGAGGGAAATTTACAGCACTAAATGCCCACAAGAGAAAGCTGGAAAGATCTAAAATTGACACCCTAACATCACAATTAAAAGAACTAGAGAAGCAAGAGCAAACAAATTCAAAAGCTAGTACAAGACAAGAAATAACTAAGATCAGAGCAGAACTGAAAGAGATAGAGACACAAAAAACCCTTCAAAACATCAATGAATCTAGGAACTGGTTTTGGGCAAAACTAATAAAGAAGAAAAGAGAGTAGAATCAAATAGACGCAATAAAAAAATGATAAAGGGGATATCACCAACGATCTCAAAGAAATACAAACTATCATCAGAGAGTACTATAAACACCTCTACGCAAATAAACTAGAAAATCTAGAAGAAACGGATAAATTGCTGGACACATACACCCTTCCAACACTAAACCAGGAAGAAGTTGAATCTCCGAATAGAGCGATAACAGGCTCTGAAATTGAGGCAATAATAAATAGCCTACCAACCAAAAAGAGTCCAGGACCAGACAGATTCACAGCCGAATTCTACCAGAGCTATGAAGAGGAGCTGGTACCATTGCTTCTGAAACTATTCCAAACAGGGAATCCTCCCTAACTGATTTTATGAGGCCAACATCATCCTGATACCAAAGCCTGGCAGAGACACTACAAAAACAGAGAATTTTAGACCAATATTCCTGACGAACATCAATGCGAAAAATCCTCAATAAAATACTGGCAAACCGAATTCAGCAGCAGCACATCAAAAACCTTATCCACCATAATCAAGTCGGCTTCATCCCTGGGATGCAAGGCTGGTTCAATATATGCAAATCAATAAACGTAATCCATCACATAAACAGAACCAACAACAAAAACCACGATTATCTCAATAGATGCAGAAAAGGCCTTTGACAAAATTCAACAGCCCTTCACACTAAAAAGTCTCAATAAACTAGGTATTGATGGAACATATCTCAAAATAATAAGAGTTATTTATGACAAACCCACAGCCAATATCATACCAAATGGGCAAAAACTGAAAGCATTCCCTTTGAAAATTGGCACAAGACAAGGATGCCCTCTCTCACCACTTCTATTCAACATAGTGTTGGAAATTCTAGCCAGGGCAATCAGACAAGAGAAAGAAATTAAGGGTATTCAATTAGAAAATGAGGAAGTCAAATTGTCCCTGTTTGCAGATTACATGATTGTATATTTAGAAAACCCTACTGTCTCAGCCCAAAATCTCAAGCTGATAAGCAACTTCTGCAAAGTCTCAGGATACAAAATCAATGTGCAAAAATCACAAGCATTCCCATACACCATTAATAGACAAACAGAGAGCCAAATCATGAGTGAACTCCCATTCCCAATTGCTACAAAGAGAATAAAATACCTAAGAATCCAACTTACAAGGGATGTGAAGGACCTCTTCAAGGAGAACTACAAACCACGGCTCAATGAAATAAAAGAGGACACAAACAAATGGAAGAATATTCCATGTTCATGGATAGGAAAAATCATTATCATGAAAATGGCAATACTGCCTAAAGTAATTTATAGATTCAGTGCCACCCCCATCAAGCTACCAATGACTTTCTTCACAGAATTGGAAAAAACTAAAGTTCATATGGAACCAAAAGAGTCCACATTGCCAGGACAATCCTAAGCAAAAAGAACGAAGCTGGAGGCATCACGCTACCTGACTTTAAACCATACTACAAGACTACAGTAACCAAAACAGTATGGTACTGGTACCAAAATAGAGATATAGACCAATGGAACAGAACAGAGGCCTCAGAAAAAACACCACACATCTACAACCATTTGATCTTTGACAAATCTGACAAAAACAAGAAATGGGGAAAGGACTCCCTATTTAATAAATGGTGCTGGGAAAACTGGCTAGTCATATGTAGAAAGCTGCAGATGGATCCCTACCTTACACCTTATACAAAAATTAATTCAAGATGGATTAAAGACCTAAATGTTAGACCTAAAATCATAAAAAACCTGGAAGAAAACCTAGGCAATACCATTCAGGACATAGGCATGGGCAAGGACTTCATGACTAAAACACCAAAAGCAATAGCAACAAAACCCCAAATAGACAAATGGGATCTAACTAAACTAAAGAGCTTCTGCACAGCAAAAGAAACTGCCATCAGAGTGAACAGGCAACCTACAGAATGGGAGAAGATTTTTGCAATCTACCCATCTGACAAACGGCTAATATCAGAAGCTACAAAGAACTCAAACAAATTTACAA
>NW_012104254.1:2605886-2636642 GCF_000951045.1 Mandrillus leucophaeus
ATATACACCATGGAATACTATGCAGCCATAAAAAAGGATGAGTTCATGTCCTTTGCAGGGACACGGATGAAGCTGGAAACCATCATTCTCAGCAAACTATCACAAGGACAGAAAACCAAACACCACATGTTCTCACTCTTAGGTGGGAACTGAACAATGAGATCACTTGGACACAGAGCAGGACATCACATACCGGGGCCTGTCAGGGGGTGGGGGCCTGGGGGAGGGATAGCATTAGGAGAAATACCTAATGTAAATGATGAGTTGATGGGTGCAGCAAACCAACATGGCACATGTATACCTATATATCAAATCTGCACATTGTGCACATGTACTCTAGAACTTAAAGTACAAATAATAATAATAATTATTATTATTATCTATGTAGAAAACAGAAACCACAATTCAATAAGCATAAAAAGCTTTAAAGAGAGTGAATTTGTTACCAAAAAATATGAAATGTTATTTGAGAGCACATTTGAAGACATATCACTTCATAGACTGACCTTCCTTAATAAAACTCTCACCTAGAAACTACTCCTGGAATATCTAAGTCAATTTTAGATACATCAACATCTGACAGCTATAGAAAAAAATCAGGTTATTTCCGAAAGCAACAAAAAAGACAACTAGAATACAGAAAGATACAAGTTTTCCCTGTGAGAATTACATATAAATAACACACTGATAAAACCGATAAATGAACTGATAAAAGCCCCTCCTCCCAAGAATATAAGCTTCATTAGTACATACACACCATGTCTATCTTGTTTACTACTTTCATAAAGTTGTAGGGTCAAAATTAAGCAAGAGTTATAAAATAGTCAAAGGTACAGAAAGAACAATTCTTGTAACCCAGGAACCTAACACCATAGCAGTTACATAGTTGCCACTGAATGAACAGTTGGGGAGAAAAGGAAAAAATATATATATTATTTTTCTGAGTTCCTATAATGAATGCTTTAAAATTTTGTTACTTAGAAAAAAATTCCCAACTGAGAAAAATAATAACAAAAAAAATTAAAGTTCTTAGGATGAACTAGCAGATGGCAGGAACATAAAATACACTCATTTCTCTTTAATTAACTAATAGTAACTCAGCATTGAAACACTTGCCAATGACCAGCACCAATGTCTTCTTTCCTCTTCTTTATTCCAAAGACAAAATGAACATTTGTCTTTCAAGTTAGATACACAGCACACTCTCTTTAGTTGCACCTAAGCAATAAAATCAGGATTGCTTGCCAATAAAAATATAAAAGTAAATCAAAATTTTAAAGAATTGCCTTTAATAACCTTTTAAAGATTAGATGCTTTACACTGATTAATACCATGGGATTCGAGGGGTTAGAAACACAGCTTCTAAATTTATGTAAGTCACATGAACAAAGTTATTCAAATTCTAGACAGGTAGCAATCCATTTTCAGTCCAACCAGGTAAAGCTATCCTTAGACAGCAGACATCAAGTTTTTCTTCTTTAAGACAAAGCTTCTATTCATTTCCTAATTAAATTTGAAATATTTTATGTAAGAATTCACTAAGGACTATTCTCAAGCATGCAACGCCATTTTCAGGACACAAAATAAAAATGGTTGTGAATTTTAATTCATATCCTTTTTCAACCAGACACAAAGGAAAATTTGTGACAACTGAAGAATTATTTTCTAACCTTACTGAAGAGGCATGATTTAAAATTAAAAACCATGAACAAATCTATCTATAAAATAATTCATTTTTATATCACACAGCTGCAGACCCTGTAATTGAAATAAAGTATCTAAGGTTATAAATGAAAAGTGTTAGGTATCATTCTTGAAGTGACAGATTAAGTTCCTAATCCAGTTACCATAATAGCCATATTTGTAGTTTAACATAAATTAAGACCTTAATTATATTTATGACTATTTTAAACAAAATAACAAATTCCTTTGTACCTGTGAATGTAATTTATAGCAAAGCCAGGTTCATTTTCCAAACCAATCTATTTCACACTGCAGAAGTACTCTGGTATAAAGGTATAATGTAATTCTTGTTGTAGAATGTTGAAAGAATAGATTCACTAAAAGCACAGAAGGGGTTTGAAGATAAATGAAGATGCTATTCATTCAAGGGTAATTTCATCTTAGAACTATATGAAAGATGTTTCACTCACACAGGGTAGTGTATGGCTTCAAATTTAAGTATATTTTCAGCTCAAATATAATGTTGCTAGATTGATTATGTTGATATTGTATATCTAATAATGAAGAATTCTAGCCTTTTTCTGTTTTAAAAAAAAGGCTGTTGTTTTTCCATCTTACTACTGTATCTTTATTGTTCTGTTTAATAGCAACAAATTATAAAGTCCTGCTTGCTATTTACTTTTTAAATAAAAAAGTATACAGTTGTTATTCTAAGTTGCAATCTCTCAGAACTGCAGGAGTGTGAATTTTGTTAAGTTAAATATATATTTATATTAGCAAACCATTACCCTTTATAACCATTTCACATTATTTCACGAATTACTAAAAATAATAACTCCTATAGCCACCTAATTCTATTTGGAATATACTTCATTTCCACAAATTCTACACTGACCAATTTTAATGTTTTATATACACCATGCCATTTAAGTGTTGAGAAACTAATATTGAGATTTGTTTTTTAAACTGCTAAATTCTATTTGCAATTTCAGTTCACAATTATCTTGATAAAGATCACATTTTATATACTGAAATAATCCAAGGTCTTATAAGCATAAATCACCAAAATGCTTTAACATTTCTGGCACACAAACTATAATAATGTAATGTAAGACAATCAGTCTGAAGAATTTAAACTCACTGATATCAAACAAACATCTGCAGACTCCATTTTGCTTGTTTGGAATACTGAAAAGGATTTTACAAGTCTCTGTATCTCATAAATGTATACTAAGTTATGTTTATCCCTTAGCTTTCCTTTCCTTCACCTAACCCTGAAAGTGAATTCAGAAGCCTCATCTGACAGAGGACAATCAAATTAAGAGGAATGTACAAATTTTAAAAACCTAAAATTTTATACTTTGAGGCTTTAATAAAGTTTTGTCAATTTGTTAAAGGTTTTTCATAGAATATTATATTATTTATTAAAATACATATACTAATGTCCATCCTACTTCTATTTACATCAGGTTTAAACTGACCCTTTAAAATGGCATAAAACCCTGAACAACTCGTTTAAAACAAAATGTATCCAACCAAACTGAAAATTCAAAATCATTTCCTCTAAAATTCTGCAGGTAGCTGTCTACTATGGCCATTTAAATGACACGACAAATTTACAGTAGCTGTATTTTCACACTCAAAGTTTTGTCTCTAAGGCAGTAATCAACCTGCAGCCTCAAAAGACAGACAGATACTCCTCTCTCCTGCTCTTTCCCAAACACTACATTTGGATATTATCATTTAACCAATAATTAATCCATCCTTCTAGAAAGCTTCATTTGCTAAAAGAAGGAAAATGCAAGGGTCAGCTAAGCATTTATCATCAAATCTGAAATGAGTGTTTATGTCCCAGCATTAATGGGGCCTATAAAAATGCTGACTTTTGATCAGGTGTGGTGGCTCACACCTGTAATCCCAGCACTTTGGGAGGCTGAGGCGGGTGGATCATTTGAGGTCAGCAGTTCAAGACCAGCCTGACCAACAAGGTGAAACCCCGTCTCTACTAAAAATACAAAAAAATCAGCTGGGCTTGGTGGTGCATCCCTGCAGTCCCAGCTACTCAGAAGGCTGAGGTGGGAGAATCACTTGAACCTGGGAAATGGAGGTTGCAGTGAGTGGAGATCACGCCAGCAGTGAGCTGAGATCACACCACTGCACTCCAGCCTGGGCGACAGAGCTAGACTCCTTCTCAAAAAAGCAAAACAAAACAAAATGCTGACTTTCAAATTATATACTATATTCAACAGAAAGAAAATAGTTTTTTTCTGTTGTCTTCCCTTTCACTTTTAGAGAAAAGCATTTATTAACAAACAATAAGAAAAAGTAAAAATATTAAATGGAACAAGGACACCTGAGCTTAAATGCTATTCTTAACTTGAAGTAAAAAGTAAGGAAAAAGATTACTTGTTTATGCAATATTCTAATAATGATCATCAGTTTGAGACACTCCAAAAAAAAGTCAAATTTTTATAATATGTAGATTAAGCCATACAAAAAAAAACCCCAGATTTTTAAAACTGGCTTCACATACATAAAGCAAAATTCTTTCTAAAACTTACTAGAAAATCTCTGTTGCACAATGGATAGCACATTAGACTTCTAAAACTTATTGGAAAGTAACATTTTATTATATAAAGACACTCACAAAATAAGTACATAAATCTTTACAGTCAAAATAGGCACTAATTCTGTATTCAACATCTTACATTCCTATTCCTTTCACTTTTTTCAAAAGAATTTCCCATTTATTACCTACCTTGAGCTTCATAATATTATAGAGGTAAGATTATCTTTATCCCATTTCAAAGATACAAAAGCTAAGACATGTTCTTTTACTCCTTAATGTAAACGATTAATCATAAGACATAATTTACTAAGAAATGTCAGAAATAATTTGTGATTAAATGATCACTTATTGTTAGGTAAAACTTCAAGATCTGTATCACTGGACTAGACCAATATGCAGCCAAGTATTATGAGTGTGGACTGTCGATCCAGACTTCCTAGGTCTGCATTCCAGCTCTGCCAAGCACTATTTATTTAACTTTGAGCTCACTGTTTAACCTCTCTGCCTTACTTTCCTAATCTGTAGGAAAATAGGAATAAAAATAGTACCTACCTCATAGGGTAGCTGTGTGAAAGGATTATTTATGATACCTACCCTATACAGCACTTACCTCATACAGTTGTTATAAGGATTAAATGGGTTAGTATGAATTAAGAGCTCAGCACAGTGACAAGCACAGGTGGCACTCAGCCAATGTTGTTGTTGTTTTCTGTTTATCTCCACAATTTGTGGGTTCTATGAATGTGGGCGAAGCATCTTTGAGCTTCAGTTTCCACATCTTTAAAATGAGGATAATAATACTACCGTGCACTAGGGTCATGGGAAGGACTGAACGCAATGCTGCACATAAAAGCTTTTAATAGAGTGTCTTATGCAATAAAAGTATTCAATAAATAGTTTTAAAACATATTATTCAGTATTAATAAAATTGTTTGCATTACAGCATTCAATATTAATTTTTAGATAAAGAATGATTACAAAAATTAATGTTCACACAAACACAAGCATGTCCAAACAAGATTCTTCTTACACATAACATTTATTTTCAATTACTCTAGTGTTTTCAGGTACTATCAAGCCTGCAAGCTTCCATTCCTCTTACTGACACTGAATATGTGTATTTCTTTCAAAGAATTAGGAGAGAAAAATGTAACAACTAGCATTCATTGCATATTTACAATATGCCAGGTACTTTTCTAAGTGATTTACATATGTTAACATATTCAATTCTCATATTCAATGTTAACATATTCAATCCTATCCTACCCAACAGGATAGCTTCTATTATATCTCTATTTTATATTTGAGCAAACTTGAAACAAAGAGCTCTATTTAGGGTTTGCTGTTTTTGAAACAGATACCAATTGGAATCTTCTATAAAAGACAGCATATACTCAGTCAATAGACATAAACTTCTTAAACAAAACAATTTTTGCCAAAACCTTGGAGAGTATATTATGTCTTGCTCATATTGTATTCTATTATTAATAACAGTGTCTAACACAAAAGCCACTAGCTACACGAGACTACTGGGCATTTGAAATCTGGCTAGCATAAATTGAGAGGTACCGTAAGTGTAAAACACACTTCAGATTTTGAACTTAATATAAAAAATGTCCCATTAATAAATTATGTATTGGTTACATATTAAAATAATATTTGGATATACTGGGTAAAATAATGCATATTATTAAAATACATTCTGCCTATTTCTTTTTACTTTTTTAAAACGAGGCTTCTAGAAAATTTCAAATCACAAATGTGACCAATGCTATGTATTTATTAGATGGCTGGTTTGGACTTGGGGGTAAGAGAGAATAGTAACAGAGAATTATTATCAAAGTTATTGTTTCTAATCAGTATAAGCTTAAGTCCTTCAAAGCACAAGTACAGAATGGAAGATATCTCTCTTGTCTCTCTAGCGTGTGCATGTGTGTATAATACTGCATATATACACATTTGGCTCAAGGGACCAGAGAAACATGCTATACTAATACTTCACTATACTCAACATACAAGAGTGAAGGATAGAAAATCTAAGGGGAAATACCTACAGGAAAAACAACATTTATTTTTAAACTGAAATCATAAAAGTTCCTAGAGTCCAAAAAGACCTAACCACTTAGTTTCAGAGGCATAACAAACACCAAGTGTATATGTTAAGTAAAATTTAAATTTCCTAATGGCCTAACTGGCAGACTATTAAAATATCTGATGTTTGATATCTGGTATCTTCTAGAAAATAATCCAGTTTGTGGATACCTGTCACATTGTTTTGATCAATTTTATACATCAAATATAGGCCTTTAACTGATTCTTCTAAACGAATGCTGGCCCACTATATAGAAGAAAATTACTCCATAAAGTTTACATCAGATATCTGGAAAAGTCACATTTATAGTCATGGCTACTATCAGCTGCCAAGCCAAAGAATATTGAAGAAAACCAAGAAATTTTAATATACGCTGCTTAATTTATCATCGAAGTGACATATGTAGGATAAAAACATTGAAATGGTTAAGGAAAATTCTACATTGTAAAAGGTCCTTTTTTCTGGTTTTATTTTTAATTGCAACTATGATTTGAGAAACCATAAGAAAGCAAATTAATAGAAATCATAAAAATAGAATTAACAAATAAAATACACACTAAGATTTATTTTTTCCTCCCTTCTCTGGATTATTTAAAACGTTAATTTTTTTAAATGGTAATATAATGGTATTTTGGTTTGTACTGAAAACTGGCTAACCCATCTATTCCAGGGTTTGTCAACCTTGACAAATCTATTTACATTTAGGGCTGGATAATTCTTTGTTGTGCAGGGACTACTCTGTACATTTTAGGATTTTTAGCAGCATCTCTGGCATCTAACCAATAGATGAGAATAGCACTCTACCCTTCAACAGTTTTGACAAGCAAAAACACTTAAATATTGTCAAATGTCACAGGATGGCAGTAGGGGGAGTACTAAAGAGCTGCCCAGTTGAAAAACACTGTATATTCCTACCCAAAATACCTTTCTATTTGATGAAAATTATTTCAGCACTTCCTAAACTACTATTATGTAGTTTCAGGGGCTCTTCCTAGGGGATTCAGATAGCTTCAGCAGGAAACTCAGTAAACCTACTGAAACCACATGCAGAATAGCCTGGGTATATTTTCTGGAAAAATGTTCTACAGCTTTTGCCAGATCCTGAAAGGGTTATCCCCAAAATAGCAATTTTAAAAGGGTTAAGAATCAGTGCTTCAACTAAAATATTCACAGTGCCTTGAAACTATCTTTCCAAAGATATAAAGATTGAAAATACTATTTCATACACAGCAAATCATTTACTTTTACATTTGTTATCAAGGCAAGACTACTTTCACCACACTTATAAACTATTCATACAACAGACATTTAGTGGATACAGTCTACATGCTCAGTCCTATGTTAAACTACACAAGCTAAGCAAATAGCAGCTAAATATGCAAAATGATTGGATAACTATAATTCCATAACCTACATCATAAACATTGTTTTTTAAGCAAAACATCTGCAAGTATCCTATTTTTCCTATAATGCAGCTTAAAGTTTACAGGGGCACTAATTTTTTTTGGATTATACAAATGGTATATACAACTTGAAGAACTATTACATTTCATAAATGGTTTTGGGAATAATAAACACTCATGTAATCAATAAATATATCAGGAGTGGCTAGAGAACCAGAACACTGCTACAAGATTACCAAACAGATTAAAGTTAGAGGCCAATGAGTGCAATGAGCAAAACAATGCTTAAAAATATGTGATAAATAAATCTTAACAAATTAATTAGGAAATAATTGTGAGTCCACAAATGAACATATCACCCCAAATAATCAACACCATCATATCCAGCCAAAAGCAAACCAACTGCTGAGACACAGAATGTGCCTAGCACATCAAAGTGATTTCTAAAAAAAAAAATAATTTGTTTATTTTATATACTGACAATTAACTGAATATTACATAATAAAATTATTCTTCACAAACAAGCAATGTTATATAGATAATGGTAAATCACACAGGAAAAAATCTAAACATATAGTGTCAGACTTTTTGGAAGGGGAAAAATATAATTGCAATGAAAAATGATGCAAATCACGTAGGGGGTGAAAAACATATTATATTATTTACATATTTACCTGCACTGCAAGAGAAGCTGCATTGTCAGAAAGTAAAATTTGCTCCCCTGTGGAAATACAATGAAGCATAACTTAACCAAATAGAATATAATATTTTTATTTTTAAAAAGTATTTATATTTTTTCAAAGGTATTGCCTACCACTAAATTCAAAAGTTTTATATCAATGTTATTATATAATTATAATTTTGATTAAATTATCACAAATAATGATAAACTAGGACAGTTCCCTCTAAAATTATTTGATCACTTATCTCATTTTATCAGCAATGTAATTAAAATTGTTCACTTAAAATCAAACTCATTTTTCGTTTTCAAGAAATGTTTCTCTTCATTAAAATTAAGTAAAATCTGCTGAAACCCTTCTAGTTAAAAGTAAAAGCACTCACAATAATATAAAACCAGCTTGCAGTTAATATTGCACAGTGTATCTAGGTCTGTCACACAAAAGAAAGATGACAAGTTTGCTGCAATAAAAATTCCATGCTTAGAAGACTAGGGCTGCTGCCTATTAGTCTTCATTACTTTGCAGTCTTCTGACAACTGTAGCAGGCTGCTAAGCCCCAAATGGGGTCCATAATGTGATCTGATGATATATGAAGAGCTGCTAAAGGGAGCCTGAACCATCCTAGCCTATACATTTTAACAGTTCCTTTTTACTGAGAGCCCACTTTACCACAGGACTTCAAAAATCTGCTGTCTCAGCTATTGGTGCAGTAAATCTGCCAACTTCTCCTGCAACCACATCATTTTACACCGCCTACAGCAGCCAATATAACAAGTCAATAATAAACTAAGGACCTTATAGGCCATGAATAGTTGGTTTACACTGGCAGATACAAGTTTAGGTAAAACCTCCTAGATTTACCTAGACAAATTATACAAGGGAATCCCTTCTTTTACATGTTATATTCTCTTTGCAGTAAATTGTATTACTGAGGATTTTTTTGTAATACATACAGCTTGATACAAAGCCATTTTTAATTGTGAACAAGAATTTACCTTTCAATTGCTGATATAACGTAGCATTTTCAGGCCAAGGTTCTGCAGCTATGGAAACAACGCAGTGATAATTAGGCACATAGAGCAAAAACGTATCAATAACAAACCAAATTAATAATCATGTACATTTGCCTAGAGCATTTAAAGTCAATTGCTAAGGTTGACGTATACACGGCAACTAATCACACTATCTTAGATTCTATGGTAACCAGTATGAGTAGGTCAGAAAACTTGTTTTAAAAGCATGTTTGGTTTATCGTTTCCTGATTTTTTTTTAGTGGGGAGGAGGGGAAGATACCTTGCCCAATCCAAAATGAGAATTAAAAAAACAAAATAGCCCATATGCTACAATTCCGTTAGCTTCTTTCAAACACAGACATATTCTAAATATTATTCATATGTATAAAAAGATACTGATGTCTAATTTACTACAAAAAAATGTAGTGAAATAATATTTTTAATATTTTACAGTAAACTTTTAACAAAGTAAACTTTCAAGCGGACATTATATGAAAGAATCAAATATATCTGTATCAAACTGTCCATCTTTCCCCACAATCTGGCAGTATTTAAAAATACAGAGGAATCCTGTTGTATTCCAGAAGATTTCATTGCCTTGACCCTACCAACACCACTCCACAAACACAGTTAGAGCAAAGTTGCGTGATGAAGCATTACGTAACTACAATGTGAAATAATGCCAGTAAAGATAATTTTAGGCCTGAAATGAAACTTGACTTGACCCTTAATCTCTCATCTAGAGAAGACTGCAGCTACAAAGAGAATATTACCAATCTCCCAGTGTTTGGGAAAAGCACTAGATTTGAACTTTGTCTAATCAACTGCACTTAAGAAGCAATGGCTCCACTGACAGAATACATAGGATATCAGGATATCACTTGTTGGATTCTTCTTTGTAAAAGTCACAAAACATCAGAATCACCCATTTTAATAACGTAACTACATTTGCTCTCAGCAACTAAATATATGAGATTTGATAATAATTGTTATATTTCTAATTGTGTTTATACTAATTTAGTCTCTGTGACATAGCAACAAATAACTTTAATATATAATTCTGGCTGATTTTTAAAAATAAATTTATACATGTGAAGCATTTTTTTTTTAAAGACTGATCATTTAAAATGTTCTAAAGAAATCCCTGGAATGGGAAAAAGGAACTCCTTAATTTGCTTTTACTTATACTTTAGAATAAAAAGAAAAACACAGTATTATTACAATAAATAACAAATGTGACTTTTAGGTTTAGTTTGGTTTGGGCTACACAAAATTAAACTCATATTTAGAGATAATGCCATGAAAACATCAAGTAAATAATGAACTACACATAATTTTGTATGCTGTTCCCCACAATATTACACATATATATAAGGGCTACTGAATTTCAACGCATATACCAACACAGCAATGAAACAAAATACTTTGCTGTCACAACTTTAACAAAGTAAAATTTCATTAAGAACCAATTAACTTGTATAACAGTTTTTAAAATAAAAGGAAACAAAAACAAGCTGACATCAGCAAATTACTCAAAAAAATAACCTTTTCGGATAAATTGTATAGTCAGCACACCTATATTGCTTACATCTATACTAAAAACAATACAATGAGATTCGTTTGTTATAAAATTCTAAATCATCAAAGATTCAATTATATGCATTATATTAATCTTACTAGCAATAAAGCATAGGAATAAAATTCACAACATTTCGAAGAATAAATATTGAAATCAAGTTCCTTGGAGACACAGATGTGTCATATGCATCTGTGAACCATACACTGTACTATGCTTTGCATACAGTTGATGTTAATTGTCTGTAAAAAGAAAGAAGATATCTGATTAAACCTACCATTTAATTCCCTAAACATGCTGGCTAATTAAAGTTTTACTCAACTTAATATTACCATCTATGTTAAGGTAACAGGACATTCTAATTTAAAATTGTGGTAATTTTAACTCTTGGTTAGCTATTTTGTGCACATACTAGGCATGCATTACAAATTTTTAAAACAATGAAGTATTAGGTTGCTGCAAAAGTAATGCAGTTTTTGCCCAAAAACTGTATTAAACCTGTATTACTGTGTTAAAATTGGTGATTCTGATATTTTATGGCTTTTACAAAGAAGAATCCAACAAATGATATGCCAAAAACTGCAATTATTTTTGCACCAACCTTTACATACACTAGTATTAAACATATGCTGAATATAATCTAAGTATTCTCTGATAAATCAGAAGCTACTTCACTACTCTGTAACATAACAGAGTTCTTATATGAACAGCAATTTACGTGGTCAGTAATTTCAGTTAAAAGTTAACTCATCAGCCAGGTGTGGTGGCTCACGCCTGTAATCTCAACACTTTGGGAGGCCAAGGCGGGTGGATCACAAGCTTAGAAGTTCAAGACCAGCCTGGCCAAGATGGCCATCTCCACTAAAAATAAAAAAATTAGCCAGGAGTGGTGGCTGGCGCCTGTAATCCCAGCTACTCAGGGGGCTGAGGAAGAGAACTGCCTGAACCCCAGAGGCAGAGGTTGCAGTGAGCCAAGATCGCACCACTGCACTCCAGCCTGGGCAACAGAGTGAGACTCTGTCTCAAAAAAAAAAAAAAAAAAAAGTTAATTCATCATCACCCCCATGGATTCTCCAGATCTCATCCAAAAGACAAACATGAAAGTAACAGAAAGTTTGCAACATACTACTTCACTGCAAATAAGATCAAAGAAGCTGCCTACAAATACCAAAAGCTCTGTTATTAAGAATCTAAAGCTGGAAATAGGTGAAAAGGGTGAATATTTTACTCAATCTAAGACATAAACTCTGTTTCAACTCAGAAATCATTATTGAAAATAAATTCTCAGAAGGTAACTCTACCAAAACATCCAGTGTTTTCATCACAAATAGAATTTATGACTTAAAAAGAGAAGGCAAATAGACTGATATAAACCCATATAGCCAGCAGCCAGGAATTGCAGTTTATCATGCAGTAGACAGGAAATCGTAGAGTATACAAAGAATGACCAGCTGCCTATCTTACCCATGAGCAGCTCAGAGAATATAAATATCACTGACTTAAGTGCATCACCTTACATGATTCTGTTAGGCTGTTGGTATTGTTGTAAAGAAATATCTGAGGTTGGGTAATTTATAAAGAAAAGAAGTTTGTTTTGGCTCATAGTTCTGCAGACTGTACAAGAAGCACAGTGCCAGCATCTGCTTCTGGTGAGAGCTGCAGGAAGCTTACATGAACAGAAGGCAAAGGGGGAGCAGGTGTCACACATAGCAAGAGTAGGAGCAAGAGAAGGCGGGGAGATGCCACTCTCTTTTAAACAACCAGATCTCGTGTGAACTGAGAGAGAGAACTCACTATCAAGGATAGCACTGAGCCATTCATGAGGGATCCACCCCCATGATCCAAACACCTCCACCAGGACCCACCTCCAACAATGGGGATTAAATCTCAACAGGAGATTTGCAGGGAACAAACATCCAAACCGTATCAGTGACAGAGCTCATATAATTACATGTAAAGCATGACACAAGAGAAAAAAAATCTCTAGTTTGTTATTCCCTAAGAGTGCCAAAAGTGAAAATCCTAAACTGGGCAATGGATCTACAAATCAATCACACAGGTATCATTCTAGGAAATGAGCTCTATAACTGTCTTCATACGTAAACCTATGAATCATGAAAATTATTATCCACACCTAACAGAAAGCAAGCTTATGTGTTGGTTTGGGAATACCTATTATGTAAAAGACAAAGTCCAAAAAGACAACTTCTTCCCTATGCTTCTCTTTCCCAAGGTCAGACAAAGTCAGTAATCACCCCTTGTTCCTCAGCATGTGTAAAAGAGAGATTAAGGATTTAAAATCATGGCGCTGACAATATACATCTTAAAAATCTGTGGCATTTTAAAAGAAAAATCATTTTAAAACAATAATAAAACATTTTTATATTTTACTAGTTTTTCTTCAGTTGACCTGAAATGTTTTAGACCACAAACTACTTCAATAGTAAATAAAATGTCATGATTCGCCTACTCTACCTATTTTCAGTTTCTATCACCAAAAGCACCTCTGGTGTGAAGTGCCATTTTAAACACACCTAAATGAAGGGACAGCCTTAGAAAAAACATAGAAGGTGAGACAGAAAGTTTCTAAAAAGGGGGTTGGCAAGAAATGGAGGCTGAGGAAGAAAGTTGTCCAATGCAGTCAAAGTGCAAGTTACTTGTTTTCTTACCACATCAAAAGTAAATCTTACGTTTAAGACACATCAATAGTTACATGTGGTTCTTGGAATAAAGACCAAAATCCTCAACATGGCCTACAGGGCTCTACTTGGTCTCTGAAGTTACCCTCTCTACCAGCCTACCTCATCACACACACATTCCCCACCTTGACTCTGCACTCCAGCCACACTGGCCTTCATCCAGTTTCTGAATGCACCACTTTCCCCCTGCAGTTTCTTCTGCCTGGAACAATTTTATCCTCCTATGATACTGGCACATCTCAGCTCGAAAATCACTTCCACAGGTACAGCCAGGTTCATGAGCGTATAGCCCGTGCAGTTGCATAGGGCCTGCAGTTGGAAGGGCCCCCTGCTTGGTTTAATGTTCTGCTGTCTCAGTCTTGAAAGTGAGTAATTTTTGAACCTTTTCATTTTGCACAAGGCCTTAAAAATTATGTAGCCAGTCCTATCCTCAGGGAAGTCTTCGCTGACCTCCTTTAATAGTTCAAACACTCCTTTTACAAGCTCTTATAGCATGCACTCCCGTCTGTATTTTTACATTTAAGCAGTTGATTGTTTACCTTCTCCATGAGAAAATACGCACCATGAATCCACCATTCACGTCTGATTTTTGCTTACCACTTCATCCCTAGAACCTAGCATATAGCAGGTTATCAGTAAATGCCGGCTGAATAAACATTTGTTTTCATTATTAGCAGTATCATCATTGTTGTTATTACTCTGTACTACGCAGGCTAAGAATGTAGCAGGGAAGATAACAAAAATTCATGGCAAAACATAAAAAATAAAATAAACTTTACTCAAACAACTTCAACACTACAACCAATAACACAACTCAAAAAAATATTACATAGCTGCCTAAAATTCCTGGAATTCGAATTTTTATCTTTTCTAACTCTACTTTCTTTTTTAGTATATGTTTTATAATTTGCATGACATATCGGCTCAGCAATTAACAATTTTATGATTTCTAAATTCAGGCCTGCATGCTCAAATTTTTATTGATAAGGACATGAAATTTTCATAAATGGTGATTCTTGGGTTAGAGTCATAGGAAATGGAAAGGGGAACAGTGAGATTGCCAGGTAAGTTGAACTGAGGAGTGATACAGCAGTAACATCTGATGTAAACTATATATTTAATAAAAAACATTGTATAGAAAGAGATTTCCAGTTTTAGGGTTAGTGCAAAGGTAAGTAATATATAGTTAATTTATATGTTTTTCTTCCTGTATTTCAAAGGATTGTCTTGCACATACATTACATGTAAAGCAAGACATGAAAGGAAAAAAAAAAAAAAAAAACTAGTTATTCCCTAGGAGTGCCCAAAGTGGAAATCCTAAACTGGGCAATGAATCTACAAATCAACCACGTAGCTATCATTCTAGGAAACGAGCTCTATAATTGTCTTCATATGTAAATATATGAATCATGAAAATTATTATTCACACCTTATAAAAAGCTGATCTCTTGGTTTGGGAAAAGACAAAATCCAAAAGGACAACTTCTTCTCTACTCTTCTCTTTCCCAAGGTCAGACAAAGTCAGTAATCACCCCTTGCTCCTACATACATCTCATCCAACATTGGAGAACACCGTTCTAATTAAATAACAACTTATTTGAAGTTTTTGCAGGAAACCCAGTCATTCATTCTTGCTCTCTTCTGATAAAATCATCCTTTTTGACCAAGGAGAAAGCTTGCAGGGGGAACACACATGAATTAGTGAGGAGAATGGGGATCCCTGCCTACTACCTCCCTAACATGACCCTTGTATCAACCAGAGTACTTCAAATTTCCCCCACAAACTTCATACTTTCTCATCTTTGTGACTTTGCTCAAATTGTTCCCCTTAAGTTCAGAATACTCCTTCACTGCCATATACCCAAATCCTATACCTTTCTCAACCAAGTTTAAATGCCACATCCATCAAAAAGGCTTTTAGGACTAAGCAAATCTAATTTCTCCTTTATCTATACTGTCCACAGCAGTTTGCATTTTTCTTATATATCATTTTCTACTCTATCATACTGTTATGTCAATATCTTTTCTCTCTTTCTAGGAGGTAAATTCTTAGAATGTGAAAAATTCTTGTGGTCCTGAGGTTATTAATTAAAATCTTGGCTTCTCAACTGCTCCAAACTGAAGATGACTTCTACAATAATACATGCCAAAATATGAAATTTAAATTAACAACAATTAAATTTTATATAGGCATCATTTAAGCTAATATCTTTATTATAAGAGTTCTAAATTAAACTACCCACCTTTTAGAAATTAATTATTTCATGATAAAGAAATTCCTGTACCACTTTCATACTAAAGCAGTAACTTACTCTAAGGTACTCCTAGTGACCTACATTAATTCACTCTTTAAAATTAGAATTACTATTCTAATAGTATTCTCTAACAAAAGATCCATTAAATTTTTATCATTTTTATAAAGAAGAAACATATCCCTATATTGCAGACAAAAAGAATACCTAGAAATAAAGCAAATATCAGAGCACCTCATAACTAAGTGCATATCCAATTAGTTATTAAAAGTCCAGTTAGTTCTTTACCTATTTCCCAATTTTGCCCAGGCCCTGATTATGCTACATTTAGTGTCTTCTTTACCAGGAGCAAAAGAGATGCTGCTTAAGGTTTCAGGCTTTAGTGGGAGAGTTTTTTTGCAAATTAATATTTCTTAAAGAAGCTCATGAGTATTTACGTTGAAGAACAAAGTAAAATCAAAAAGAAGTGACACATATTCTTGAACTTTTGAATGCCATAAAATAAATAATGCATAAATGTTAGAAATGCACACATGATAAAGCAACACCCACAACCCCCCAAAAAAGTATTTGCTTCTCATTCATTTTAATTACCTTTAAGTTACCTATTTTTAAGCTTTATCAACCAATACAACAAAAAATCAATATTCTTTACTACTAATCCACTATCATTTTTAATGAAATGACTGCTAACCAATAAATTCACATATGTATGGCCATAAGTCTCTTAAAGACTTTATATATTACTTGTAGTATTCTCTTAAATATTAGGTTAGGATTAAATATCTATTTATTCCATTCAAATCAAGGTATTTCGAAGTATGAAAGTGCTATGATCTAAAAAAAATTAGTCTAATTCTGAAATCCATCTCTCAATGATCTAATGTAAGAGGATAAGAGAAGGGCCATGAAAGAGATGTCCTCTGTTGTTTGTTTCTTTTTTTTAAAGTTCTGCACTCTTGATGTACATGACTCCTCTGCCATATGAATGTAGGTGAAGACATAATTTGTAGAATAATAGGCACTAATATTACATGCTGCTTCAGTTCTGTCATATTTCCAATCCATCAAATTGATTAATGCTATAATAACTCTACACAAACCTATCATTTGTGCACTAATGAAGTCAAACTCAGTTTATCCTTAGGCAACTAGATTCCGAAACCTCATAGATGTCATCTCTTCAGCACAGCAAGACTATTTAGACAGTGTTATATAAAAGAAGCAAGAAACATGTGTAGCCTATCTCCAAATTTGGATGGCTTCCTGCCAAAGTTGTAAATGCAAATACTGCTAATAGAACAAAATGTTCAAAGAGCATTCGGCAGCTCTTAAACATGGACAAGTTACTGCAAGACACACAGAGAAAAGAAGGAAATTTGTTATTTTGACATAAATATTATACTAATGATATCAGTGATATCAACATAGACACCATGTTCAAAACCCATCAAGTTTTAGGCAATATATGAAGGTTTAATTTAAAATAGATTTTTAAGATGTTTAGACTTAAAATATGATGATATGGGACTTTATCAAAACTCGAATTTTAAGGGCTATGTATTAAATTCAAAAGAAAATCAAAATGCAAACTATAGTGCAAGTCAAAAATAACACTATATAATGATGATCATGAAATTATTAAATAGAAATGCCCCTTAGATAGTGTTTCATAGGGAATGTTTAATGATATGATACAGGATGGGTAAGCAGAAGTGACTCTTCCCACAAAAGGTGTTTAAAACCATTTTCCCATTATCTCAATAGTCAGAGATTAGTGTTTATGTCAGAAATGGCTTGTGTTGGAGAACAGGAAAGTGCAGCGTCACACTGTCATTTCCATAAACGTTAAAAAAAAAAAAAAAAAGCAGGCAGTATTGTGTAGCACAGTGGTAAGGCTACTTAAAAAACACACTTGCCAGCAGGCGTAGATACAAAGATATAGACTACCATCAATTAAAATAGAAATCCTGAAGCAGAAAGCAAACATTCTAGGACAAAATACATAAGTATTAGACACAAATACAAAAGTAGTCCTAGATTCCAGAAGATTCTTCTAGAAGAAGATTCAGACCAGAACTATTCCTTTGGCTACATATCATCATAAGTTTTTAGGAAAAAGAAACTTACTGACTGACATAAGAGTCTATTGTATATCCATTATCGCTTGTTGCATACAGGTTGAGTATCCCCTATCCAAAATTCCTGACACTAGAAGTGTTTCAAATTTTGGATTTTTCTCACATTTTGGAATACTTGCATTATACACTTACCAGCTATGCAACCCTAACCCAAAAATCAAAAATCCAAAACACTTCAATAAGCATTTCCTTTGAGCATCATGTTGGCACTCAAAAAAATTTGGATTTTGGAGCATTTTCAGATTTTGGACTTTCAAATTGGGGATACTCAGTGTATATAAATATGTATAGTAAATTATACATATATCTTATTTCAGAAAGTAAATTTAGCCACAGCTACAAATCAGTTTTACCATTCATTCAATAAATAAAGTGTCAGGCACTATTCTAAGAGCTAAAGGCAAAATTATAAAGAAAACCAAGTAACTGCCCATAAGGCACTTCTATTTTAGAGGCACATGTGGCCTGTCTCCTTATGTGTACCTTTACAATGCCTGAAGTTAAAAACACTAAAAAATACTGAAGTCTACCTCATTATGACAATATTATCTGGTATACATATAACAAGGCTTAATTCTGTTTGGGCTACACATTACACAAAAACCAAGGAAAAAAACATACACGACAGTGTATAATCTCCAAAATACCAAATGAATTCCAATTTACTGAACTACGGCAAATAACTCAAATAATATTCCACAAATAACTCACTATCTCCAGCAACCCATTCATTTGGAACAAGGTAGTAAGCAAAAAATTAAAATGACCCAGAGTGGGCTGGGTGCGGTGGCTCACGCCTGTAATCCCAGCACTTTGGGAGGCTGAGGTGGGTGGATCACCTGAGGTCAGGAGTTCGAGATCAGCCTGGCCAACATGGTGAAACCTCATCTCTACTAAAAATACAAAATACAAAATTAGCCAGGCATGGTGGTGCATACCTGTAATCCCAGCTACTTGGGAAGCTGAGAGACAGGAGAATCGCTTGAACCTGGGAGACGGAGGTTGCAGTGAGCTAAGATCGCGCCACTGCACTCCAGCCTGGGCAACCAGAGTGAAACTCCATCTCGAGAATAAAAAAAAAAAAAAAAGACTCAGAGTGAGTAATAATGAATGAATGAGGACAGTCGAATACCCAAGGCAGATGGGTCTTAATACCCTGCCATTCTAGAAGCACAAGATGAAAAGCAACAAAGATTGAAAACACAGAAAAATGAAGGCAGAACTTCCCTCTTACAACCAAAGTTGGAGCCCAATAAAACCAGAGAATAACTAGAATCTATCTCCCGGCCAGATACAAACTAGACTTCTATTTAGGCAGATGATGATTATGATAATGATAGTAATTAAGATTCCGCAAAACTCACACAGCATATATCCAAAATATGTAAGAAACTCTTACAACCCTATAATAAAAAGACAACATAATCCAATTTTTAAAATTGAGCAAGGAATGTGAATAGCCATTTTTCCAAAGGAGATATACAAACCGCCAAAAAGCACAGGAAAAGATACTCACCATCATTAGTCATTAGGGAAATACAAATAAAAACCACCATGAGATGCCACTTCACACCCAATAAGAAGGTTATAATCAACAAGACAGACAATAACAAATGTTTTGCAAATGTGGAGAAATCGAAAATTCTCACATGTTGCTTGGTGGGACCATGAAAAGTTTGGCAGTTTCTCAAAATGTTAAACACAGAATTTTACCATATGACCCAACAATTACACTCCTATGTATTCACCCAGGGGAAATAAAAATAAATATCCACATAAAGACATATATACAAACGTTCATAGCAGCATTATTCACAATAGTCAAAAAGGAAAGCAACTCAAACGTTCATTAACTGGTGAATCGACAGACAAAATGCAGTATATCCATACGATGGAATACTTTTTGGCAATAAGAAAGAACCAAGTAAGTACTGATACATGCTACAACATGAATACATGGATGAACCTCAAAAACCATTATGCCCAATGAAAAAAAAAAAGCCAGACACAAAAGAAAACATATGATTCCATTTATATGACATGTCCAGAAGAGGCAAATCTACAGAAACAGAGTAGACCAATGGTTGACTCAAGCTGGTGGTGGCAATGAGGAGTGGCTGCAAATGGGCAAGGAGTTTCTTTTGGAGGTGATGGAAACCTGTTAGACTGTGGTAACTGGAGAGGTGAGTGGAAAATTAAAAAAAAAAAAAAAAAAGATTGTGGTAATAGTCACACAATTATGTAAATATACTAAAAATCATTGAATTATAAATTTAAAATGGTATGTAAATTATATCTCAAGAAAGCTGAATAGAAAATCTTAAAAGACTTATTGTACTTACTGTACATGTAAGTGCTTGACATATATTAAACACCCCACAACTTTATGAGGTAGATACTATTATTATTTTCCCAATTTTACAATAAGAAAACTGAGGCACAAGCATAAGTAATTTGTCCAAAGTCACAATGCTAGTAAGTGACAGCAGCCAGGATTTGAACTCAAGTAGTATTACTCTACGGTGAACACACAACTAAATTAGCTAACCTCCTGCAGAGCTCACAAATAAACATTCTTGGGTAATAATTATTAGAATTAAAGCAATTATAATTATCTTACAACAGTAGTTCTCAACTCTTCCTGTACACTTGAGGAACTTGATACAGTTATGTATTTCCTAAACTCAAATTCTGATACTGTAGAGATGAGGACCAAAAATCTGCATCTTTAACAAGCACTCCTGGTAAATCTGATGCAGATGGTCTGTGAACACCACAACAAAGACTATCCTAGAGACACAGATGGCACTTGAGATAAGATTACGTTCTTTTTATCTCTTTCATTCGTTTATCTCAGAGAAAATGGTAGTAAGGATGTGTGTAGATAAATTTTTTTCAAGAAGATTTTTGACTATCTTTTTCTCCTTAAGCATTGTGGCTATGGCTTAAAGCCATGTTTTAAAACATGCCTTAGTAACATGTTGCTATTTTACAATGTTCAAGAAAAAGCCTTTAAGATAAATGAACTCAGGCCACACTTACTTTGGAATCAAAGTGGTAACATGATAGTTTTTCCATTAGAAGTATTAGATAAGGAAAGTAAAAATAAGTTAGGAATTATGAACATCAGTTGTGATATCCATCTATTTGTAACTAGAGATCAATTTCAAAATGGTATTCAAGGACCAATTTCGTAAACCTGACAAACTTCTAGAGGTTAACAAGGGTCAAGAAAACAAATTCACAACATCAACAAGCCAATAACTCAGGGTAAAGTAAATAAATACAAGTCAAATTTAAAACCTTCCATTCTTTCTTAATAAGTATGTATGTGTCATGTTCTCAAATGGTTATGTTTAGACTTTGATCCATTATAAAAATAATCCATCATAGCTGGACATGGTGGTGTGTACCTGTAATACCAGCTACCTGGGAGGCTGAAGCAGGAGGATCCCTTACGCCCAGAAGTTTGAGGCACGCCTGGGCAACATAACAAGACTCCATCACAAAAAGAAAAAAAAAATCCATTATTTTTCATTAGTTTCCAATAAAAAGCAGGCCAACTGCATATGATTATGATAAATTAACAGAGAAGAGTCTTGAAGTTGGTACTCAAACTTTTAATTTTCATTTTCAAAATGGTAATCTGAAATTTAAAATGACTGAGCTTTTCACAGAACTAAAAATGAGTATGAGATCAACAGCAGAACTATAGAAAAACAGCTGGTTAAGAGTAAAGGTCCAATCCATCTGGCCAAAAAACAGATACAAAACAGCCCCACACAACTATCAGACCTCAACAACATTAACCTTCACAGTGCAATAGTTTAATGGTTCTCTAAATCTAACTCTAGAGATAGAAAACAAATATCCTTCAAACTAAGTAGTTCTTCCCATCTAAACCAAATACAATCACTGTAATGACAGCACCTATTTTTTTTTAAGTATCTACTACGTGATTATGGTTCCAGGTACTGTACATATACTTTGCTATCTCATATCAAGCTAGTTAACCAAAAAACTATTGCTCTTCCTTCATTACTCCCAGCTAGTTATAGAACAAATTATCCCCCACAGAGAATCTGACTTATTAGTATACTGCCTGAAATGTTAACAAAACTGCAAGATTCTCCAAGAAGAAGAAAATAGGAAATGAGGTAATAGTCTTTCCATCAAAGACTTTCCCTATGAATATGAGAACACAGTAGAAAATGTTCAGAGGATTCCCCCTAAAAAATATTAAAAGCATTTAAATGAACAAACAGGTGATAAACATCCAAAATGTACTCAAAACTATAATACAAAGACAAAGATGAATATAAAACTGTTATTGCCCTCTAGGATCTAATTTTGTTGAGCAAGTGAAGAACAAAGAGGGAGTTGGGATTAGGGGTGACTAAGGTACACATAACCATTTAAAATACATTAAGCAAATACAGGTGGTGTAGGGAAAAAACATACATTTCAGAGTCACACATACCTGGCTTCCCCTCCCAATTCTACAACTTATTGTATGAGTTATCTTGGCCAAACTGGTTAACCTATTCTTGTCTCAATTACCTCACTGTAAAAGAGGGAAATATTAATTATCTTGTTAGGTTATTGGAAGAATAAAACTAGATTGGCCAGGCGTGATGGCTCATGCCTGTAATCCCAGCACTTTGAGAGGCCAAGGTGGCCAGATCAAAAGGTCAGGAGTTTGAGACCAGCCTGACCAACATGGTGAAACCCCTTCTCTACTAAAAATACAAAAATTAGCCAGGCGTGGTGGTGCGCGCCTATAATTCCAGCTACTCAGGGGGCTGAGGCAGGAGAATCGCTTGAACCCAGGAGATGGAGGTTGCAGTGAGCTGAGATCGTGCCACTGCACTCTAGTCTGGGCAAAAGAGCAAGACTCCATCTCAAAAAAAAAAAAGTAGATAAACTATGTAAGTACCCTATAAAGTCTCCAGCTCACAGTATATTTTCAATCAATAATTCTTAATATCCACATTAGAACAAAAGTGTGCATAAAGCCCTATAGAAATATTCATGAAGAAATAACTAAATCTGCCTGAGGAAAACAGGAAAGAATTCACAAAAGGAGATGAAATCTGAATTGGATCCAAAAAAAGAATCCAAAACATGCCAGATAGAAGGTAGGGGGCATGAAGACGAGTTTAGATATTTACCAAAAACCTAACACCCCCAACGCAGTTTGAGGAAAGGGAGGCAAAATGTTCAGCAAAGGCTTACTAAATTAGATACCTCTGTGCAGATTTCTACTATAGGATATAGCTCTTCATGTTAAAATGATCTATTTCTGCAAAAGAATATAAGTTCAAGAAAGGCAAGAATGGTTACTTATTTTTACACCCCCAACACCTGGCAGAGCACCTAGCTCAAATTAGGTACTCAATGAACATATTCTGCAGAAAATACAAGCAGGTCTTTTGCTATCTAAAGCCTGAAAGGTATCTGACAGCAAAAACAAAAACAAAAACAAAAACAAAAAACACTGCTAAAACTCTAAAAATAAAATCATTGAACCAATTTAAGGAATGACAACATCTCAACAATGGGTACCAAATTCAACAGTGTAAACTCAAGAATTCACTTTCTCTCCAAATCATTCAGTGATTCCTAACCAAAGACACATAGAGTATTTGAAAACTATACTTTTCTTAACTCCATCCTCAATTTTTCCATATAATAGGCCTTTGGTGAGAATAAAGGAGTATTTGTATATGCATGCATGTTTAGGCAGGCATCACTAGCTTCAGAGAGTTCCACAGGTAACTAATTATAATGTACAAGACCACCCACGCTACTCACCCCCAACTCCCCATCTATCCCCATCCTTCTTTAGAACCTCTATTCAGTCATGAGTGTGCTTTGTCAGTTCCTAGATCTAACGAAAACAGGGAGTACCACCTTGGTTACTGTGGCAAAGTATATGTCTTAAATACGTCCACAACAGTAATTCCTGTCCTACAATTCCCCTTCCCTTGAATCTGGGCCGGCTTGTAGCTCCACTGTAACCCACAGAATATTGTGGAAGTGATGCTGCAGGACAATTGAGAGTAGGTTATAAAAGGTGGTGCAACTTCTACCTTGCTAGCTTAGGCACTTGTATGTGGTATACTGAGTCACTACATAAAAAGTCTGACTACTTTCAGGCCACCAAACTGTGAGGAAGCCAAGCCACATGAAGCCACATGTAAGCATTCCAGAAAACAACCCCAGCAGAAGTCCTAGCCAGAATCAATTGTCAGATATGTAAGTGAAGATGCTTCCAGATGTTTCCAACCCTCAACCACTGGATCATTCCCAGCCTTTGAGTCTTTTCAGCTGAAGACCCAGACATCATGAGTGAGAGACAAACCATCTTTCCTGTGCTGTATACAGCACCCTATACATAAGTAACCCTATCTTAGAAAAAGACTCCACCTTACATTTAAAAAGGCATCATGCCAACAGGGACCACATGTTCATCTAATCAACAGAGACTACACGTACTAACCAGATAAAGACATAACCAGACACACTTTTTACTATCAGTCCTCACCAGAAGATTTGAGGGCCATAAAAAGAGCAGAACTCCACCAACTCAAGATGGCCATCTTAAGACACTGTCTGGCAGTCACTCAAGATCAGCACCCAGCATCTGCTGCCAAATGCTCTGCCCAAATCAAGAACTCTTCCTTGCAAGACACTGACAACTGTCCAGATCAGCCCAGGACACTATCCTTGTCCACGACGCTCTCCTTAAACTGGTTCATTACATCTTTTCCTGTCCCCTTTTCTCTTGATGTTAAATGTTACCGTTTGATGTGGAAATTTTAATCCATAACATTTATGTATTAAGTATACTACTACGTGCGGTTTACGATATTGACTGACTTGTGGATTGGTTTAGTCTATGTGCCACAGCTCTGACTACTGAGTCAACAGGTAGTACTAAGGAGAATTGCCTCCTTAAGCAACTCGATATTTCTTATTGCTTTTATGACTGAATAAGCATCAAAAGTCTGACCTTGTGGAAAGACACAAATGTGTGTGGATATGGTTATGTCTCACCTTGTGCCACTCGCAACATGTGCCCTGTCTGGATTACTGACCCACAGGATCCATGAACATAAGAAAGTGGCTGTTACACACCTCTAAATTTAGGGTGGTTTGTTACACCGCAAAAGTAACTTGACAGTTAAGACTTTTGATAGTTACTATTAATCACACAAAACGTTGACTCATCTGAAGCCTCAGAATTCCCTGTTTATCTAAAACTATTAATCACACAAAACGTCGACTCATCTGAAGCCTCAGAATTCCCTGTTTATCTAAATCAGTTACCAAGCTGACTCCTGACATTGTTTATAAATTCCACTTTACTGCTTCAGACATAGATTTTGACACTTGCACTTTCCCTCCAGTCAGTTTCACTTTATTAATCCAATATCTTCAATCTTTGCCTTCCTGAAATCTCACTGTATCTCCAATTTGCTGACCGCATCACCATGACTCCCTAACCTCCAGGATTTGGTACCCAGTGACTAGAATGGCTTACATCCATCTTTAAAAACTGACCTGAATGGCAGTTGCTGTATTATTCACAGATTGAGGAAACAAAAGAGACTCCAAGAGAGAAACAACTCTAGCTAAAGTCAAATCTAACTATATCTTTTCATAAAAGTCAGACCAATAGTCATTTACCTATGATACAAAGATAATCCAAAACAGTAAATAATGAAAGCATACTTTATATTTGCCTTTAATTTGCACTCTGTAATTTCTCACACATTAGCACCTTTTCTAAATATTTATTTTAATATTAAAATTATTTTATATTTTCCAA
The DNA here is from genome assembly GCF_000951045.1 of Mandrillus leucophaeus. Taxonomy (NCBI): domain Eukaryota; kingdom Metazoa; phylum Chordata; class Mammalia; order Primates; family Cercopithecidae; genus Mandrillus; species Mandrillus leucophaeus. The sequence continues at coordinate 2,631,829 of NW_012104254.1, forward strand.
ACAGCCACCAAATGCTAGTATGAGAAAATCAGTGCAAGTAGATGGCAAAAAGGAGAAAACTGCTTAGGGAGAAAATACATCAAAAATAATTCACAATCTCAATGTAAGAACAAATGTCAATTATCACTTAAAAAGTTAACATTATGTAACTAGTTCTCCTGGACTAGCCAAATTAGAATCTTAAATCGATGAACAGTAATAACAGTAATAGTAAAAATAACAATGATAGCATCTAATGAAAACTAGATAGCAACTTTTATTTTCATGTTATTTCTTATAAAGACACATAATCTTTCTTTAAATGTATAAAATAAGAAAGTTAGAAACATTACTTGTAAGTCATGATGCCAAAACATTTTTCTATAACATAAAAGCTAACAATCAAAAGAAATGGAGATCAAAAAATGGCTAGATCATTGAAGAGTCAGCCGCCAATATTACTTTACAGAAATAAACACTGTTTGAATAATAATGGCCTCTTCATGTTATAAAAATGACACAATTTATTCATATAAAGTTCTAATTAGTGCTCTAAATTGACCAGGTAATAAAATATGACCACGTGGGGGTAAATACCATTGTAATACTCAAAGATACTGTATCCACTGGAAAAAATATACACATCAAAAGTCTATTTTTTTCCATCTAAAGACAGATTAAGTTATGAAGAAATTCTTTGGCTTATACAAGTTCTTAGAGATAAAATATATAATCAGCAAAAAAACATAGCTAAGTGCATAAAAACAGTGAAATGCATTTTATGGTTTCTATTTTGCCAACACAGTTATAGTTAATGAGAACTGTCATGACAAAATGATTGTTTTTATGAAAAGAAGCTTCTTTATTACTAACCAAATTTCATTTTTATTACTGATGTAAAAAAGTTCAAAGCCATCATTCATTTATAGAGCATATAAAAATAAGAAAAGTGTTCAAGAATAGAGGAGAGGTTCATTTACAAAGCAACAAAAAATTAAAGCATGCATTTCTCTTACTGGCAAGGCAAATACTTCTCTTCTACATATAAATGTCTATTGCTGGATTTTCTGAATATTATAACTTCTGTCTTTGAACAAAAAAAAGAGAAGCCTGAATTTTCAATATCTCATCTGTATTTGATATCTTCAGTCCATCTGATAACTGCTTATCAAGACATTTCAAAAATGTTTGAAAAATATTAAGAAGTTTGGTAGCATTTTCTTTCAATTTTCACCAAAATATGGCAAGCTTGGGCTAACATTAATAACTCAAAAGTCTCCAAGAAAGACTGATAAATTTTATGGGGCACCCATCACCAGTTTTAAGTTAACAACTAAAAATCATGTAATTTCAGAGTATAATATGTTAATAAATCACATTAAGAAAATTAAAACTCAAATTACAGCCTATGAACTATTCCATTAACAGAAAACAAGCCTTTGAAGGGATCTTATTATCCAAGTTTTCAAAAATTTACATAACATTGCTCTTAAGAATTTAGTTTTGGCCAGGTGGGGTGGCTCACACCTGTAATCCCAGCACTTTGGGAGGCCGACGCGGGCAGATCACATAAGGTCAGCGGTTCGAGACCAGCCTAGCCAACATGGTGAAATCCCGTCTTTACTGAAAATACAAAAATTAGCGAGGTGTGGTGTTGGGTACCTATAATCCCAGCTACTTGGGAGGCTGAGGCAGGAGAACACTTGAACCTGGGAGGCAGAGGTTGCAGTGAGCTGAGATTACCCCACTGTACTTCAGCCTGGGCAACAGAGCAAGACTCCATCTCAAAAAAAAAAAAAAAAATTAGTTTCAATCTACTCAGGAATACGGTATAATAAAGTACAGGATCCACTGCTGTCAATAAACTATATCTTGCCTCTAGTCTGAAGTATAACCTATTTTACCGCTGTTTTGCTTTACCATCTGCACCATTCAATCTCAGCTTCGTATCTCCAAAGTCATAAGCACAACTGTGTAAGATTATTCATATGACTAATATGATTTTTTTTTTTAATTCTCTGAAACTTGACGGTCAGTTCAATAACTTTTTAGTAATTCCTCAGTGCCTTCCTCAATACTGGAAAATCCCCAAAATACTACGTAAAAATAACAAAACATCTTTATTTTCAAGAGCAAAAGATTTAAGGCTGGGCACGGTGGCTCACACCTGTAATCACAGCACTTTTGGGAGGCCGAGGTGGGCAGATCACCTGAGGTTGGGAGTTCGAGACCAGCCTGACCAATGTGGAGAAACCAGGCCTCTACTAAAAATACAAAATTAGCCAGGTGTGGTGGCACATCCCTGTAATCCCAGCTACTCAGGAGTATGAGGCAGGAGAACCACTTGAACCCAGAAGGCGGAGGTTGTGGTGAGCCAAGATCATGCCATTGCACTCCAGCCTGGGCAACAAGAGCAAAACTCCATCTCAAAAAAAAGAATTTAATGCATTGTATTTTTTCAATTACCTGTTGCACCTGCCATCACTAAAATATTCTGATACATGGATGTATAAGCCTTTACCATCATTTTCTTCACTGTGAGCAATAGCATCACTTCTATATTACAAAAGCCTTTAAACCTACATTTTGTACTTCCTTTAGCCTCTGGAACTCTTCTGAATGCTTTTACAGTCCAGGTTCCCCAGTACTCATGTGAGGAGAGACGGAATGAAAGCACTTTATTACCAATATAAAAACAAATTTTTAAGAACATACCCGTTTTGATCACACTTATTTTCAAGATGCTTACATATGGGTTCCATGGAACCCTGCAAAACTACTTTCCTAGCTCATACTATAAATTAATGCTACTGCTTAAATGAAGTTATTAATAAATTTAAATAATTAAGCACCCAAATGCCCACAATGAGATAAATGGAATATTCCGACCATTCTTTTTTCATCCTTTATATAGTTTACTGAGCTTCTAAATAAAGAACAGAACAGATATCATGCTTATTTCAAAAGATTAATAAATTATAGTATGATGAAACTAACTGATGTGCTTAAAATATGGCAAGGCACCAGTGGAGTAATAAATCAGAAAAGATGGTATATGAGTAAAAAAAATAAGAATACTTTGGGCATTTTTTTCTGTCCAAAATGGTAATGGGATACCAGATGTTAAGAGTTAATATCCTCAAAGGACCCCTTACTATAAGGTGAAAGGCTTTTGGGCAATAAAAGTAACAATAGAAAGTAACATGTACTGAACATTTATTATCGACCACCCTATACTAGACACTTAATATACATTGTAAAATCTATTATCCCCTTTTACAAATGAGGAAACTGAGGACTAGAAAGGCCTGTCCAAGATCACAGAACAAGAAGCAGGATTGAGCTTAGAACTCAGCTCTTACTCCAATGATCTTACTCCTAACCTTTATACTGAGTTTCAGTATTCATATCCACAAAATACCTATCTAACAAGACCAAATTGTTATTATTAGTAATTACATACATAAATCATTTAACACGGTAGCTCAAAAGCTTACTCTTATTATCAGTAACCAGCTATGGCAATTCTAATTAACAGACCACCAATATGACTTATACCAAGATTCAATTTTATAATGAAGATAAACATGGCTGAAGCATATATCTTGAAATAAATATCCTGGAATAACAAAGTATTCTAGGATACATTCCTAAGTAATTTTAATAATGGCAATAACTATGTAGATGCTTCCTATTATTGAATTATATGTTATTCACAAATAACTTTTTAAAGCTTTACCAAAATTGTATCTTTAAAGTAACATATTATTATTTTCACCATTTTACAAATGAGAAATCTCAGGCTTAAACAGGCAGTTAATTTGCCCAAGTTCACACAGCTAGGAAGTAGCTGAATAAGAACCCAGGTTAGACTTTTCACTTCAAAATCCAAAGAAAGTGTAAAAGCAAGGTGAAGGAAGCAATCCACGCTGCAGCCAATTTCCGCTGTTTAGTGCTCTACACCTCTCTCCCTTCTTTTGTGTATCTGGTGGCACTATGGAGCCCTAATACCTGGAGCCACTACTGGCATAGGGATGGGTAAGTGAGTTAGGCCTGTCCACCCAAGTACTCTACCCTTTTAGCTGCTCCAAATGTGGTCATGTAGCCCAAATGGGATTACACAATCCTCCCCTATGATATATTCATACCCAACTGACTGTAAGAACGAAATTAAAAAAAAAAAAATGTGAGTAATGTATTGAAAAATCTTGCCATTAAAAAAAATGAAAACTTAAATATACAGGTTATAAAATATTTTTAAACTATTTTTTAATAACATCCAGGTCCATTTTTATCCTTCTTTTAAAATTCTAGGCCAGGCGCAGTGGCTCACACCTGTAATCCCAGAACTTTGGGAGGCTAAAGCAGGCGGATCACTTGAGGCCAGCAGTTCAAGACAAGCCTGGCCAACATGGTGAAATCCCATCTCTACTAAAAACATAAAAATTAGCTGGGCATGGTGGCAGACACCTGTAATCCCAGCTACTCAGAAGGCTGAGGCAGGAGAATCACCTGAACCCGGGAGGTAGAGGTTGCAGTGAGCCAAGATTGTGCCACTGCCCTCCAGCCTGGGTGATAAGGGCAAAACGCCATCTCAAAAAAAAAAAAAAAAAATTCTAAATCCAGCACATCATCATGTAGAGAAACAACTATTCATTCAAAAAGATAACTTACCATTTCTTTCCATATTAAGTTAAAAGAAAAATTCAAAATTATCTTCCACTTTAACAAATATATTCCAGGCCGGGCGTGGTGGCTCAAGCCTGTAATCCCAGCACTTTGGGAGGCCGAGACGGGTGGATCACGAGGTCAGGAGATCGAGACTATCCTGGCTA
>NW_012104254.1:2636807-2653159 GCF_000951045.1 Mandrillus leucophaeus
AAAAAAAAAAAAAAAAAAATATATATTCCAAAACACGACTGAACAGATGCAAAAATATGTTTATGTAAGCACTGCTTACAACAGACCAAAATCACACACACGTGATGGCTTTGGGACACATCAGCTTACCTACACTGAACACACTTCCCAAAATTCCCTTTCTACTACGTCTCCAGTTAAAGTGGGCTACAAGGGATATTCTCCGCCAGGTGCCGGGAAGAGAAGCGAGGCAACAGTCATTTTGTAGCAGACACACACTTCCTCCTAGCTTTTCTAACCCTAATCTAGGTGATGCCATAAAGGGATTCTGCTGATATAATTGAAGTCCTTACTTAGTTAGCTTTACATTAATCAAAAGGGAGAGTATCCTAAGTGGCCTGATTTCATCAGTTGAAAGCCCTTTAAAAAAGGGTCTAAGTCCTCCCTGGGATCAGACACTCCAAGCAGTACCTGTTCTTGCCAGTGCTCTCTTAGTCCTGGATCTCCCCATCCTGACTGCCTGCCTTGCATGCTTTGCACTTACTTTGCCAGCCCCCACATTAAGAGCCAATTCTTTGCATGTGTTTGTGTATGCACATGCATGTGTGTGTGTGTGGCTAAAGAGAGAAACAGATACCCTGGTACATCTGCTTCTCTGGTTGAACTGACTGATAACAACTCCCTAAATACCCATCTAAGTAATACTACATTAATAAATTTTGGCTTCTTCATTACAATGAAATACTATATAACCATTTTAAAATGATGATGTGTAATTCCATTCACAGATATGAAAAGAGATCCCAATATATGACAAAACAGGTTACAAAAAATTATGCATGTATTACGTCGTTTTTTTAATTCAGGGAAAGAGAATGAAATAGCTTTGTTCATCAAAGTTTTAATGATGAGGATGGAATTCTAAAGTCTTCATCTGGGTGGTATGATTTCAGGTAATTTTTACTTTATCTCTGGATTGTTTTCATTTTCCATAATGGCAACATATCATTATCATTATTAGGAAAAAAAACTCAACAACAAACCTTTCTGATTTGACAGGAAAAAAACGTCAAGTAGACTTACATTAAATGGTTAAAATGGTGCCCAGAGTCTTAAAGGATGAACAGGAGTTATTCAAGCAAAGTGGACATCTCAGGCAAGGGGCAAGGAAAGAAGTGACAAGACATGAGGCTGTTCTACTGACAATGGGAAACCAACAAAATGTTAAAACAAGAGGAGGTTTTGTTTTTTTGTTTTTTTGTTTTTAAGGAAAATTAAAACAAACAAAAAACCCACGAGGCTTGCAATGTATGGACTCTACTGGAAGGAAGCCAGAAGGGAAGCAGAGAAATCATTTCAGACACTACTACAGTTATCTAAGCAAAAAATGACAAAGCTTTGAACTAAGGTAACAGCAGTAGAAATGGATAGAACAAGTACTATTTAGGAATAATAACTGAAAAAAGTTGGCAAGGGAAATACTGGTAGTAAGGAGGCAGAAGCAGTTCACTTAAACTGGGGAGTTCAGAGAAGACTTCTAAAAAGATATCCTTATGAATAAGGATCTCAAAGAAGTCACTTCAAGAATACCACAGAGAGATGCCAGATATCGTTAAACATTTCCAAAAGACATACTCAGTGTTAGCTCATGTCCACAGGAAGGAAGGGTAATAAGCAAAGTGTTAGATACACTATAAATTAGAGCTCTCAATTACAAAAACAGATTCATAATTACTTAAGTTATAATAGGTCTACATAGACACATATCTCTAACCTGTACTACCAGAAAGAGAATATTGAGAACAGTTGCTGGATTTGAGTCACATTTGTAAGTCATTTACAAGTCAAACATAGTGTTTCTGATAAATTATTACTTTAACCACTGCTATAGTCTGAATATCCCCTCCACAACTCATGCTGAAATGGAATTGCCACTCTGACAGTATTAAGAGGTGAGATTGTTCAGAGGTGATTAGGTCATGAGGGCTCCACCCTCATGAATGGATTCATCTCTTTATACCAAGAGTAGGTTGTTATAAAAGCAAGTTCAGCCCTCTCAGTCCCTGGCTCTTGCCCTCCCTGGCATTTTTACCTTCTGCCACAGGATAATGCAGCACAAAGGCTCGCATCAGATACTGGCACCTTGAAGCTGGAGTTCACTGCCTCCAGAAATGTAAGAGTAACAGATCACTACAAATAGCTAAGACGGCAGACAGACAAAATGCCTAGAAATTTTTAAACGTCACTACTTAAAGCAGTATCAAAAGTTTATTAAAAGACATTCATCATTTTCTCATTAAAAGAAATCACACATTAGGACACATGCACCCAGTGAACCACTCTCAACATACACTGTGAAGTTTTTTTTTTTTTTATAGTAGCAAACTAAATTAAATCGCTGATCTAACTATATAAGCCTGATTTTGTTTTCAATATGAATGGTAAAAATGGAAATAATCATTCCTTGAAATCTCAAGATTAGTCATTGATTTGGGTTACAAATACTTACTGAGCACCAACTGACTATGAATACAATGGGGAATAAAATAAGTTTGATCCCTACTTTCAAGAAGCTTGCAATCTAGTAGGGGCTTCTCTCTTCTAGAAAATAATATTTTCAAGTGAAGAAGGAAAAAAAAGAAATGTATGTTTACACAAACACAAAGCAGTAAAAAACATTCCAGCAAATTTTATGACACATTCTGTACTTCCCATTTCCAAAATACTATCTTATTACTTCAAATGTACCTATTTATTGTGGTGACTGTCTTCATTACTGTACTCATGTTGAAAACACTGCTAGGGAGTTATGACTAATTCTATCAGCCTGTATCTCAAAGTACCTATGTTTGGTCTCCTCACTTTCTCAACAATATTTATTCTTTCATGGCAATAAATAAGAACCTCAATAAGAGAAATCAGAAATTTATATACATCAGTCATTTTCAATGTACCGACTCTAAGGTATTTCTTTAAAGTACATGCAGATTTAAAAATATCTCAATGAATCCGCGCAGACGTGGTGGCTGGTGCCCATAATCCCAACTACTCAGGAGGCTAAGGCAGGAGAATTGCTTGAACCCGGGAAGCGGAGGTTGCAGGGAGCCACGTCGTGCCACAGCACTCCAACCTCGGTGACAAAAGAGAAACTCCGTCTCAAAAAATAAATAAATAAATAACTCCTAGAGTCTTAGCAAATGGCACCACTGTGTCGCTGGGAGAGGAAGCAAGAAGTCTGATGTTCCCTCAACAACAATAGGTAACAACTGATTAGTGACAGTCACCTTAAACTTTGTGTACCAAGACCCAGAAACTGCCCCTACTCTTAGACTGAAGCGTTCAGATGTTTGCCCCTGTGGTCACGCCCCCCCACCTCAATCCCAATCCAAAGCCTCCTCTTCATACTCCAGCACCTCCCAATGGAATGGGGAGGTGGGACAAAGTACCGCCCAAGGGAAGGAGACGGGACTCCAGCTCCTGCGGAGTGACCTTGGCCAAGTGTCTCCTTAGTTTTTCCATACGTGAGATAAGGTTGGTAGTCCGTGCCTGCCTCCACCCTCCGGGCTGGGTTCAGCGTATAATGCCACAACGGTGGAGGAATGCTCCACCCTGTACCCCACGCGACTCCCCGAGACCGCGCCGCCACCTTCTGGGTCTACGGCCACGCGCGCTACCTGCAATCTGAGAGACGAAGGCTTCCGCCACTAGAGACATGTCGGCTGGGAGGCCCTGCGCCTGTGTGCCTGCCCCCCACGGGCCTCAGCGTCCTCCACCGCAAACCTGGCAACTCTCGGCAGTTAACTAGCTTAGCCCCGCCGAGGTTCACACCCGCAAAGCCCACTGCAGCAGCAGCGGCAGCTACAGCGACGCCCCGAAGGTTACCGCCAGGCCCGGCTAGGAACTTCCGGCGCAGCCGAAACGACACTCGAGCGCTTCCGCCGGCCCCGCCCCCGCGCCGTCCTACCGGGCGCAGGCGCTGCGAGCTGCGTCCCGCCAATTCCAGGCTCTGCGTAGGGTCTTCGCAGAGGGAAGCGAAGTACCCGACTAGTCTCCCACCCAGGGGACTGGCAGGGTGATCTGGGAGATTTTTTAGCGTGCTTTCTGTAAGCCAGAGTTTTGTAAGCAAGTAACATTTGTAAACGCCCACTGGATAGTAGGCACTTATATACATATATCTACACAAACTTATATACATATATACACATATATACATATATGCACACATATACATATATACACATGTATACATAGATATACATATATTCGATTTGACTTCGTCCTCTCAACAACCCATTAAAGTAATAATATCGCCATTTTACGGATAAGAATATAGGCTTAAGGAGTTTAAACCGTCTGCCCAGGCAGTCCTCTGAGGCCCAGATTCAAGGCTGCGTGAATTCCCTCTTTTCCATTATATTGCTGGGTTGATTAGTCCATGGGTACACATTGGTGTTCATTTTTTAATTTTTTCAAACATGCTTGGCAGAAAGGAGGCTTGAGCAGCACCTAAGCCAGAAGATAATTTGTGCTTCAACTACATACACCCGAAATGATGCTCAGCTTGGAGAATAAGATACTTTAGTTTCACACACTTCTCACCTTCGGGGGTGAACGGGACAGATAGAGGAGAAACTAAATACCCTGAGTGACTTTCTCTTAACCTAATAGCTTCTTAAATTACACAATTAAAGAAAAATCATATGCATTACAGATTGGTGGTATTACAAGTGGGACAGGCTTCAGAGCTGGTAACCCAAAGCCCCCTTCACTGATGAGAAACAGGTTCAGAGAGGTGAGGTAACTCATTTTAAATCACACAGTAAATCAAAGTGTCAGACAGCTTACTAGATTTTTGCAGAGGAAACCTGTATTCTAAGAATTACTGTCCATGACATTTAGAAAGCTATATTTCCATTCTTTTTATCCATAGATCTCTATTACTGTTCGTTCTGCCTCCTTAACTAGTGTGTTGGTTTCCCAGAGCTGCCAGATTACCACAAACTGGTTGGCTAAACAACAGAAATTCATTCTCACAATTCTGGAGGCTAGAAGTCTGAAATCAAGGTGTCAGCAGGGCTATCTGATGTCTTGTAAGGCTCCAGAGAAGGGAGTTGCCGGCAATCTTCCATGTACCTTGCCTTGTAGATACATCACTCCAATTTCTGCCACCACATCACATGGCATTCCCCCTGCATGTCAATGTGTTCAGATTTCTCTCTTCTTGAGAAATAACACCAGTCATTATGTTAGGGACCCCCACTCTAATCCAGTAGGACTTTGTCTTAACATGATTTCTTTTTTTTTTTTTTTTGAGACAGAGTCTTGCTCTGTCACCTAGGCTGGAGTGCGGTGGCGTGATCTCGGCCCACTGCAACCTCCACTTTCCAGGTTCAAGCGATTCTCCTGCCTTGGCCGCCCAAATAGCTGAGATTACAGGCGCGTGCCACCATGCCCGGCTAATTTTTGTATTTTTAGTAGAGACCAGGTTTCACTGTGTTGGCTAGGCTGGTTTCGAACTCCTGACCTCATGACCCACCCACCTTGGCTTCCCAAAGTGCTGGAATTACAGGCGTGAGCCACCATGCCCGGCCCCATAATATTTTTTAAGGTTAAGTCATATTTTCATTTCCCTCAGCAAAAGGAAGTTTCTTAAACTGCATTTAAATTTACCCAATAATTTACACTGACATGAACACAGCAGTGTCTTAGGAAGTAGTGTCTTCTCTATAGCTGAAATTCAGAGTTGACAAACAGCTGTGAATAGTAGAAATACAGGGAAGGTAATATTAATAGGTTTTTCTTGTTTGTGCAGAGAGAGGTAACACTGATGGTAATGAATACATGAGATTCAATTTCCTCCTCATCCCGTAGGTATTATTGACCAAGAGAAATGAGCTGTTCCAGGTACTTTGTTATCAATCAAAAGAAAAGCTTTCTGGCCCTGTCCGTTCTCCTCACAGTGGAGAATTATGTATAACTGTAATAACGAAGAAGACATATCATCACTTTAAGTTATATTATCAATTTTGGTTTGTCGTTTTTATAAAGCTGAAGACACAATATTTTGACTACTTTTTGACAGATTTGAAGTTTAAGATTTCTCCATATCATAGGGCCTGTGTGGGAACTTAAGCCAAAGTCCCTGGAGAGTAATGAAGATTCAACTGGGGAAACCAAAATCAAACATATCCAAAGGGTAGAAGTGAGCCCCAAAGTGGAAGAGACTGGAAAGAGCCAGAGACTAGACACAGATGCAAGAGAAACAGAGCAAGATTAGAGGCAAAATAGAATGTGCCCTTAAAATTTAAGTTAAGTACCCATGGCTTGATACATGGTACATGCATGAACTGAGCTGGCTCAAAGGTACTGGTTTGGAATTGACACCAATCTTCTTTATTATGGCAAGTGCCTTAGTCCATTAGGGCTGCTCTAACAAAATATCTTAGTGTGGATAATTTATAAACAGAAATGTACTGCCCTCACTTTTGGAGGTTGGAAAGTCCATGATCAAGGCACCAGTAGATTGAGTGTCTTGGGGGTCCCAGTTCTCATAGATAGCACCTTGGACATGTCCTCACATGGCAGAAGGCAAAAGGGGCAAATAAACTCCCTTGGGCCTCTTTTATAATGACACTAATCCCATACACAAGGGCAGAGCCCTCTTGACCTAATTACCTCCTAAATTCCCCATCTCTTCTTAATACTATCACATTGGCAATTAAGTTTCAACATATGAGTTGTCGAGGGACACAAACATTCAAACCATAGCAGCATGCTTTTTAGAAAAAAAAAACAGAGATGTGCTGGGGGCATTGTCTATACTCAACTCTTTCTTCATTTAAGCCAGGGAAGAGAATCATGAGCACCATATGGATTCACTTTTTCCCCCTGACTGATGGTTCTTTTGCTTCCCACACAGACACATTTAGGCTGGAAAGAATCTGTAATGTGGGAGGTCTTTATTACCAAAAATTAAGTCCAATAAAATGCAGATGTCTGTATGGTGCCCACAAATAAACTGTCTTTGTAATAAAGAGGCAACTGGAGAAAATATATTTACGCATCTGTATTAGAATGAATGGCAGATTTAAAACTCAAGATCTGTTTAAGATCACCACAATTGAGGGAAATACAAGAAAACAAGCCACCAAAATTTTTAAAAATGAGTTATAAAACAAAAGTGCTGGGGAATCCATATGTTACTAAAAAAATAATTACACAATTTTTAAAATAAAATATCAATGCATGACATTAACAGTCTTGTTGCTTGCCCTAAAAAAATCACTTTCTTGCAAAACTATTATAGAATATTTTCATGTCCCTAATCTAGACTTTCATGTTGCTGTATTAAATATAAGAAAATAAGCAGTTATTATGATGAATATACACTTTATTAAGATTAAAATACTAAGATATTTTATCTACATTTTAATTTTCTCTGACAGAATGTTAATTTTTTAAGGTAAATATTTTATTTTTAAAAAGGTGTCAGCAAGATAACATTTTTGTCTATGATCCCTTTAAAATTACTATTTACTTAAGAACAATATATAAATCCAGACCTTTTTATCAAATTACTCCCTCATACCCCATCAACAGAATTAACTATGGTTAAATCAATCAACCCAAATAGAGTGTTAATATAGTTAAAAACACTGAAGTAACTGTATTAGTTCATTCTCACACTGCCATAAAGAACTACCTGAGACTGGGTAATTTATAAAGAAAAGAGGTTTCATTGATTCACAGTCTGCAGTCTGAACAGGAAGCATGACTGGGAGGCCTCAGGAAACTTACAATCATGGTGGAAGGCAAAGGGGAAGCAAGCATGTCTTACCATGGTGGAGCAGGAGGAAGAGAGAGAGAAGGGAGAAGTGCCCCACACCTTCAAAGGATCAGATCTCATGAAAACTCACTATCACAAGAATAGCAAGGGGGAAATCTGCCCCCATGATCCAATCACCTCCCACCAGGCCTCTCCTCCAATTGTACAGGAGATTTGAGCAGGGATGCAAATCCAAACCGTATCAGTAACAATGTTATGCTTCAATGCCTTAAGTTCCTCTGTTAATACTCTTTACTGCTTTAGAAACAAGCTGTAGAAAACTATAAGCAATCTAATATATAAGGTTTACAAAGATATTTTTAAAAGGGTAGATAAATGTGACAGTCATTCATCCTTATATCCCTCAACTCCTTTTCTCCATTTATAATTCCTAAGAAATTATAACCAACTCAGGACTGTTACATTATTACCCTTTTATCGCTTTCTGTTGTTACCCCCTGTTTTAGGCTAGCACACTCTCACATAAACTATGGCATATTTGACCATGCTTTGGGAAATATCTACAATATTGATTGTAGTGGACCTAGATTCTTCAAATATTAACTGCTTTTCAAAATATGTTAAGATGCTACATTTCCAAAATATTCTTCCACCTTGAGCCTATATGTTGCCTCATTTTCATAGCTTTACCATATTATAGGGAGCTGAATCTCTTTACTCTATTGACTGCTCTTTGCTGGTGGTGGTAATGTCTTATCTACAGTTACAGGAACTGTATTAGTTAGGACTTTTCTGGTTGTAAGTTATAAAAAAAAATACACACACAATTAAACTCAGCTTAAGAAAGTTTAATTTTATTGCCTCATAGTGGAAGAAAAGATACAGAAATAATTCACGGAACAGAATGGAGGATTCTAGGAACCAATAGCTTAGTCCTCCAGCTCTCTATCTCTCATCTCTGTTCAGCTTTATTATTTTTAACTGAAGACATGTCTTCTCTCAGATGGCAGAAAAAATAGCAGCCAGCAGCACCAACTTGACATCTTCCAGGCTTGGCAACCCAAGAGTAAAGAGAGTTACTCTCTTCCAACTTCCTAATGCTGTATTCATTTCAGGGAAGAATTTTAATTGTCCTTGCTTGCGTGGTCTCACTCTGGATTAATTACTTTGTCCAAGTGAACGGGCTGAATGATTTACCAGGCCAGGGGGAAATGCGACCTGTGACAAGAAGGAAAATGGGAGAAAATATGCTTGAGGTTGGGTGAGGTGGCTCACGCCTGTCATCCCTGCACTTTGGGAGGTTGAGGCAGGTTCCAGACCAGCCTGGGCAACATACTGAAACCCCATCTTTATAAAAAATGTCAAAATTAGCCTAGTGTGGTGGTATGCACCTGACGGTAGGATCTGCTTGAGGCTGCAGTGAGCTGTGATTGCCCACTGCATTCCAGCTGGGATGACAGAGTGAGACCCTGTCTCAAAATACACACACACACACACGTATATATATGTACATGGATATATACACACGTATATATATATGTATATATACAAGAATTATAGTGCTGTACTATGGATACTGTTGTTTTAAAACTTGGACAAGTCATCTAAACCTTTTAATATTTTTCATTTCTATGAAAGAAGTAGTAAAATCTAATGATGCATTAATTACAACCCCTGGGATGGGCAGGAGGGGGAATTCAGATAATTGGGTTAATCAAGAGGAACAGAACTGAAGATGCCTTCAATAGAAGTATTATATACCTGTGAAAATAACTACCTTCTTTCATAAATATAATTAACCCTAAACAACGCTAACAAAAACAGTCAACACCAAATCACCTTAGCAATACATTTTAACATTTTTAAGATAAAGCAAAAAACACATATACAATTGCCTTATCCTTTGGTGTATATTGTGCTTCCAGACCTGGCTAACAAGGATATACTTTCTTTCTGAAGCTATAATTAATATGTATGAAATCCATGTAATAGCATGAAAAATGTAAATGATGCAATGTTAAGGAAAAACAGCAGAATGCAAAATGTATTTTCTTGTGAATACAAGTATGCAAAAAGCATGTATATAAAGAAACTGGATGGGATTTCTCAAATGTAGTAACACTGTTCTATCAAGGCAACATGGGATTTTTATTTTTATTTTTGCTGCCTTCTAAACTTCCTGGAATATTTTTATGCCACTTTTACCATTTGGGGAAAAAAGGCGTTTTGTCACACTGGGTAGAACTTCTTTAAAAGTGACTAATATAGCAAGTGCTCTAACCTGTCTGCATCTAGGTCTTGCATAATAGACAGCCTATTAATTATACTGCTGACAGCCTATTTCTAACCAGCTCCATGTTTGATGTTCCATGGCAGAGATTCACTCTTATGGTAATAATGAGAGAACATGTGCAGACAGAACAACCAAATACATTATTGTTTGATTATTCTTATTTGAGACTCTATACCGGCCGGGCGCTGTGGCTCACACCTGTAATCCCAGCACTTTGGGAGGCCGAGGCAGGCGGATCACGAGGTCAGGAGATCAAGACCATCCTGGCTAACACGATGAAACCCCGTCTCTACTAAAAATACAAAAAATTTGCCAGGCGTGGTGGTGGGCGCCAGTAGTCCCAGCTACTCGGGAGGCTGAGACAGGAGAATGGCGTGAACCTGGGAGGCAGAGTTTGTGGTGAGCAGAGATCATGCTACTGCACTCCAGCCTGGGCAACAGAAGGAGACTCTATCTCAAAAAAAAAAAAAAAAAAAAAGACTGTATACAAATTGGCAAGACACATCTGGATATGTGATTTCTATTGTTGAATACTAGATAATGTGTTAAGCAGGGAAAAATTGGCAAACTTCGTAGATCAGTTATAGACCCTTTTGTTAATTTGACATTGGTTTTAAACCGTATTTGAGTCATTACATTTTACCTCATAGCCCCTAAACAAAGCTGAAAGGATGGCAATGAGGCTTAAGGAACCCTGAAGCAAGAGCATTGGCAAATAACTGGTAAAGAGTTTACCCTAAGAAAGCAGAAATTTGAAAGGACTCCTGAATACTTGGAACTACTTTGAGGAAGAGGCTACCATGATGGAGAAACAGGTCCCTCTAACACAAAGCTGGCATCTAGAAGGTAATGCAAAACAGCATGGTCATCACCATTTTCCTTTGCCTTCTGTTCGAATCAGAATCTATAGTAGAGAATGAGATTCATTCACTCATTCATTCTTCAGGTAATTATTGAATCTCATTTTGGAGTGTTGGGTCCTCAACGTCTAGAGATACATGGTGAATGGAAGTCAATGTCTGCTCTCCAGGGATTTACCATCCAATTGAGAAGATGGTCAAGCAAACAGGCCATTTCAACACAGTGTAATACATGCTACTGAAAGAGTATGCAAACACATTCAAAGTTACAGGCAATATTATCTAAGAGAGGTTTTATGTTGCCACGTTGCACAGCTACTACACTCTTCAGGGTGAGTGATATGTCCTTGCCAGGATACCAAATGACTTTCCAAAATTTGGATATCTGAAAAATAACTAACTGGGTTAATAGAAAATGCACCTTCAGTAATTTCAGATATTTGAAACCTCATTAAATATCTCAGCGTTCACAAGAATAATGACCAACCTTGTTTTGGCACATGCTTGAACCTCACAGTTCCTCAGAGGCACAACATGCTTTGTTCATAGCAATTTCTTCCTTTCTACATAAAATGAAAACATCACACCATATAACTCTTCAACATTATTGAAAGCAACCATTTTAAGCTGCTGGTTAGTATGAAATATTTGGTATCTTGCCAACTTCCTTTTTCTTTTTCTTAACAGTATCCCAGAAATAAAGCACAGAAACTCAAAAGGAATAAAAACGACTAATATCAGATCGTAGTTTCTCCTGCCAATCACAGCAATCGTTTCCATTTTTTCTCTGGATTTTTTTAATTGACTGAATATTCTTCTCTTCCCTGTTGAACCCAGTTATTCACATGAATCCACATGAACTTTATCTTCTATTTAGTTTTGTCTGCATTTTGCTGCAAGTAAAGAACCTAATTCCAAGTATTAAAAATCCTATCTGCCTCTGTTTTGTTTAAAGTTGTATTTAAAATGCCAGTAGTGCTGTCAGGTTACGCCTCCAGTTCAGGAAAAAAAAGGATATTTTTTGTATGGAGCACTCCAAGCACATTAGTTGCATCTACACTGCAATCTAAGGCTGAAGTATTAAAAACTCAAGAAGGCCTTTCACTAGCTTAGGAAAGGATCAGATAATTCAATTTCTCCACACAACTCCCTCATCCAGTTTTCTCCAGGGGATTTGTAACTAGATCACTACACAGCTGAGAAAAGAGAACTAGCTTATATATCTAGGAGTATAGTTGTGCACATACAAAAATGCAAATATGGAAAGCAATTTTAGTGTCTTAAAATGAAATGAAGTCCGGGTAAACAAAGATAATACTTTACTTTTTAAAAATAATAAATTTACTTTGGTCTCTAACAACAATTTAAAGGTCATTTAAGTAACCTATATATTTTTCTTATATCTCTCAACTTTTCCTTAATGCCCATTATCATGTTGAACCATATGTTAACAGCAAGACGCAAGATTTTAGGAAAAAATGGGCATACTAGAAAACATATTAAGCTTACCAGCCCTGCCAAATTATGTTGTCATAAGAAAATACTTTATGGGCCCGGCATGCTTCTACTGTGCTACTCTGCTACATAGAAAATACTTTAAAGAAAATGTAAATTGGATTAAAATATACTGTAACAGGCCAAAAATTAAATTAAATATCATTGCCTTTTCACTAGGTTTCTTTTAATTTCAGTTCTTGGGTATTATTTACTCCTAATAGCTGAAAATCATGTCCTAATTTATCTAATTGTCTTTAACTTTTATTTTGAATAATTTTAGACTTATAGAAAAGTGGCAAACATTGTACAGATAATTCTCATATGCCCTTCACTCAGATTTCTATAATGTTAATATCTAATAGAGAAATAGAATTTTTTATTTTATGTAAATACAAAGTGGTATTTGTAAATGTAGTATACTTGTATTTGTAAAATGTACATGTATTTGTTAAGTATAAAATATAACATAGTAAAATTATTTAAACCAGGAAATTATAATACAATTGACCAATCTACAAAGTTTATTCTAATTTCTTCCATTTTCCCACTAACTTCCTTCTTCTGGTCCAGGATCTCACATTGCATTTAGTTATCATGTCCCTAGTTTCCAATCAGTGACAGTTCCTCAGTTTTTCTTTTATCTTTGTCTTCCATGACATTGACACTTTTGATAAATACTAGTCAGTTCTTTTGTGCAATGTCTCTTAATTTGAGTTTGCCTGATATTTCTCATGATAAATTGAGGTTATATGTTTTTGGTAAGCATACCATTGAAGCAACATTGTGCCTTTGCCAGTACATCATGTTACGGGGTACACGTCAATATACTTTATTACTGGTAATGTTAAATGTGATCATTTAGTTAAGGTAGTATCTGCCAGGCTTCTCCATTATAAAGTAACTTTCTTTTCTTTGTAATTAATAAGCACATTGTGGGAGCTACATTGAAACTATGAAAAATCCTGTTTGTAATCATACTTTTGTCCAGCAACTTTAGTATTGGTGGATTGTTCTTGCTTGCAACAATGATTGCTTTGGTGTTTGCCTAATGGTGACTTTCTGTAATATTTTCAACATTTTTTTCACATTTATTCATTTAAATTCTACTTGTAAAGAAGAGTTGTGCCTTCTCCCCCTTTATTTATTTATTTGATTATTTATATCAGTATAAGTGTATGGTTATTTATTTCAGGAATTCTATTGGTTATAATCAACAAGTAACTTTTTTTTTTTTTTTTGCTCAAATTTTCCCAGATTGGTCAATTGGCTATCTTTCAAGTTGATTTCTGTGTCCTTCCAAAAATGCCTGTGCTGTCTTTTGAGCAATTCTTTATTTCCTTATTTGCTGGTGCTAGAAGATAGTCTAGACTAATTTTCTACTTTCCCTGCCCCAGACACAGAAGCAATCATTTTCCAAGGAGCCTTGGTTTCTCTTAATGGAGAATGATATTTAGAAACCAAGATCTGGGAGAGGCGTGGTGGCTTAGACCTGTAATCCCAGCACTTTGGGAGGCCAAGGCAGGCAGATCACGTGAAGTCAGGAGTTCTAGGCCATCCTGGCCAACATAGCGAAACCCCATCTCTATTAAAAATACAAAAAAATTAGCCAGCTGTGGTGGTGCGCACCTGTAGTGGTGCGCACCTGTAATCCCAGCTACTCAGGAGGCTGAGGCAAGAGACTCGCCTGAACTTGGGATGCAGAGGTTGCAGTGAGCCAAGATTGTGTCACTGTACTCCAGCCTGGGCCACAGAGTGAGACTCCATCTCACAAAAAAAATAAAAATAAAAAAATTAAAAAATAAAAGAAAGGAAAAGAAAAGAAACCAATATCTGTTTGTTAGGTATGCCCAATATTCCTGGGTCATCATTTCTTTCAGGTCTTCTCAGCCCAGAAAGACAGGATTTATGTGTGTATTTTAACACACTCTCACACGTCTGCATTTATTTCTAAAAATATCTGTGCATGTATGTGTATATAAAACCATGAGTTTATACTGATACCTTCCATTTTAATCCAACACAAAGTTCATTCTTAGCCTTCCCCTGTTTCCTTATTTGTAACTTTTTTCTCTGACAGTGGGAAACCTGGCTCTCATTATCCACAATATATTTTTTTATTTGTTCAGTCATAATAATGTGTACACATAAAGCACTTTAAGAATTGCAAACCAATCTCCCCAAGAAACAAATTTACTAATTAGAGTACAATATTTCTATCCAGGTTTTTGGTCTTTCATCTTACAGTTTATAGTCAAAATACTATTTTCCAAGGATATTCAAGTTAGTTCTTTCCTTCCCCACTTACTTCAGTGTGATTATGTTATTCATTTAATACACTTAGTTTCATCCACCACTCTTCATATTCCATTTGGGGTTCCCCCACATCCTGGGTGATTTTAATTATTTATTTGGGGAGGTGCATATGTGGGCTGTTACCATGTTTATGACAGTCAGAGCTATACAGAAAGATGTACAGTCCTGGCATGGTGGCTCAGGCCTGTAATCCCAGCGCTTTGGGAGGCCTGGGCAGAAGGATCACTTAAGCCCATGAGTTCAAGACCAGCCTGAACAACATAGTAACACCCCCACCTGTACAAAAAATTTTTTAAATTAGCCAGGCGGGCCGGGCGTGATGGCTCACGCCTGTAATCCCAGCACTTTTGGAGGCCAAGGGAGGTGGATCACCTGAGGTCAGGAGCCCAGCCTGGCCAACTTGGTGAAGCTCCATCTCTACTAAGAATACAAAAATTAGCTGGGCATTGTGGCATGCACCTGTAGTCCCAGCTACTCAGGAGGCTGAGGCAGGAGAATTGCTTGAACGTGGGAGGCGGATGTTGCAGTGAGCCGCAATTGCACCACTGCACTTCAGCCTGGCAACGGAGCAAGACTCTGTCTCAAAAAAAAAAAAAAATTTTTAAAAATTAGCCAGGTGTGGTGGTGCGTACCTGTAGTCCCAGCTACTCCAAAGGCTGAAGTGGAAGGATTGTTTGAGCCTTGGGGTTCGAGGCTGTAGTGAGCCATCATCATACCACTGCAATCCAGCCCAGGTGACGGAGCCAGACCCTGTCTCAAAAACAAAGCAAAGCAAAAACAAAAGGTCTACACAGAGAAGTGGCACTCTCCCCTCATTCTTCCTACACATTCTTTCCACCCCATCTTTGTCCACTGCCTGTAGGTAACCAATCTCATTGTTTCTGGTTTATCCCTCCTGCATTCCTTTTGCAAAAGCAGGCAGATAAATGTTCATTTTCTTAAAACCCCCTTTTTACATGAAGTACTTTATCTTCTTCAGTGTTTTTCTTTTCTTGTAGTTTTTGTTTTTCAGTGTTATCCTGACTATTCTTGCATGTTTGTTTTTCCACATGAACTTTGTGTCAACTTGTATAAGTCAATAAAAAAGCTTCTTGGTAATTTTTTTGAGATTGCATTAAATCTGTAAATTGATTTAAGGATAACTGATATGTCTATAATATTGACTCATCTTACCCAAGAATAGAGATTGTCTTTCCATTTGCACATGTCTACTTTTCTGGCTTTCAGGAGTGTTTTAAATTGTTCACATCTAGGTTTTTCATATTTCATATTATGTTTATTCCTGAGTTTTTCATCTTCTTTATTGCTATTAAAATGGGATTTTTCTGTAACTTTATGGACTGTAATTGGTTATTGGTTATGCATATGAAGGCTATTCATTTTTGACATTTTGCCTTATATTTTAAATGTTATATAGTTAACTTTGGTGACTAAATAGAGGTTATCCTTTGTGATTTCAAAAAAGGACATTAAGAGTGATATCATAGCCAGGCGCGGTGGCTCAAGCCTGTAATCCCAGCACTTTGGGAGGCTGAGACGGGCGGATCACGAGGTCAGGAGATCGAGACCTTCCTGGCTAACACGGTGAAACCCCGTCTCTACTAAAAAATACAGAAAAAGTAGC
>NW_012104254.1:2655175-2657008 GCF_000951045.1 Mandrillus leucophaeus
CCTGAACTATGTCATTCCTGCTTTCTATCTTCCTCATGCCTGCCTAATCTGTATTACAGGACTTCTTTCCCAATTTATCTTGTAACTCATTTCTCTGCTGGTATATATATTTCTTCCCTACATTCAAGCCCTCTTGACCAGGGTCTTGACAGTCACCCAAGTCCTTGTCAGCTGCTATCTTCCACCCCTACTCTGACCCCTCCACCCCTGCTACCTGGTGGCTAGAGTCTTGCTTTCAACTGAACAGAATTTCACAGCCACTATTCTTCCACCATTTTACTCAAATTATCACCACTTAATGAAGATCCGTGTCATGAGGCTTCACTAAGAAAAGCTGACATTTTAAATATCAGCATTAATTGAATAGAATGGAAGTTCACACTAGCCCCTTGGACACGAGGTCTGAAGTGTTCACAATTCCCAGACATTCATCTTAGCCCTGCTTTGTGCCCAACTCTCTCCCCTTTCCCAATAACCTGCCCAGAATGAGGTCTCAAAATATCTTTTTTTAAAGTTAATGACTTGTTCTTTTCTAATGTTTTTAATTTCTTTTTTGAAGTCTACAAGTATATAAAGATTTTGTAGGCTGGGCGCGGTGGCCCACGCCTGTAATCCCAGCACTTTGGGAGGCCGAGGCAGGTGGATCACCTGAGGTCAGGAGTTTGAGACCAGCCTGGCCAACATGGTGAAACCTCCTCTCTACTAAAAATTAGCCAGGCTTGGTGACTAGCACCTGTAATCCCAGCTACTTGGGAGGCTGAGGCAGGAGAATCGCTTTAACTTGGGAGGTGGAGGTTGCACTCCAGCCTGGGCAACAAGAGTGAGACTCCATATAAAAAAAAAAAAAAGATTTTGTAATAACTAATCAATACTTCTATTAATTGAAGTTCTTGAAATATGATCATGCTATTTGATATATCTGCTAACTTTCACTCATAGTAGATTATTTCCTTGTGTCTTTGGTAAGTTTTTTTCTGCTCTGCTTGCTGTATGGAATTTATGTGCAACTAGGGTGTAAGAGGTACCCTCCAGAAAGATACTGCATTTGCCTCCACCAAGCACCCTGGAGGTTTACCAGCCTGGCCTTGATTACTTTTTTTAGGTTAATTTCTCAGCGTGGGAGCGTTCCTGGGTTCTACAGGTGGTGTGAGTTCAAATGACAAATGAGGGCTTATGGTTACGAATTTTAAGAGGATACTATTTTGGTCCATATGGAGCATACATGAAAATCAAGCTTTCTTTTGCCTTCCTGTGTTGGTAGGCATATTTTTGTTAGCTAGCCCTATTTTTTTGAGGTCACAACTTTTTGAGAAGTCTAGCATTATGTGGGAATTTAGCCTGTCACTGGCCCAAGGTCTCTCCTGCTCTTACATGGAAGAGTAAACCCGAGGCTCTAGGTTAACAAGACCAACAAACTCTTCAGGCACCCATAACATCATCTTCCCCGGCACCACTTTGGTTTTCAATTCCTTCTTCATTTTTGGTGCATGGATATGTTTTCTTTTACCCTGAATTTCAAAATGATTTTTTAATGCTTTTTGTTTTGTTTTGTTATTGAGAGAGAGTCTTGCTCTATCACCCAGGCTGGAGTGTAGCGGTGCGAACTCAGCTCACTGCAACCTCCGCCTCCTGGGTTCAAGTGATTCTCTTGCCTCAGCCTCCCAAGTAGTTGGGACTACAGACACCCGCCACCACACCCAGCTAATTTTTGTATTTTTAGTAGAGATGAGAGTTTGTCATGTTGGCCAGGCTGGTCTCAAACTCCTGACCTCAGGTGATCCACCTGCCTCGGCCTCCCAAAGTGCTGGGATTACAGGTGTGAGCCACTGCTCC
>NW_012104254.1:2659747-2662376 GCF_000951045.1 Mandrillus leucophaeus
GATATCATTTCTTACCACCATAGTTTCTCTTAATCTAGTATCCATAGTACATAATGCAGGGCTGAAAGTGCTAGATTTTGAGGAGCTTTTCCCCCCACCAATGTCTATGTCAGCAAAAAATAATGCCAAATGACAGGGTTCTATTCAAATGAAGCCCTTATTTAATATTTCTAAAAAATATTGTCCACAAAAATCATAGCCAAAGTGACCAGTCCTTGGGGGAAGGCAAAAAAACCCTGCATTTTATGGAAAGTGAGATATAAATCTGTTGAATTTGAGGTGCCAGCAAAATATACAAGTGAAAACGTTCTGGGGCATTTTGAGACGCAGCACTAGAGCTTGGAGAGACAGTAGGGATTCATTTTTTTAAGTTCAAATACGAATGATGATTGAAGACAATATATAGAATGTGACCCCTAAGGAAGAAAAGAAAAAACTGAGCTGAGGCCTGCACCTTGGAGAACACCCAGGTTTAGGACACCATGAGGAGGTAGGAGGAGCACTAGAATAAGGAACATCACAGAGACCAAGAAAGAAGAAAGGTCCAGAAGGGGAAAATGGGCCTCTCTGGCAAGACAACAGTAGCTGCAAAGGAAATGAGGCCTGAGTCAATGCCGTTAGATGCAAGTGGTTCTAGCGTTTTCCAAAGTGTGGTCCCCATCACTCTAGCTGCTTCTGGATGATAATATGTATTATTCCAAAAAAAGTTGCAGAGGTCAAAAAGTTTGGAAAACGTTGTATTAATCAAAGTCAAACAGGTTGCCTTACTACAGGGCTTCTCAGGGCTGTTAGCATGCTGCTGTGGATTGCAAATTTCTATGAGCAAGGATAGTATGCAGATTTCTATAAATTTATTTAACCAATTTCACCTGAAGTACTTTGACCTAGCTTGTTTTTCTCCTAGGCATTTCTCAAGATGAGATGTATCATGGAATACACTGGAAATTTTAGAGCACACTGTAAACTAATCTTCCTTAACTTTCTCTCTGCCTTCAAAGTCAAACATAGAAACTCAGAATCCTTTTTTTATTTATGGAAAATAGCACTTTCTAACTCTGGAAGATTGCTGGTACTCCTAGCATTTTGCACAGCCCCAGCTGAACAGAATGCTGAAACTCCTCTAAAGCAGGGACTGTGTGCTGGAGACTGATGGAGACAGCAAGAGAATGGGCTGAGGAGGAGGAGGGCTCTGTGGAGGGCAGCGGGGAAGAACAAGGAGCCATTTGAGTCAAGGGTCCAGGAGAATTTGGAATCTCAAATGCAATTCGGCAGCATCAGTTCCCAAGAGATCTGACCCAAAAGGGCCAGAACGACCTTGTGGTTCTCAGAAGCAAACCCTCAACCCTAGGAGTAGGGAAGCTGCAGGCTATTTCCAGAAAGAAGAGAGCAGCTCATCTGGACTGAACCTGCAGCTGGACAGCAATACAGCAGGCCATTAGGGTGGAGAGATGAGGGCCAAGTGGGATTCCATCTCTAAAACAGAAAACATTCTAAACTTGGGGGGGAAATCTTGGAAATTTCAAAGTAAAATTTTCTAAAATGAAAAATTACTCCTGTAAAGATTACTCCTGAAAAAAGTGCTTTTTTTCATAAACACCTTAAAAGAAATTTTAGTGATAGTGGAAGCCAGATAGCAGAATTGGATGGACTTATCATAAATGTGTTCACTGAGATTCAATATTCATTCAAATAGAAGTCATGTCTGCAAAAAGAAGTATTTTGCATGATGTTTTGAAGAAAGTTAAAGGGATGACAGTTGTTTTATTAACCAATACTAATGCAAGAGTCTTCATTTTTTAAGTCCTAAGGGTATTGCACAATCTAGAGATAAGTGGATATATAAATATAGTTGGTTGTATCAGTTCCTGCATCATGAAACTCCAACCAGCATTAGGCCCTAATTTTGCTCAAGATCTGAGCAAGAAAGCCTGGCAGCACATTGGAAACTCCATTCCCATCAGCATGTAGGGTCTGGAACTAGCCATGTTAACCTAAGTCTGGTATCCAGGGTACTTCCTGAACTATGTCATTCCTGCTTTCTATCTTCCTCATGCCTGCCTAATCTGTATTACAGGACTTCTTTCCCA
The DNA here is from genome assembly GCF_000951045.1 of Mandrillus leucophaeus. NCBI lineage: Eukaryota > Metazoa > Chordata > Mammalia > Primates > Cercopithecidae > Mandrillus > Mandrillus leucophaeus. The sequence continues at coordinate 2,661,835 of NW_012104254.1, forward strand.
ATTTATCTTGTAACTCATTTCTCTGCTGGTATATATATTTCTTCCCTACATTCAAGCCCTCTTGACCAGGGTCTTGACAGTCACCCAAGTCCTTGTCAGCTGCTATCTTCCACCCCTACTCTGACCCCTCCACCCCTGCTACCTGGTGGCTAGAGTCTTGCTTTCAACTGAACAGAATTTCACAGCCACTATTCTTCCACCATTTTACTCAAATTATCACCACTTAATGAAGATCCGTGTCATGAGGCTTCACTAAGAAAAGCTGACATTTTAAATATCAGCATTAATTGAATAGAATGGAAGTTCACACTAGCCCCTTGGACACGAGGTCTGAAGTGTTCACAATTCCCAGACATTCATCTTAGCCCTGCTTTGTGCCCAACTCTCTCCCCTTTCCCAATAACCTGCCCAGAATGAGGTCTCAAAATATCTTTTTTTAAAGTTAATGACTTGTTCTTTTCTAATGTTTTTAATTTCTTTTTTGAAGTCTACAAGTATATAAAGATTTTGTAGGCTGGGCGCGGTGGCCCACGCCTGTAATC
>NW_012104254.1:2663501-2694585 GCF_000951045.1 Mandrillus leucophaeus
CATGTTGGCCAGGCTGGTCTCAAACTCCTGACCTCAGGTGATCCACCTGCCTCGGCCTCCCAAAGTGCTGGGATTACAGGTGTGAGCCACTGCTCCGGGCCTTCCAAATTATTTACAACGGGAGAGTTTTTCAGGTTTTTAATCCACAGTTTTTCTATAAATAGAAATGCCAGTATGTCTTTTTAATAATGAAAAGGTCAACTGTCAGTATAATTATATATTATTCAATATGTCTTTTACATAAACAAAAGTACCTTTAACAGAAATAATGCAAGGCCTTACTAATGAATATTTCAGAGAACATGCCACTGTAGTTTATACATTTGCTATAAAACAAAAGACCTGGATATATCTTCTGCTCTGTGAAGTATTAATAATAAAATATAATTCATTTCCTATTATCTTTTTCCATTTTCTTTGCATATTCACTACCACTCTTGTTTGGGCCATTAACTCATGTCAGGACTTATGAAACAGACTCTTAATTGATTTTCCTGTTTCCAATCTTGCCCAACTCCAAATCATGCCACAGATAACCCTGAGGTTAATCTTGCTAAAATGCTACTCTTGTGGTAACATGTTTTCTACATATCAAATACTTCTGTGCACAACTTAAACATTTACTCATTATCCCCTTGTTCCCTTTGTTAATTCTTGCATTTGCTCATAATTTTCCTATCATCTAGTTTGCCCTTCTACCTTCTCTCTGCCTTTCCAACTCCTACCTATTCTTAAAGGCTCTGCATAAATCCTCCATCTTGAAAAATTCTCTCACGTACCCCACTGGAAGCAATCTTGCCCTCTTCAGTACACCTTTAGTGTCTAGTATCTGACACATCCATTTAATATTTGTCATAATGAATACAGAGAACCCCCAATTTTATACACAAGATGTGTTCCAAAAGCATGCTTGTAAATTGGCTGCTTGAAATGCTACATACCATTTCCCTCAGAAGTCCTATTATAAACGCAGCTTAAATTTCGGAGCTAGCTCACAAAAGTCTATTCAGCCTTTGATGAAACAGAACCAAAGTACTAATCATACCAGTTCAAGAATCTGTGGATCAAACTTTATGCTGTCAAGGAAAGAACAAAAGGATATAGTAATGTATTCCCCCCTTTTGATAAGGCAATGATTTCTATGTTTGAGCAAATTTCTGCTTAATCTGACAAATACTTACTAACCAATTACTCAGTGCCAATTACTGTTATAGGTCCTGTAGAAATACAATGAACAGGAGGAACACATCCCTCGGCCTCATGGAAATCCTTTGTCCCTACCCTTTCAGGTACACAATCTTCCCCCATCCCACTGTGCCTTTCTCCCAGTGCCCAAATCTTCTGACCTGGGGACTGGGTTGTTGGAAGTAGTACCATTCACCAAGGGTAGGAATTGTCAGAGAAAGAATAGTTTGGTGGGGTTTTGTTGTTTTGTGGGGGATGGAGATATCAATTGAAGTGGTTTCTGTTTTTCTTATATTTGCTTGTTGTGGGGTGCAGGGGAGATGATGTGTCAGGGAGAAAAAATATGTATTCTATTTGGAACTTAAACTTTGGAATGGAAAACATCAGAGTGAGGCAGGTGTCAGGAGGAAAGTGACTGCGGAGGAGTGCAGTGCCCAGGGGAACCCTGCAGAGGGCGGAGGAGAGCAAGCATCCTTATCATTGTCATCATCATCAGAAGCCACATCCAATACACAAAAGTGGGGTGTGACCTGAAGGAAGTGGATTCCTCCTGCAAGACCCAGAAGACACCCCAAATACTGTGCTGGTATCCACCACTGAGAGACCCACAGACAGTTCACATCACAGGACTCTGTGCAGACAACCCCCAGTACCAGCCTGGAGCCTGGTAGACTTACTAGGTGGCTAGATCCAGAAGAGAGATAACAATCACTACAGCTTGGCTCTCAGGAAGCCACTCCCACAGGAAAAGGGAGAGAGTACTACATCAAGGGAACACCCTGTGAGATAAAACAATCTGAACAACAGCCTTCAGCCCTAGACCCTCCCTCTGACAGAGCCTACCCAAATGAGAAGGAACCAGAAAACCAACTCTGGTAATATGACAAAATAAAGTTATTTAACACCCCCCAAAAATCACATTAGCTCACCAGCAATGGACCCAAACCAAGAAGGAATCCCTGATTTACCTAAAAAAGAATTCGGGAGGTTAGTTATTAAGCTAATCAGGGAGACAATAGAGAAAGGTGAAGCCCAGTGCAAGGAAATCTAAAAAATGACACAAGAAGTGAAGGGAGAAATATTCAAGGAAATAGATAACATAAGAAACAATGCAAACTTCAGGAAACAATAGACACGCTTATAGAAATGCAAAATGCTGGCTGGTAGTGGTGGCTCACGCCTGTAATCTTAGCACTTTGGGAGGTGGGCAGATCACCTGAGGTCAGGAGATTGAGACCAGCCTGACCAACATGGTGAAACCCCGTCTCTACTAAAAAAAATACAAAAACTAGCCAGGCATGGTGGTGCGCACCTGTAATCCCAGCTACTCAGCGGGTCTGAGGCAGGAGAATCATTTGAACCTGGGAGGTGGAGGTTGCCGTGAGCTCAGATTGTACCACTCTATTCCAGCCTGGGTGATGGAGCAAGATTCCGTCTTTAAAAAAAAAAAAAAAGAAAGAAAGAAAGAAAAGAAAAGAAAAAAAGAAATGCAAAATACTTTGGAAAGTCTCAGGAATAGAATTGAACAAGTAGAAGAAAGAAATTCAGAGCTCGAAGACAAGGTCTTCGAATTAACCCAATCTAACAAAGACAAAGAAAAAAGAATAAGAAAATATGAACAAAGCCTCCAAGAAGTCTGGGATTATGTTAAGCAACAAAACCTAAGGATAATCAGTGTTCTTGAAGAAGAAGAGAAATCTAAAAGTTTGGAAAACATATTTGAAGGAATAATGGAGGAAAACTTCCCCAGCCTTGCTAGAGACCTAGACACCCAAATACAAGGAAGCACAATGAACATCTGAGAAATTAATCGCAAAGAGATCATCACCTAAGTACTTTGTCATCAGGTTACATAAAGTTAAGATGAAGGAAAGAATCTTAAGAGCTGTGAGACAAAAGCACCAGGTACCCTATCAGATTAACAGCAGTTTCTCAGCAGAAACCTATAAGCTAGAAGGGAATGGGGCCCTATCTTTAGCCTCCTCAAACAAAACAATTATCAGCCAAGAGTTTTGTATCCAGCGAAACTAAGCTTCATGCATGAAGGAAAGATACAGTCTTTTTCAGACAAATGCTAAGAGAATTCACTAATACCAAGCCACCACTACAAGAACTGCTAAAAGGAGCTCTAAATCTTGAAACAAATCCTGGAAACACATCAGAACAGAATCTCTTTAAAGCATAAATCTCACAGGACCTATAAAACAAAAATACAATTTTAAAAACTTTGGAATGTTTGGAAGTCACTAAGTAGAGGATATGTAGTGTGAACGAATGTAAAGGAATCCTGTCCTAGAGTTGGTGGGGTGAAGTAACCTGGACCAGAGCTACAAGCTTAGGGGTGATCAGTGTACCAAGGTAATCTTTCTCATCGTGGGTATGAAGAAGATCACTTTTGTAACTGTGGGTTGCTTGAAGGTTTACATTTTGAAAAGTGCTAAATTCACTATACAGTCTTGTATCTTATTTTGTTTTTTTTCCTTGCAGCCATTTTATAACTGCAACTGGTTTGTTCCCTTAGGGCAAGAAAGTTTCCAATCCAGTTTTATACCCCATAAAGACTTGCACACTATATAGATTCAATAAATATTCGTCGATTATTCCTCTGTGTCAATGTTACATTCTGAGACACATCAATAATTTCCCTAGGGTTAATAAAAGTAATTGTAAACAGTTGGATAGTCTGATGTACCATAGGTTGGCTAAATATAGCTATAGCAATAATAGCTACCACATTTGCTAAAATAACAGCTAAGCTGCTGTACACAATTTGGGATTAAAGGCTCATTAACTAATAATACAATTCTTTCCAGCCAAACTACCTTACTCTTTATTCCAAGCCAGGCATTGAATATTCCAGCTCTCATATTTCTGGTGACTCCATTTATCTTGTCTGTTAAGACCTTATCGCCACATTCTACCTTAACCTTTCTAAAGTCCCCTCTGTGAAGGTCTTCCCAAATGCCCTGGGCCTAGGTTGTCATTTCTATCCTGTACACATTACTCTGTTTCCTTAATTTTGTCTATCTAACCCATCTTCCCAACCAGATCGAGCAGGAATCTTTTAAACCTTTTAGTATCCCCTTGACTAGCACAATGTGGTAAAATAATAGGTATTCCATAACTCATTATTGTTGATGATGATTGAAGGATAGGCGCCAAATAAGTCCCAATAAGGACTGTTAGTGTTGGAAGGAAACTTCAGGACTTCAATGATCTGAGCCTAACACCTGATAGCCATGGTATGTTTGACGTCAAATTAACCACATAGACTAATCAAAGTTTCCCAATCAGGATTCCCAAGACAGCTGCTGAAACGAGGTCCTCCAGTGATGAAGCTGGTCAGAAAAACTAGTCCAATCCAATGTTATTTTGAAAATGAAGAAACATAGTTCCAAAGAGCTGCAATTATTTTTCCTAGGTCACCTGACTGGTTAGTGATAGAGTCTAGAAACCTAGTTTACTGACCTCTACCTTGAAGATCCTTAGACAAAACCAAAGTATTTGGAGACTGATACTTCAGCCATATTACCTGTATAAAGGGCATACATACTTGACAACTTTTCCTTTCTGCTTTCAATAATGATATTTTGAGTTCAAAATCCTTTTAACAATTAAACTAGACAGTGACTGGATAAACACTGTTCTTTGGGTTAACCAAAATAACTTTGTACTTAAAAATACTTTTTATGGTTATCACCACTGAGGCTTAACTACAAATGAAGTGAAGTAAAAGAAAACTTCCATAATCAAATTGCTTCCACAATTCCATCCTTGCTATGACCTCCCACAAGGGCAAAGATGCTGTGAACTACTAAATCCTCCAAAATAGTTCTTTAATGTAGGTATGGCTTCTTTGATGTTGTAAAATTATCATGCTTCATTTTGTTTTGAACACTCTAGAAAGAATTCAGTCAATAGTCTTAATATATAAGATGCTTTTTAAATGGAGTATGCTATGATATCCTCTCAAAAAGAGAGTTGATTAAGTAATTTAGCATACTTAGCTTTCATTGTGTCCTTACGAAGTTCTGGTAATGGGAATAATCACTGCCAAAATAAAAAGCTATTTATTTCAGATCTATTCACACTTTTAAGATTTTGGGGGTACTATCTCAATTTTTTAAATGCCATTTAATATATGAATTAGCTTTACTGCTCTCTCTTTTCCCCATCTTTTAAACTAACAAAAAAATATGAATTTTACGTTTTAGACAATTTATTCAGCCTTGCTATTGTTATATCTCCAGGGACTAAATTTACATTTTGAAAAAATAGCATGTTGTGCAAATGTGCATACCCTGTTCAGCCAACATATCATAGATACTGTATAGTAACATCTGGGAATATTAAACTTTGTCTTTGCTGGCAACCCAATTGGCATCTTGAATTTACAGTGCAGATGTTTTATCCTGATGTGTTTTGGAAATCTTTGAAGTATTCTCAAGACAGTATTCTGAGGTTTCTGCAGTGGTCCACTTGAGCCTTTTGAAGTTCCCTATACAATAGGATACATACATAGATTTTCCAAAACATGTTTTAGTGGGAAAAGAAGAAAGGTTCAAGTTGGCAGTATAATAAGCTTCCCTGAGTTGTCTGAACCGAATTCCTTTTTGACACTATTGTTTTGGCAGTCAATAAGCTTTATGAGACCAGTCTGACAAAACCGTTCCTCTTCCCAGACTGCTTTGTAGATGCTGAATCATTTTAATGCCTCATATTTATGAAGCACTCATATGCTTCATATGAGTGACAGATATAAAATTTTAAATTTACCTCTGAGCATCTGATATTTCAGCTGTGCCTTATCCGAGGGTGATGCCCCACAACGGTGGTCACTGCCTGTGTGTGAGGAAATGCTAATGAGCCCAGTGTGAAATGATGAGTCCTTCCACAGAGCACTGTGCTTTCATTCACAGCCTCAGCCACTTCTGATGGTGCTTTCTCCTGTTTGCACCACTAGCTCCTCCACTGGAGCACAGTGTGGCTTTTGTTTAAAAAGACCTGCCTCAGCCATCTGTTGCTGGTGGTTGCCAGTGGCCCACTACTGTGCTGCAGGCTTATGACATGGATTTCAGAACATTTCTAAAGCACAGTTTACATCTCCTCTATTTCAGTGTGGTATAGTTAGCACATAGAAAACACATAGCTCTGGAGACAACTCACGTTCCTGGATGTAACTCCCAGCTCCATCACTTACTAGCTGTAAGTCTTTGGACAAAATCTGTTTGAGTCTCAGTTTTCCTTCTCCTCTGGTGGAGTGGCGATACCTTCCTAATCAGACCGTGGTGAGGATGAAAGACAACGATGGGTGCAGAACACTTTTCACGTGTCAGACCTCTGTTACGGTGTGCAGTTGCCACTCTCTGAGCGCCCTTGGATTAGCCAAATGTTAAAATGCACACTGCTTCAATTCTTTTTAAATGTAAAATACACATAACATAAAATTTGTCATTTTAATCATTTTTAAGTGTTCAGTGTCATTAAACACATTCACATTGTTGTGTTACCATCACCACCATCCATCTCTTTTTCATCATCCCAAACTGAAACCCAGGGCCAATTAAACACTGATTCCCCATTCCTCCCTTGTCCCAGCCCCTGGTAACTACCACTCTACTTTCTGTCTTTATGAATGTGACTATTCTATGTATGTCGTATAAGTGGAATCATATTATTTGTCCTTTCTCTTCAATTCAGGAATTATTAATTACCTTGCTTTGGCATTAAATTATTAACATTGCCATATATACAATGTATTCAAGATCTTAGTGTCTGTGTGTGTATGTACTTACTATCCTTCTAATGTGATATTAGATGGCAGGATGATGATGGTGGTGCTGATGATGTATCCTTCCCCTGTTATCTCCCCAGCATTCTCCTTTCCATCCTCTGGAGCAATAATTTCACTGTTAGCAAAATCTTCTCATCCTCTGTCTCTTCACAAGGTCTGCCTCACCTCTTGCCTATGGAGAACTTAAGAACATTCTACACCCCCACCAAGCTACTGCAGCCCTCTGAAGTGGAGACTATTCATTTTGCATCTCCCATATTCAGTGGGCTCAGAGGCAATATTGGCATTCTCTTAGTATTTCTGTTTTAAAATGCATTACTTTTATCTTTATGCAAAAACCCTTCATCCTTTAGGTCTCTTGTAAACTGAGATTAGTTAATAAAAGTTGCTAAGGCATTGGATGTGGAGTATGAGAAAAAGAGAGATGTGAATGATAATACCCAGGTTTTAGGCTTTGGAAGGATGGAGTTACTACTGACTAAAATAGAACTGAAAAGGTGGTTTGAAGTAGAAGGAAATACCTGGAGCTATGTTTGGACATGTTAAATTTGAAATACTCAGATGCTCATCAGATAGTCAATGGGAGATGGCAAGTAGGCAGCCTGGGGGTCAAGAAAGAGGTAAAGGAATTTGAAATTCATCAGCCTCTGGATGGTAAAGTCATGAAGTTGAATGAGATCATGTAGGGAATAAGTGTAGACAGGAAAGAGGAGAGGGCCAAGAATGGACACGCCAACATTTCCAGGTCAGCCAAAGGAAACTGAAAAGAAAAGGCCAGAAAAGTGGGAGGAAATGCAAGCTAGAATGGTATCCTGGAAGACAGGAAAAGAAAGTTTTTGAAGGAAGAAGGTCATCAATTTTCAAATGTTGCTGACAGGTCAAGAAAGATGAGGACTGAAAAATGTCCATTGGGTTTGGAAATCTGGATGCCACTGATGACCTTAAAAAGAGCAGTTTTAGTGCAGTGCTGGGAGTGAAAACCTGCCGTAAGTGGGTCCGCCAGAGACTTTTGGAGATAAATTGGAGACAGCTAGTATAAACACCTAATTTAAAGAGTTTTGCAGGAAAGGGACAGAGAAAAAAAGTGTGCTTCTTGGAGTAGGAGGGAGGGCCATGAGAGGTTTTCTCAGATGGGAGGAATAGCGGCAGCATGACTGTATGCTGACGGGAATGGGGTCATAGAGAGAAGGAAGAGCTACCCCAGCAGCATCCTTGCATTGAAGGGCATGACATTAGCACTCAGGCAAAGGGACTGGCCTTTGCTAGGAGCGTGGCAGTTTGTCCATAAGTAATGTAAGAAAAGGTAGTGCATGTGGGCACAGATACTGGTAGACAAGTAGAAATGCCAGGGAGAGCTTATGAAAGGTCTCTTGTAATTCCTCCAAGTGTCTTGGTGAAGCAAAATCATCAGCTGACAGTGATAAAGGCTAAGAAAGTGACGGAAGTTTGAGAAGAGAGAAGTTACAAAATATTCTAGTCACTAAAGCAGTAGAACTCAAGAGGTATTCTGCAGACCAGTGTTTTTTGGTTTGTTTGTTTGTTTGTTTGTTTTGCAAATTATTTGTTATCCGTCCATGAAAAGATGACTTCAGAAATTAAGAATATGCATTTAGAAGATTCTGTAGCAACTGGACAGAGTAATTTTATGACTGTTAAGTGTAATAATAGAAGTTAGAGACTCATATTTTTATGTCTTTCTTTATTTCATTTTTCTTGCAGCCCATTTTCGTTGTAATTTACCGAAGTATTATACCAAGATAGATTTAAAATTATAAGAAGCTGGTCTCTCTCACTGTGGATAATTTGAAAAACGCTGGTTTAAAGATGGAGCTAAGCAAATATAGGATAATTTCTGGGAAGCATTAAAGGCCCACTAGATGTTAGTAATCTTAAATTTGAAATAGTCAACATAGCCATTTTTGTCTTGTCTTATTCAATGGCACAGATCAATTTTTATCAGGAGAGTGGGATTTAAGCAAGGTTTTAGTTTCTCCAGGTGAGTGTGATAAAAGGAGAAAGGACACGGGTGTCAGAGTGTAGCAAGGATTCAGTTATGACAGTGGTTTCCAACCCTTTTGGCATTAGGGACCGGTTTCTTGAGAGACAATTTTTCCAGGAACAGGGCATGGGGGTGGGTGGGGAGACAATTTTTCCAGCAGGGAGAGCTGGGGAGGGGGAAGGAAGGTAGGGAGGATGGGCGTGGTGGTTTTGGGATGAAGCTGTTCCACCTCAGATCATCAGGCATTAGTTAGATTCTAATAAGAAGCACCATAACCTAGATTCCTTGCACATGCAGTTCAAAATAGGGTTCCAGCTCCTATGAGAATCTAATGCTGCTGCAGATTTGACAGGAGGCAGAGCTCAGGCAGTAGTGCCAGCTCACCTCCTGCTGTGTGGCCTGGTACCAGTCTGTGGCCCAAGGGCTGGGGACCCCTGAGTTATAAAGAATGATATTATTTGCCAAAACTCAACAAATATAAACTTAAGATTTGTGCATTCCTTCATAAGTAAATTTTACATCAAAAGAAGAAAACTATAAACAAATACTGAACTTGATATGTATGCTGAAATATTTAGGGGGAATATAGGGAATCTGTGATTTACTTTGAAATATATTTATTTATTTTTACCTTTTATTTAGAAACTGATGCTTATTTTCCATCAACATTATTTCCATGTTGCTTAAGTGCCTGTGCAAAGAACAGCTTAAGAGCTTAAGGCTGTTCAGTGGTTGCTCCTACCCATTCAGTGTCCGGAGCAGTGGGAGCTGCACACCAGTCTCCCGTAGCAGGCTGAGCACTCCAGGCTTCAGTAGGGAACTGCTGAATAGGGCACCTGCATGCGTTCAGACCAGTCTGCACCCTCAGGCTGAGTAGCGGAGAACTCAGGAGCTGGCACATTTGTTCACCCTGAAATTCCTCCTTGGTCATAGCCTTTTCAGCAGCAGCCTGATCTTTTTCCATCTCTTCAGGATCTCTGTAGAAGTAGAGATGAGGCATGACATTCCACGGATGTTTGTGGGAAATGGTGCGAGGCATGTGCAGGACTTTCCAGGCCAGCATCCACCACGTCGAACCCCCTGAGTGAGCTCCCTTGTTGTTGCATGGGATGACAATGTCCACATAGCACAGAGGAGAATCTGTGTGACACAAAGCAATGGTAAGTAGGTTAACATAAAATGCCTTTGTGAGGGGCTAGTGATCAGCCCTGGGATCAGAAACCACCAGAAGTTGTGGCTCCTGGAAGGCTGCCTGGATCTGGTTAGCGAATGTTCTAGGAGTGAAGCGGCCAGCAACAAGACTGGCTCCAGTGACAGCAGCAAATATCAGCATGGCTTTCTGGCCAGTTTTTCTGGAGGATATGACACTGACATCAGCAGGGTTTTCAATGGCAACAATGGCACGAGCTGCCAGCAGAAACCTCTCCCAGGTCTTCTTCTGATTTAGGATGTAGATGCCATCACTTTTCATTTTATAGATGTACGGTTCCATTTGGAAGTCAAGGTTGGTGCCACCAAAGCGGGTTCCTGCTGAAAGGAACTTGAGGATGTCCTCCTTCTTCATTGGCAGGACATCAAGGGCTCTGGACATTGTGAACGTTTTCCTTTAAGTTACAAAGGGAATCCAGAACAACACAGTATGGATCCTTCTGTGGGTAGCGCAGAAAGGCAAAATATATTCATAAGAGGATGAATTGGGCCAGGTGCAGTGACTCACACCTGTAATCCCAGCACTTCCGGAGACCTAGGCAGGCAGATTGCTTGAGCTCAGGAGTTTGAGACCAACCTGGGGAACCTGGTGAAACTCTGTCTCCACAAAAAAAAAATAATTAGCTTGGTGTGGTGGTGTGCACCTGTAGTCCTAGCTATTCGGGAGGCTGAGGTGGGAGGATTGCTTGAGCCTGAGAGGCGGAGGGTGCAGTGAGCCGAGATCGCACCGAGCACTGTACTTCAGGATAGAGAAATGGCTACATGAATAAATATATAATAAAGCTTAATGGCAGAATTTAAGTGATGGATATATGGGTGGTCACTATAAAATCTTTCCATTTTGCTGTTTGAAAATTTTTATAATAAATATCAGGAGAAAAAATTGCCTTGAATATTTTTGTGACCATTTTATCTTCTCAGCCAGCTTATTAGCTCCAAAGAGCAAAGGCAGTTATATCTGGAAGGTTATCTAGCTATATTTCTTATTTCACAGATGACGAACTGTGTCCTAAAGATACCAAATGACTTTATCAAGATCAGGTGGCAGCCAGGTACAGTGGATCACACCTGTAATCGTAGCACTTTGGGAGGCCAAGGCAGGTGGATTGCTTGAGTCCAGGAGTTCGAGACCAGCCTGGACAACAAGGCAAAATCCTGTCTCTACAAAAAATACAAAAATTAGGCGGGCATGGTGGCACTCACCTATAGTCCCAGCTACTTGGGAGGCTGAAGTGGGAAGATCACTTGACCTGGGGGAGTGGAGGTTGTAGTGAGCAAGATCACGCCATTGCACTCCAGCCTGGGCAACAGAGCAAGACCCTGTCTCAAACAAACAAAGAAACAAGATCAGATGGCAAGTTAGGGGCATATTTGATTCCATACTTGGTTTCTTCTCATTACACTAGAGACAAATGAAGCCCGTAACTCAGGCCTAGAGGATCCATGGAAGGGCTCTGGAATGCCCATAAAACCCCAAATTCTGAATGTAAAGTATATGTTCAAAGATACATTTTATTTTCTTTCTTTCTTTCTTTCTTTCTTTCTTTCTTTCTTTCTTTCTTTCTTTCTTTCTTTCTTTCTTTCTTTCTTTCTTTTTTACAGCAGTACTTTTATTTTTTTGCTGGGGTCTAAAGATGCATTTTCTAAGGAGATAAGTCATAGCTTGCAAAAGATCCTTAAGTGGTCTGTGACTCAAAAGGGATTCCTGTCTCTAAAAAGTTACTAGGACAAACTTTATTTGCATCAAATTGCTCCTTGAAAATAGTAAACAGTGTTAAGACATTCAAGAAATATTTTTAATATTTTACTGATAATCTGTGTGAAGCTAATATTTTTAACTGACTAGTGATAATGGTATTCAAAAAACCTTTTTGGAGTTCCAAGACAGATTGTAAGAACGTGTAACGTGAGACACTTAAGCCTTTAGAGTTTTTAATTATTTTTTATCTTGTCTCACACAAGGCTGTGGTGACCCACATGAAGCTGGCTAAGTTCTGAAAACATATTTATCTTTTTATTTTCTACTTCCTTGACATTTGGAGATCACTGTGTTGCTTAGCAAAATCCATCCAGTGCTTTCCCTTATTAATTTCCAAGCAAAATAGTTTGTTATGTAACATCCTTCAGGTTCGGGCCAGAAGATATTCTGCCTTGAGTATGCACTTAGCAAGCGGTTGCCTCCGAGTATAGAGTTAGGCCTGTGAGCTCTAGCCTCATCCTCTGCTCTCCCATTAGTTAAAGGAAAGTCAATTTCCTGAGCATTAGCTTTTTTTAACCTATAGACTAAGTTTAATATCTCCTGAGGTATCCCACAAGGTTTTGTTAGCACAAGTAAATTGATATTTTTAAAATAGCTTGTAGAATGTGATACAGAACTTTAAAATATGGTGTTACATTTGGTCAAGGAAAACTATATATGTCTTGTTTGTATACTTTAAGAGACCAAACACTAAGTTATGGAAGAAATAAATAAGTTGGCAGAATTTCTTCCAACATTCAGGGAAAATATTCCATATCTCATAGAAGGGTCACTTTCCCGAGTGACCCTTCCATCTACATGTGCCTGGGTTTGCCATCCCTCTATTTTTGTTTCTCAACTCTGTCAGTGCCTAACATTTGTTAATTTAATATCACAAAAGCATATAAACATGAACTTCAACAGGTTTCTCCTGAATTTCCCAGAGATAAACTGAATAGATACGTCAGCACAGATAAAACAAGACTGTCTGTAAATCTGCTTGGGCTGTCAAAAGAAAAGAAGAAGAATTGTGCAGGAAGTAAAAGAGTCAATGAGACAAATTAAAGGAAATAAAGAATTCTGGTGTGGATTGAACTGACAAGCTCAAGAACAAAATGATAAAGACCTTTAATCATGTCAGAAAGTCTATAAAGCTATGTAAGTACAAGAACTAGCAAATGTTAATAATAAACCTTATCCTATTACATAAGAGACAAAATGAACTGTCAAAACTCCAGAAAGGTCAGATCTATCACATATTGTATATGTATTGAATGTTCATATTGAAAACTAATTGGAAGTCTAATGAATAACTTGCTTTGCTAAGAAAGAATGATCTGTTAATGTATCGGATGATTTAAAATTTAGAAGACTCTTGGAACCCTATGATTGCCACAAGATCATGCCTGAATTAGCCTGCTGTGGGATGACATACAAGGAACAAATGAGCTGTCCCAGTGGAGGCCACGCTAGATTAGACAAACAGCTGGTCAACTAGTGAGAAAGCCCTAGCTGAGATCAGAAAAACCATACAGTCAAGCCCTACCAAAATTAGCAAAGCTGCCTAGCCAACACAAAGTTCAGTCCCTCCATAAAGAATATCCTTGATGAGGTGGGATGAGGTGGGAGCAAGGAAAAAATGGGAAGTCCAGTGAGGAAGCTACTGCAATATGCTACGCTAATAGCTCCTAAACTATGGGATCAGTGTTAACATCACTAAAAGAGAGATAAAAGGCCAGGAGCAGTGGCTTTTGCCTGTAATCCTAGCCCTTTGGAAAGCTGAAGCAGGTGGATCACTTGAGGTCAGGAGTTCAAAACTAGTCTCGCCAACATGGTGAAACCCCGTCTCTAGTGAAAATACAAAAAAATTAGCCAGGCGTGGTGGCAGGCACCTGTAATCCCAGCTACTTGGGAGACTGAGACAAAAGAATTGCTTGAACCCAGGAGGTGGAGGTTGCAGTGAACTGAGATCACGCTACTGCACTCCAGCCTGGGCAACAGAGCGAGACGCCATCTCAAAAAAAAAGAGAGAGAAAAAACAGGCATTATGTGCCTCCAGATGTGATGCGTAGGGAATACACAATACCACTTAGGGAGTAGTCTTCCCTCAAATGGAGCCTGCTCCGATTAAGCATCCGTATCTAACTACAAATTTGCAAGAAATATAGGGGACAGAAAACATTAAACAATGACAGGGGGTTGCAATCAGCATAATCCCGGATATGGAAAACCCTACAGGAAAAATGAGCTGGTTTTTCCAACATATAAAGGGTAAATATAAGGAGGGGGGAATCTAGACTAAAAAATATTCTATAGACAAATTGGCTTTAAAATACATATTTATGAAGAAATCAGGGGAATTTGGACAATGACTGGATATTTAGCAATATCAGGGAATTATTAGGTTTTTTATAAAAGATGTGATAATGGTATTGTGGTTACTTTTTTTGAGTCCTTTCAGAAATACATACTGAAATACTTAAGAATTAAAAGATATATTTGGATTTTCTCCTAAATAATTCACTTGGGAGTGGGGAAGTGAGCGGGGTACAGTATGAACAAAATAAGATTAGACATGAATTGATGATTATTGAAGTTGGTTGATGGGTACGTGGGGGTTCATTATATTTTTCTCTCTACTTTTGTGTATCTTTGAATTTTTCCATTAAAATGTTTTAAAAGTATGGAAGAATATCATTTATATACAACATATGACAGGAAAATGTTCATGGTTACCGCTCTTCCTCATCATTGACAATTAAGCTCTGCTATTACAAACAGTCTTTCTCCCTTTGCAGACATGTCCTCTGGAGACTCTCCAGTGATATTATTAGTGCAATGATCCCCTTGGGCTGGAGAGTGGCTCAGACCAACATAAGAATGAAATTAGATCCAGCAATCCTACTTATGGGAATTTACCCAAAAGCTTCAGTATCAGTGTGTCCAAGAGATGTCTGCACTCCCATGTTCACTGCAGCACTATTGATGTAGCCAAGCTATAAAACCAACCTCATCAACAGATGAATGGATAAAGAAAACGTGATACATGTACATAATGGAGTACTATTCAGACTTAGAAAGAATTTCTGTCATGTGCAACAACGTGGATGAAATTGGAAGACATGCTAAGTGAAATAAGCCAGACACAGAAAGACAAATACCTCGTGTTCTCACTTATATGTGGAATTTAAAACATTCAGACTTATAGAAGCAGAGTAGAATGGTGGTTGTCAGAGGCTGGGGTGTGGAAGAAATGGGGAGATAATGCTCAATGAGTACAAATCCTCAATTAAGAGGATTAAGGGTTTTTTTTAGCTCTATGGGTACAGCATGGTGAATATAGTTAATAATAATGTATTGTATATTCCAAAATCACTAGGAGTGCATTTCAAGTGTTCTCACCACATAAAATGATAGGTATTTGAGGTGATAAATATGTTAATTAGCTTTATTTAATTATTCTACATTATATTCATTAATCATGAAATCATTTTGTACCCCATAAAATATATACAATTATAACTTAGCAATTCACAATAAAAATTTTTTAATTAAAAAATTTTTTAAAGAACGAAATGAAAGCATTGTAGCGACACATATGTACAATGTGTGCTATCCACTACTGCATTTATATTAGTGTACAAATACATACTATGTATTTTATACGTAGTCACTGAGTTACTTTATTATCCTTCTAAAATTAGACTTATAAAATTACCTAGATTTTTTATTATTAAAATAAAATGTTCATGACTAAAAAATCTAAACAGTACAGAAGATGAGGAAAAGGCAAAAAGTAAAAGTTCTCCCTCTGAACACCCAGTCAGTCTCATTCTCAGTGGTGTGGAATCACTTAATTAACACATTCTTGAGGGTTCTTTCAGAAATATTCAATGCATAATTGTGTGTGTGCTGGAAAAAGTGGTTTTTAAGGAATATTGATTAAGCACAAGGGTGACCTGGCTTTTTGTTAATTTTATTATAAACAATTATTACCTAATATATAATACATCTTTGTTTTGCAGAAATACTTTTATATTCGCAAAGAAGGCATACAGCTTAATCATAGCCCTTTTGTCATACGATTATTCATATCATTATAATATAGTTTTTTATGTTTGTATTGATAATTTGAAAATATGACTGAATTTTTCACCCTAATATTAAAAAGATACATTAAAATGAAAACACATTAATGACTTATTTATCATTGTTTTTTAAAATCCTTCAAATTGAAACTGTTTAATAGATTTTCCTTTGGGGCTATTATGTTGCTGTCTCACATCAACAAAATAATACAAAATTTTAGGGTATGAAAAGAAAACAAGACTGATATCTTGCTTATTCTTATATTATCTGCCTGAATTAAAAATTAAAATAAAAATGGTAGATATATGCAATACATTTTCAAAATATATTAAAATTATGAGGGTATTTCTCTTATATTACTTTTCTGTATGTTTTAATTTTCATATTTAAAAAGTTGTAAGATTTGCAGCAATAAACCAAAAATGATTCATTCTTTAAAAAATTTAACCACTGGTTTTCCACAGAACTACATGATTAAAGATGACTTTCAAACGAACGTGGACTACAAGTGGCTTTTTTTCTATTAATTTTTTTTTTACCACATTTCAAGATTCATCTAAGGCTTGAGTTATTCATTACCAAGTTATTTTTTAATGCTTCCCCATTGGCATGTGCTTATTTTGTTTGTGCTCTTCCAGTGATTACTGATTCTTCAAATTACTGAAAAAGAGAAGAAGAAAGGCAACTCTTACCTTGGTGACATGCAGAACTGGTTTCACAGGTGCATGACATGCACAGTCACAGAGTCCCACAGTCAGGAGGGTCTCATGCTTGGTTTAGTGCTCTGTGGTCACCATCTTGAAATTCATAATAATGTTATCTTAAACTTGTATTTTGTAAGTGAAGCCCAGAGAAACAATGGTGTTTTTGCATGAACAATATGCACAATATGTTTGTATATTGTTCCTTGCCACCTCATTTGCATACAGCCTTCTTATGTTCTATGAGCAGAGAATTCCAGTGGACCCAGCATAGGAGATCAGCAAGACAGGAGCAAATAGATAAACACTTTATGGGAGTCACTGGCTTCCACAGAGTATTGGTAGAACAGGCATATGTCGAAAAGTGGAATAAAAAACAGTTGTTAGGTTTTTTGCATCTTTTCCAATGTTCTGGAAAGAACAAAATACATATGCATGCACAAGCTACAAAATACAAATTATATTATATCAGTGGTTCTAAATTCAGTTTTGCATTTAAAACTAGCACTCCATAATATAAAGATGAATGGTTTTTAAAAATTATGCCAATAATTTTAATTTTTAATTTTTCTTCACTTAGATCAGCATTAAATAACAAACAACACCATGACAAGTCAAGAGAAAAACTGTGGAAGCAAGAAAAAAGCTTTATGTTTAAGTACATTTAATGGCACTTTTCCCCAGATTTCAAAACAAGGGCCCTGTGTTTTCATTTTTCACGGGGCCTCACAAATACTGTAACCAGTCCTGGTTACACGTTCTTTGTCTTCCCCCAGAATCCTCCTGCAGGAAGCATCTGTCTTCTATTCTAAAGTCATTAGTTCACCCTTGCAGCTGAGTTTGGGCTGGAGAAAGGACATCTTTATTTTGGCAAATGGCAGAAGAACTGGCAAACAGAAATAGCAAAAGGAATAGACATGTTTCCTGAAATCTAGTATGGTAAAATGCTTAGGCTCTTACAGATTAGGTTTTCTTTGCTTCATTGTGGTTTACAGCTGTGGATTTTTCACACTGAAGAGCAGTTGTCAAATAAATATTTTTCCTTCATCACTTCTTTACACTCAAGACTTCTCAGTACCATCTTACCATGAATTTTATTTTATCTTAGAGCTACTAGAAATGATTTAAGACCAACAAAAAGCTGTGTTATTAATTTTTATTTTGTGCTTTTTGTTATTGTCTCTGATGAACCATTTTCAGATAGTTTCAACAAATATTTTTGGAGAGCCAGCTTTATGAGGACCACTGTGCTAGACACTGGGGACACTCAGTGAAAAAGAGTCCCCACCCGCCAGGGATTTAGGTCTAATCATCCTCCAGAGGGAATAAATGGGGCCAAAATGTGATGGTGAGGGCTGGTTCATGGGGAAAGTTCTTTGGGTTTTGTTTTTTTTCTTCACACAAACTAGTGAACTCTATTCTTTGTGGTACATAAATCACTACCTAATAGTGAGGTAAGTCCATTAAGTTAACTTAGAGCACCAGTGGTTATATTATTGCTGCAGGAAATGGCAAGTCAGAATTGAAACTGACTCATTTTAGAGGAAGAAATGTCCCTTTGAAAAAAACTATTGTTGACCTTTGGAGTTGAAATTTCTTTCCCTGATTTTTAAAGCCAAGTACAGAGAGGCTGTTTAGGAGAATGAGACTAAAATAAAACTCCCTAAGTCCCAAATCTGTGATTCAGAGTAACTCCACTGACAATGATCAAAATCATTTCTCAAGTCGTGGCAGGCTGCTTTTATCCTTCCAGAGTTCATTTATCCATACGTCTCTGAGGCCCTCTGTTTTCAACATTCACTCGCTCTTCTTCATTCCTAACACCTACGTTAAGAGTGATCACTTATGATGTGCTTCTGACACCAGGTTCTTGAGAGTTGTGCTTTTGGCTTTATTAGAAAACTCTTCCTGAAAATGGTTTAATGTATATTTTAAATTATGTATTTAATGTGGAAAGACAAATTTTTTGAGACTTGTTTTCATGAAATTCTCATGGATACTTTACTCCCAATAGTTCCCAGTTACGTCATATTTGTCTATTCCCCAACATTTATTCTCTCCCTCTTCCTTGCAATAATACTGACTTTTAGCTAGCCAACCCAGAATAAAGCGCAGCAGAACAAATATAGCCACGTGGAATAAAGACATTTCCCAGCTTCTCCACCAGCTAGATATGGCCACATGACTAAGCTTTATATAATATCCTTTCCTGTTAGCTGAAATGCACATGTAATAGCTGGAACTTTAGCAGCCATTTTGGACTATGAGATGGAACATCAAAGATAGGAAAACAAAAAGACAGAAGTTTGAATCCCTAATGATTTCAAGAACAGCCTACTTCTAGACTTTGCTTTTTTTTGTTTTGTTTTGTTTTGTTTTGTTTTGTTTTGTTTTTCTGAGATGGAATCTTGCTCTGTCACCCAAACTGGAGTGTGGTGGCAAGATCTCAGCTTACTGCAACCTCTGTCTCCAGGATTCAAGCGATTCTCTGGCCTCAGCCTCCTGAGTAGCTGGGACTACAGGCATGCACAACCACCCTTGGCTAATTTTGTATTTTTAGTAGAAACGACATGGGGTTTCACCATGTTGGCCAGGCTGGTCTCGAACTCCTGACCTCAGGTGATCTGCCCACATTGGCTTCCCAAAGTGCTGGAATTATAGGCGTGAGTCACCGCGCCCGGCTGATTTGTAGTTTTACATGAAAGAAAAGTGCAACTCCATCTTGTTAAAGCCACTATATTACTCTTTGTGTCTCTGTTACTTGCAGCTAAACCTAATTCTAACTGATAACTTATTATAGATTCCTTGTTCATTCTGCCTAGGTGAATGCAGTCTTAATTTTATTCTTTTTTCTCTACCTTGAAATTTATTGCTCATTTGGCTAGAGAATCCTTAACGAATATTATGTTTTTCACAGTTCAGTTAATTCATCTTTGTTATAAAAATGACTTAAACAACATAAGAACTATAAATATTAAAGTAATAACTGTAAATAGCAGTTACTGGTTTCTGTCAATGCATATTCTAATTCTGCTAAGACTTTGAGTTTGGCTTATCTAGAGCACTCAGCACTGAGCCCACCTCTGGGTTGGTTTCTGGTCCTACCCATTCCACCAGCTTCCACAAATCAATGTTTAATTAGCAAAATAAATTAATTAATTAATTAAGGAACAGAGCATCTGAGTACCACCTCAAACCTGTATCAAGTCTGATGGGAGCATCATGTCTCCTTCTAAGTGGAACATGGGAGAGCATGTCCTGAGATGACATTAAGGAATTGCTAGAATGGGGGAGCCAGGAGATGATGCTGAAGTTATAATCTGAAGACTACTGGTGTCCTTCCAATCCAAAGGACAAGGTGAGAACTCGATGGACAAATGAGTTATAGAGTCACCAGCAGAGAGAATCTCAGAGGGATGGGGGAACACCAGACTGGGTCTACAAAAGCAGTTTAGGACTTAGTCCAGCAGCAGAGTAAGCACTGGTGGGGAGGGGGCATTACCGAGTGCCTTGCAGACACAAGTGAGGATGTTCCAATGGCCTAAAAGTTAAAAAGAAGACCTAAGATCATGAGCAAATTACTACAAATGTGAGAAGAACATGCTGGCTGGAATAAAAATAGGTACCTAAATAGATAACTACATAAAAATAAAAGTTTTGAAGAAAGTTATGGACAAAATTATCATGCTTTAATTGGTGTAACTTTTTAATTTGAGTTTTTGGGTACCTAGATAGATGGGATGACGTTAATACCAAGTGATGGTGACCAATATAAGGTCTACTGTCCATTTTAAACTACTGAGTTTCCCTAAACAAAACTATTTCCATCATGAAAATCCTGATGAATTCATAAATAACATTCACTTTGACTCAAAGTAAAAAAGACTAGGAGTGTTGGAAATTAAATTAGGAATTGAAATGAACCACTCCCAAACAATCTCAGAATATAGTCGTTTGAATTACTGGGCACTTTAGTTCCTAAGAGAGCAATGGTAAAATATATCAGTCAGTGGCAATAAATACCAAGAATTTAGTAAGAAAACTAAAACAATAGATTGTGACTGAACTCCAGTGAGCCTCAGATAAAGTCTTTACTTTCCCACTCTCTTTAATGAGATGGGTTGGAAAAAGGCTTCTCATCCCTGAGGGTTGAAGTCAGTTTAGCCACAGAGCTCCCTGTTCTTTCCTCTTTGGTCTTTTCCTTATTGGAAAAGGGTTTTCACAATGGGGTAGGGTGTCACCAAGACCGGCAGCATCTGAAGCCCCAGGAAGAAGGACTGAAATGCAGGAGCTGGCCCAGTCTATCAGACATCTGGAGCTATACAGTCTGATTTGACAGCTGTTTCAGAGTGTACAGAGAGCTAAGCAAGCATTATTCCCAATCTCATTTCCTTCTTTACTTTGAGGCTAGGTACCTGTGATGCCTTTGACACCACGGCAGACAGAGTAACAAACTCTGACTTACTATCAAGAAACATAAAAAGTATTTACTGAATATTACCTATATGCTTGGTACTCAATGGATACAAAAGAATAGATATGAGTTCTGCCCTATCCCTAAGAGGAAGTTGACAAAACCAGGAACAAATACGTGTAATGATCTCTTCATGTATCTATGACCTCTCCTAGACTGTAAACTCTATAAGAGTAGGGTCTGTATTCATCATATTACAACTGCGCATAATAACCCAGTTCCTGCCCACTCAATAAATACCCAATAAATGAATAAACATGGGCCACTGAAGTAACAATACAAGGAAGCCTCTACATAGTTATGTACCAAAGAGAAAGGTAGACAATTAAAGCTAAAAGCAGTTAGAGAAAGCAAGATAGCTAAGTAGACAGTCAGCGGGTTTAAAAGTGAGATTAGGCCAAGTGCAGTGGCTCATGCCTGTAATCTCAGCACTTTGGGAGGCCGAGGTGGGCAGGTTACCTGAGGTCAGGAGTTCGAGACCAGCCTGGGCAACATGGTGTAACCCCATCTCTACTAAAAATACAAAATTAGCCGGATGTGGTGGCGCATGCCTGTAGTCCCAGCTCCTCGGGAGGCTGAGGCAGAAGAATCGCTTGAACCCAGGAGGTAGAGGTTGCAGTAAGCCAACATCATACCACTGCACTCTAGCCTGGGTGATAGAGTAAGACTCCATCTCAAAAACAAAACAAACAAACAAAAGTGAGATTAGCGTTGGTCTTTCCCATTACCTGCAGAATAGAAGTTCTCTCAGCTGACTGGAGCCTGATTTTGGGGTCTTGACTCTGCTCCGTCAAATGTATAAAGCATTCTCAAGAGAGGACATAAAGTGGCAAATGCCCCAGCTCCAATGTCAAGGCTATCTTTCCCATATAGAACAACAGTGGTATCCTGATAGGGGTTCTCAGAACAATCTCTTATTTGGAGTCTGGGGATCTCCAAACAAATGACACTTTGTAAAAACACTTTTTTTAGTCACTAGACTGTTCTTTAAAGAATTCAAAGTCTGAAAGCCTGAGATACTGCTTTGGTTTGGGTGTGGTTTGCACCCACCAAAACTCGTGTTGAAATTTGATCTCCAATGTGCCAATGTTGGTAGGTAGAGCCTAGTGGGAGGTGTTTAGGTCATGGGAGCAGGCCCCTCATGAATTGATTAATTCCTTACCAAAGGATTGAGTGAGTCCTCACTCTTATGGGAATGGATTAGTTTCTGAGACAGCGAACTGTTAAAAAGAGTATGGCTCCCTCAGTTTCTCTCTCTTGCTACCTCTCTTGCTGTTTGATCTCTTTGCACATGCCTGCTTTGATTCTGCTTTCTGCCATGAATGGAAGCAGCATGAGACAGAAGCTGAGCAGATGCTGGTACCATGCCCCTTGAACTTCCCAACCTGCAGAACCCTGAGCTAAAGAAACATCTTTTCTTTATAAATTATTCAGCCCCAGATGTTTTGTTATAGCAACACAAAGTAGACTAAGACAAATGCAAAGCTTGATTATAATACTGTAATTTAGATGTGAATGATAGGCTTGAAAAGTGAGGATTTGGTTGACTTTTAGTTATATAATTTTTAAGAATCAATAGATGTCTGGAAAGCTCAGCCCCAGATTGCCTAGCCACTCTTGACAGGGGTCCAGGCTATACTCAGGAGGAATGTGACAGTCATCTCCCCAGGACAACCCAGGACAAAAGTTCACTGCACAGCCCAGGACTCTTTTCATGATATGCTGAAACTGATAGAAATGCCCCTTCACCTTCGGCTGGAAGGGGAAGGATCTGGTTTACTTTTTTTTTGTTTGTTTTTTGAGACAGGACAGTGGCACAATCATGGCACACTACAGCCTTGACCTCCTGCGCTCAAACAATCCTCCCTTTTCAGCCTCCTGAGTAGCTGGGACTACAAATGCATGCCACTATGCCCAGCTATTTTTCTTTTCTTTTGTAGAGACAGAGTCTCCTTACGTTGGCCAGGCTGGTCTCAAGCTCCTGAGCTCCAGCAATCCTCCTGCCTCGGCCTCTCAAAGTGCTGGGATTACAGGTGTAAACCACCACACCCAGCCCAGTTTTCTTAGACTCATCGTTGTTGGAATAACTTATCTCCCTTTAGCATTAGCATCTGCCAAATCCAGTCCGGAGTAATGAGAAACCAGATCCTTCTTTGGCCAAGATGCCCCCTCTTTCTTTCCTAAAAGTTCTGGTTTGTGACAATAAAGTTTGTGTATCACTCAAAGTCCCAGTGGAAAACGGATGGCACACTAAAAATGGATAATTTAAGGAGAGTTTGGTAAGGGCACTGTTTACGAGGGTGTGAGTAGGCTAAAGAGAATTAACAAGGGATAGCATTGCAGTGCCCCAGGACTGTTGCCACCCTGCAATACAAGCCAGGGAATAGAGAAATTACTGGAACCTCAAGAGAGAAAGGTTATGTGCAGAGGATCACCAGATGGGAGCGGAGGCACCAAGCTGATGAAACCTCTCAGAGAGGAAACAGAAGAATAAGTACTCTCTTCCCACCAGTCTTATTTGGTAATACTCACAGGAAGCTGGAGTGCAAGGGAGCCCTTTGATGGAGGCTGTCCAGATGAGACTGGTGCAGAAAGCAAGATGGACAGTGGTGAGAGTGGATCTCAGGGGCAAATGGAAGCTCTCCAGCACAGCTATGCTTTTCCATTCTCCAAGAAACTGTGTCTGTAAAACCCCACTCATTTCAAGTGAAAAAGACCTCCTTTAGACTAATACAGTGAACCAAAAGCAAATAGAATTAGGGAAACAAGACCCTACATTCTAATCCCATTTCTACCAGTAATTTGTTGTGTGAGGCTGAGAAAAGTAAGTTTTCTGCATTTAGGCTTCTTTCTTTGTATGCTGCTCACTATCTCTTGAGAGTATTGTGAGGATATTTGCAGCACTTGAATATGTATCAGCCTCCTTTTTTTTATTCAATCACTTTCCTTTATAGCATAACTACCAGGCGCTTCCTTAATTCTCTTTGTATTCATTTCTTCTCTCTCTCTCTCTCTCATTCTCTCTCTCTCTCTCATTCTCTCTCTCTCTCTCATTCTCTCTCTCTTTTTCTCTTCTTTCCCACCATACTTTATCTCATATTGAAGTCTGCCTTGTGGTGTACTGTGAATACTGTGTTGTGGTTTAATTCTATGTTTGTTGTAGTTACTGTTTAGCTCTGTAAAAAGCTGATCCTTCAAATTCATGTTGAATCATCCCAATGATAATTTTATTACAACTTGTTCAAACCACAAATATTGCTCACAAATATTGTTCTAATCTCCTTGCATTGCAGAATATGACAGAGACAGTAAAATGCCAGGAGCTGCATTATCCAAAGAACAACCTATTCTGTAGGATTGTGTTTGTGATGATAATGACAATGATTAGTCAATAGGTGTCTATATATTACATATGTTTACAAATTACTAATAAATAATTTGTATTTACTATGTGGCAGGAACCATACTAAGTAGTTTGCACATGTAATTTTATGCCATTATTAATAGGTACTATTAAGTGTAATTATTATCACCACTTTGTAGAAGAGGAATATGGGGCTTAGAAAGTTAAGTAACTTCCCCACAGTTGTAAAGTATTACTGATTCAGGACTCAAATCCAGGTGTGTCTAACTCTATAGCCCATGCTCTTAGACACTACAGTTTGCTTGAATTTTAAAAGTTAATAGGCACGTGATTTAAACCCTCTGACCCTATAATCACACTCAGGAGCATTTTTCCTAACCTAAAAGAAAAACAGTATCATTCTGATGTTACTTGGTGAAGATAGTTGCACAACAATGTAAATGTACTTAATACCATTGAACTGTACACTTAAAAATGGTTAAAATGACAAAATTTATATTAGGCATATTTTGCCACAATAAGGACCACAATAATTTGTAAGAATCAACAGGAACAAAAAAGAAAGCATTATGTCAAACTAATAAAGCAACTTTGCAAGGTTGCTTTAAAATTAATGATGTGAAATTAAATATCATAAATATCATAAATATCTATTACCTACTTTGTTTCCATGTATAAAACTGCATATTCAAGCTGCTTAAAAACTTTGAAAAACTGTATTCTTATTGGGGAGATGGAATTTTTCTTAAGTTTGATATTGCCATGTATTTGGGCATGACAATTTTCAATATAAAATGAATAGCTGTCTAAGCTAATACTTAATGAGGAGAAAAACAAAGATAGCTTTGGATATGATCTGACCCAAATTTTGCTATCCATTGACCACAGAGGATTATCTGAGGAGTTATTACAGCAATTACCAAGGAAGAGAATGGCATGGGAGAAACTGAAATGGAGAGGATAAAAAGGAAAGTACTATAGAAACAAAAATTCTGATTGCAACATTATTTTTAATTGCAAATGAACTATAGGAAGTAACTGAAATGCCCACAGAGAATGAGTAAATTAGCTGTTTTATAGTACTTTCACTTGAGAGAATATTGTGCAGCCATTAAAAATTATAATTATGAAGATTTTTGTAGCAACATGGAAATACTTATGGCTTAATGTTAAATAAAAAATAGGATGCAAAATTTTATTCACATTATGCTTACAGTATAAATATATGTGTGAATATGTGTGCAGACTGAAATAAAACATGCAAAAACTAAAACAATGTTTGTGATTCAGTGGTGAAATTATGGGTGATTTTTCCCCTCTATTTTCCAAACTTTCTTTAATGATAAACTTCATTGTTGTGTTAGTTATTTACTGTTATAGAACAAATTACCACCAAACTTAGAAGCTTGAGACAACAAGCACAAATTTTCTCACAGATTTTGTGGATAGAATCCAGGCATAAGCTTTGCCAGCTCTCGTAGCCTCAAGACTGCAGTCAGCTCAAGTCTTGACTAAGGGAATATTCTCTTCTAACGGTTGTTAACAGGATTCACTTCCTCTGCAGCTGTCATATTGAGGGCTGGGGTTCCTCCCTAGCTGTCACTTGGAAGCCTACCTCAGTTCTTTGTCACATGACCTCTCCATAGGGCAGCTCAAAACATGGCAGCTGTTTTTTCATCAAAGCAAATATGTGAAAGAGCAATCAAGGGCAAGTATGATGGAAACCAAAGTATTTCTGTAGCCCAATCTCGGAACCAAAATCTTATTACTTCTGCCTTGTTCTGTTGGTTAGAAGCAAATTACTAGGTCCAGCCCATACTCAAGACGTTAGGGATTATTGGGACTGTCTTAAAGGCTGCCCACCACAAGAGTTATTAGAACTGGAAAAAAAAAAAAAAGGATGAAATAAAAGCACTTGGGCTGGGCATCGTGGCTCCTGTGTGTAATCCCAACACTTTGGAAGTGATTTCCATCCTCCGAAATGGGAGGATGGCTTAAGGCCAGGAGTTTGAATTAAGCCTGGGCAGCAAAGTAACACTCCATCTCTACAAAAAAATTTAAAAATTAGCTGGGCACGGTGGTCCCAGCTACATGGGAGGCCAAAGTGGGAGGATCACTTGAGCCCAGGAAGTTGAGGCTGCAGTGAGAAGTGATCTGGCCACTGCATTCCAGCTTGGGCAACAGACCGAGACCCTGTCTCCAATACACATACACATGCACACACACACACACACACACACACAGCTGTTCTTCTGATCATCCAGCAGGATCTGAAATCAACTCATAGCCCGTTATTCTTTGGGAATAGGATTTAGCAACTCCTTTTCATGTGAGTATCAGCAGGAGCAATTATCATCAGAAGCGTTTTGATATTGAAAAGCTTATGCTTGTAGGCATGTAAAGAGGCCCGTTGGGGCCCTTTCTGAAAGGGCTGGAATGGAGGTGGAGGCTGAGGAGTGGAGGAGTGCAGAAACAGACTGCTACTATTACCTAGGAATAGAATGATACCCTTCCCTAACTCTACAAATCCTAAAAGATTTCATTACGTTTTGTTCTTGACCAGCATGTCTTTGAATCTTTTGACTTAGGAAAGACCTATTATATTTTTTAAAGGATCAGAGGGGGAATTAAAAGGCAATAAAGAACAACAATTCTAGCCAAGCCCGATCTGGCAGTTCATCACAGCTACATAGAATTCTACTATAAAAGCTGCACGCATTTTACAGAATGGTAACTTACATCTTTTCACTGGGAGGTATTGGGTATCCCTGACAGAACAAAAAACATGTGCAGGAAAGTGGGAGGAAGAATGGGGAAGACAAAGTTGATCCCCTCCTCCAAAATAGTCAGAAAGAGAAAGAAAAAGATGCATCAATGATGGGGTGTTAGTATCTAATTATGCCCCAGATACCAGTAAAAACCACTGTCTGTGAAATTACCTACCCAGGGTCTGTCAGTACTGTAGTTAATGTCTTCATGTCTCCAACAGGGGATTACAATGTACGCTCTGAGGAAAGGGGAAGCTTGTCCAGCTTTCTTCAGCCCAGGTCAGATTACAATGGTACATCTTTCAACTATTCCCTTCAGACAATGGCAAGAAAGTTATTGTTTGCCTCACTTTACTTTTTTTTTGTTGTTGAGATGGAGCTTCACCCTGTCGATTATTGGATTATTGGTGCAATCTTGGCTCATTGAAACCTCCACCTCCCAGGTTCAAGCAATTCTCCTGCCTTGGTCTCCCAAGTAGCTGGGATTACAGGCATGTGCCACCACGCCCAGCTAATTTTTTTTTTTTTAATTTTTATTTTTAGTAGAGACGGTGTTTCACCATGTTGGCCAGGATGGCCTCGAACTCCTGACCTCAGGTGATCTGCCCACCTCGGCCTCCCAAAGTGCTGGGATTACAGGCGTGAGCCACCGAGCCTGGCCTTAGTTTACTATTTGAAACATGAAGTGAGCTCCCAAAGGACTCAAACCTCAATTCTGCTTCTGTGACTGTCACAAATCTGGGAAGTTTCCCCAAGCTAGACAAGGCTCACTTGGAATCTGTGATTCAAAAACAGTTGCTCCCAATCCTCAAACCAAATGACAAATCTGTCCAGCTGAAACGGGTTTTTATTTCACTCTCCTGAAAAAGAGAAATGGATTGCCTTTTCTGTTGTTGTTTGTGTTTTGTTTGGGGAGGTTGTTGTTATTTAATGGGAGCATGGGAAGATTTTTTTTTTTCTGCCTTGTGGTAGGCAATGTCCGTGTCCTAATCCTCAGAATTTGTGAATATGTTACGTCGCTGGACAAAGAGGAATTCAGATAGCAGATGGAATTATGGTTGCTAATCAGCTAAACTTAAAATAGAGAGGTTATTCTGGATTATCCAAGAATCACAAGGGTCCTTGAAAGTAGAAGCAGCCAGGCGCAGTGGCTTATGCCTGTAATCCCAGCACTATGGGAGGCCAAGGCGAGCGGATCACCTGAGGTCAGGAGTTTAAGGCCAGCCTGACCAATATGGTAAAACCCATCTCTATTAAAAATACAAAAATTGACAGGAATCCAGTATCTGGCCTCACTGCCGCCTGAGACATGGCTTCTGTTCGAATTCTTCTTACCCAAGGAAGACAGTTGTTTTCATGAGTCCATTTGGTCATGCGTTAAGCATCAGATGTGTTAAAAATAAATACAGAGGAGATCTGTTCCAAGATGGCCGAATAGGAACAGCTCTGGTCTGCAGTTCCCAGCATGATCGATGCAGAACACGAGTGGTTTCTGCATTTCCAACTGAGCATCCACTGGTGATACCCAGGCAAACAGGGTCTGGAGTGGACCTCCAGCAAACTCCAACAGATCTGCAGCTGAGGGACCTGACCATTAGAAGGAAAACTAACAAACAGAAAGGAATAGCATCAACATCAACAAAAAGGACATCTACACCAAAACCCCATCTGTAGGTCACCAACATCAAAGACCAAAGGTAGATAAACCCACAAAGTTGGGGAGAAACCAGAGCAGAAAAGCAGAAAACTCTAAAAATCAGAACGCCTCTTCTCCTGCAAAGGATCACAGCTCCTCGCCAGCAACGAACAAAGCTGGACGGAGAATGACTTTGACAAGTTGACAGAAGTAGGCTTCAGAAGGTCAGTAATAACCAACTTCTTCGAGCTAAAGGAGGATGTTCGAACCCATCGCAAGGAAGCTAAAAACCTTGAGAAAAGATTAGATGAATGGCTAACTAGAATAAAGAGTGTAGAGAAGACCTTAAATGACTTGACGGAGCTGAAAACCACGGCACAAGAACTTCGTGATGCATCACAAGCTTCAATAGCCGATTCGATCAAGTGGAAGACAGAGTATCAGGGATTGAAGATTAAATTAATGAAATGAAGCAAGAAGACAAGGTTAGAGAAAAAAGAGCAAAAAGAAACGAAGAAAGTCTCCAAGAAATATGGGACTATGTGAAATGACCAAATCTACGTTTGATTGGTGTACCTGAAAGTGATGGGGAGAATGGAACCAAGCTGGAAAACACTCTTTAAGATATTATCCAGGAGAACTTCCCTAACTTAGCAAGGCAGACCAACATTCAAATTCAGGAAATAAAGAGAACACCACAAAGATACTCCTCTACAACAGCAACCCCAAGACACATAATTGTCAGATTCACCAAGGTTGAAATGAAGGAAAAAATACTAAGGGCAGCCAGAGAGAAAGGTCAAGTTATCCACAAAGGGAAGCCCATCAGACTAACAGCAGATCTCTCAGCAGGAACTCTATAAGCCAGAAGAGAGTGGGCACCAATATTCAACATTCTTAAAGAAAAGAATTTTCAACCCAGAATTTCATATCCAGCCAAAGTAAGCTTCATAAGTGAAGGAGAAATAAGATCCTTTACAGACAAACAAAGGCTGAGAGATTTTTGTCACCACCAGGCCTGCCCTACAAGAGTTCCTGAAGGAAGCACTAAACATGGAAAGAAATGGCCAATACCAGCCACTGCAAAAACGTGCCAAATTGTAATGACCATCAATGTTACGAAGAAACTGCATCAATTAATGGGCAAAATAACCAGCCAATATCATAATGACAGGATCAAATTCACACATAACAATATTAATCTTTAATGTAAATGGGCTAAATGCCCCAATTAAAAGAAACAGACTGGCAAATAGGATAAAGAGTCAAGACCCATCAGTGTGCTGTATTCAGAAGATCCATCTCACATGCAAAGACACAAATAGGCTCAAAATAAAGGGATGGGGGAAGATCTATCAAGAAATGGAAAGCAAAAAAAAGCAGGAATTTCAATCCTAGTATCTGATAAAACAGATTTTAAACCGACAAAGATCAAAAGAGACAAAGAAGGCCACTACATAATGGTAAAGGGATCAATTCAACAAGAAGAGCTAACGATCCTGAATATATATGCACCCAATACAGGAGCACCCAGAATCTTAAAACAAGTCCTTAGAGACCTACAAAGAGATTAGACTCCCACAAAATAAAAATGGGAGACTCTAACACCCCACTGTCAATATTAGGCAAATGAACAAGACAGAATGTTAATAAGGATATTGAACTCAGCTCTGCACCAAGCAGACTTAACAGACATCTATAGAACTCTCCACCCCAAATCAACAGAATATACATTCTCAGCACCACCTCACACTGTCTATTAAGCTCACCACTACACAGACTTAATAGACATCTACAGAACTCTCCACCCCACATCAACGGAATATATATTCTTCTCAGCACCACCTTGTACTTATTCTAAAACTGACCACATAGTTGGAAGTAAAGCACTCCTCATCAAATGTAAAAGAACTGAAATCACAACAAACTGTCTCTCAGACCACAGTGCAATCAAATTAGAACTCAGGATTAAGAAACTCACTCAAACCCACACAACTACATAGAAACTGAACAACTTGTTCCTGAATGACTACTGGGTAAATAATGAAATGAAGGCAAAAGTAAAGATGTTCTTTGAAACCAGTGAGAACAAAGACACAATGTACCAGAATCTCTGGGACACATTTA
>NW_012104254.1:2697376-2701276 GCF_000951045.1 Mandrillus leucophaeus
TTCTCAAAAGAAGACATCTATGCAGCCAACAGACACGTGAAAAAATGCTCATCATTGCTGGCCATCAGAGAAATGCAAATCAAAACCACAATGAGATATTATCTCATGCCAGTTAGAATGACAATCATTCAAAAGTCAGGAAACGACAGATGCTGGAGAGGATGTGGAGAAGTAGGATCCCTTTTATACTGTTGGTGGGAGTGTAAATTAGTTCAACCATTGTGGAAGACAGTGTGGTGATTCCTCAAGGATCTAGAACTAGAAATACCATTTGATACAGGGATCCCATTACTGGATATATTCCCAAAGGATTATAAATCATGCTACTATAATGACACATGCACACGTATGTTTATTGCAGCACTATTTACAATAGCAAAGACTTGGAACCAACCCAAATGTCCATCAATGATAGACTGGATTAAGAAAATGTGGCCCATATACACCATGGAATACTATGCAGCCATAAAAAAGCATGAGTTCATGTCTTTTGCAGGGACATGGATGAAGCTGGAAATCATCATTCTCAGCAAACTATTACAAGGACAGAAAACCAAACACTGCATGTTCTCACTCATCGGTGGGAATTGAACAATGAGATCACTTGGACGCAGTGCAGGGAACATCACACACTGGGGCCTGTCAGGGGGTGGGGGCCTGGGGGAAGGATAGCAATAGGAGAAATACCTAATGTAAATGACGAGTTGATGAGTGCAGCAAACCAGCATGGTAGATGTATACCTATGTATCAAACCTGCACATTGTACACATGTACCCAAGAACTTAAAGTATAATAATAAAAATAAAAGAAAATAAAAATAAATTTAAAAAATAAATAAATAAATAAATAAAAATACAAAAATTACCTGGCACTGTGGCTCACACCTGTAATCCCAGCACTTTGGGAGGCCTAGGTGGGCGAAGCACCAGGTCAGGAGTTTGAGACCAGCCTGGCCAACATGGCAAAACCCTATGTTGTCTCTAGTAAAAATACGGAAATTAGTCGGGTGTGGTGGCACATGCCTGTAGTCCCAGCTACTCAGGAGGCTGAAGCAGGAGAATTGCTTGAACCCGGAAGGCAGAGGTTGCAGTGAGCCAAGATCGTACCACTGCACCCCAGCCTGGGCAACAGAGCGAGACTCTATCTCAAAAACTAAATAAATAAAATGAAATTTTAAAAAATACAAATACAAATACAAAAACAAAAATTAGCCAGGTGTGTTGGCATGCACCTGTAGTCCCAGCTACTAGGGAGGCTGAGACAGAAGAATCACTTGAACCCAGGAGGTGGAGGTTGAGTGAGCCAAGATCGCGCCACTGCACTCCAGCCTGGGTGACAGAGCGAGACTTAATAAATAAAAAAGTGGAAACAGAAGGTGGAAGATAACTGTCTGAGTGATTTGATGTGAGAAAGACTTGCCCAGCTGTTGCTAGCTTTGAAGATGAAAGGGGACCATAAGCCAAGAAGTATGGTGCTTCTGGAAGTTGGGAAGAAAAGTACAAAGATTCTCCCTAGCCCCTCTAGAAAGAAATGTACCCCTGCCAACACATTGATTTTAGCCCAGTGAGACCCAAATCAGACTCTGACCTCCAGAATTACAAGGTAATAAATTTGGGTTGTTTTGAACTACTGAGTTTATGGTAATTTGCTAAGGCAATCATAGAAAACTAATAGCAGCCACAAGCCAAACAAATTGCTAAAGTATAGCTTATTCAGTCTCAGACTGAATGGTTGTTTCATTGGGAGAAGTTGCACAGAAATGGATAAGGATTGGTTTTGGCCTGGTTTACAGGAATATTATTTAAGCAGTCTAAGCCGCCACGGTGATCATTAGAAGTGGTCGTAGAAACAGCAGTCTTAAATTTCTCATTGACTTTTCACACTGAATTGTGATAATAACTATCATCCACTGTAGAAATTGATTTCAGTTAGTGGAGAAATTGGAAAATACAGATTTGTTTATTTCATTGAAAAATGAATGGAGAAACAAAGACATTTAACCTTTACTAAAACTCTGAGAGCACAAAGCCTGCTCTCAGCTTTCTTTAAGTCCTGCAATTTAGAGACACTCTGGATTAGGCCAAAAAAAAAAAAAAAAAAAAAGAAAGAAGTCCTTTAATGCCCATGTAAATCAGAGAGGCCAGTCTTTTTAAAGCTTGTCCTTCATAAAATAAGTTAGAGGAAATCCCATTAACATTATCTAGAAAGATAAAGAGCAAAATCCATTCTTCAGGGATGAGAACCTGTGATTACAAACAGTTTAGCCTTTTTAAAGCTAAGGTTATGGTGTGGTGAACTGGTAAGTATAAAAAGATGGACTTCTCTTGCTTAAAAAGCTTTGAAAATGCTATGAGATTTTCTTTCCTTTTCCTCCGACCTTTAAGAGTCTGTGAAATGGAAGACTGACAGACGACTGTGGCTGTTAAGAGGTATACTCTTCCGGTGATGCATTTGTGCAGCTTCCATTAACACTTAGGGGAATTATGTGCAACTATCAGTGAGAGAATATATCCCTAGCACTCTATTTTTAATTTTTTTCAATTAACAGTTATGTTTAGTCAATCCCCAGCAGGGTTTGTTAGTGAGATTGCTGGCTTCCTAATGCAAGTTTCTTTTTAGTTAGCCGAGCTAATGCTGATGACCTGTTTTTACTTGATGATGCATTGTTAGATATATCCAATATCTACCTAAATGGATTTGTGAATTAAATCTTGTCTGGGAAGGTTTGCCCATTCAACCTAGGGATTAGAAATTATATTGACCCAAGAAGCAAGACTTGCTATATTTAGTCTGGATCAGTGCCAAAAATTCACAGCCAGACCAAGGACCTTTTTTACTTTTACTCCAGCATCTTACAAAACATAAAGATTAGCAATTATGCTACATCATTTGAAAGATACAATTCTTAGGTTTCAATTGTTTTAAATTTTGTTTGGAGCCTTATTTTCAAATCAATGCTATTCAGTGCTCAAAGGGAAAAGAAGAAACTAGAAGGGGAAAGAATCAGCCTTTACCAACGACCAACTGATATTTTTATTCCCATTCTGTGATGAGGAAACTAATACACAGATAAACTAATTATGTAAATTAAGAAAGGTACAATTGAGTTGGTAGCAGGATCAACATTCTGCCCATACCTATCTGAATCCAGATCCCATATAACTGTCTTTTGATTATTAATCCTACCTTGATGTGAGAGAAAAGGGCTATGTTTCATTTCAGTTGGAAAAGTAAAGAAGTGAGACAATTATAATAATGGAATAGGTTCAGAACCTCCCAAGGAAAATCAAATAGCTTTTGACTCAAGCTTCCATCCCTTTTTTAGACATTTTCCTCCTCTCCTCTCTTGCCTTTCCTTCCTAATAAAAGCGCTGTTGAAATTAAACATTAAAACTACAGGAAGAAAAAAATCTCCAGGAGGGCACAGATTGCAATTTATCTTTGTATCTCCAGTAACTTGTACAATACCTGGCCCAGAATAGGTGCTTGTCACTGGCTCATCATAGGAAAGAGAGAATTAATAAACCACTGAATCAATGAAGATTGTTCTATTTATAATGCTCTTTGGAACTGCTGTTTCACTTTCAAATGTAAGAAAGTATTATGTTATTATTTTAAGCCAGCTTTGAATATGTTAAATGTTTCAAATTTCTGACTTCTATTAAGAAAGACATGAACATGGAACTATTTTTCTCTCTCACTATGTACAGATAAAACCATACATACATATTTAGTCATATATTTTTATTACACCTCCAAAAATGATTTGAAACAGTTTAAATTCAGGGGTGTAAGCACTCTGACCTATCCAGTAACATTCTTAGAAAGAGCCTTTAAAAATTCCATTTATTTATTTATTTATTTATTTATTTATTTATTTATTGGAGATGGAGTCTCAG
>NW_012104254.1:2702441-2706185 GCF_000951045.1 Mandrillus leucophaeus
ATATTCTTGAGAACAGATAATTTTTAAAAATAATACCACCTTTGTAGAATGTATTGGCATAATGATAATGTCAGTACCCATAGGTCATACATGAGGTGTGCTTGGATTGATTCTATCTTCCAATAGCCTGAAATCTAAATGAAGATATTTTTTAATAAGAAGCTAATAGGACTATAGAGATCTTTGTATGACATAAAATACACAGAGAGGTGTGTTGTAATGTGAATAAGACTAATTGATCTTCTTATTGGAGAAACACTTATCTTGAGATGAAAAATGGCCACACTGTTGTTTGACATTTGGATTGTCGATGGCTTGACCAGAAGAATCCTTGGTCAAACACTCCAGAGACAAGAATAGTTCAAGAGATCAGTTGCTTGCCAAAGGTCACTGATAGAATAATAGGGTTTTTTTCTTCACAGTCTTAGGAAAGTTATCTGACTCTACTTATAGCCTAGTGAAGGGGAGATAAACTGATGGCCAAAAGTCATCCTTTCATTAAAAATAACATCATTCAATATTACAACCCATATGACAGGACAAACCAAAATTTCCTCATAATATTATAAGTCCCTAAATAGCATACTTAGGCCTATAACCTATACTTGGCTCATGTGACATATATCAAAAGTAAAATATTGCATTATTTTTTAGCATAAATAAGCTAAGAAAACACCTGAGTTGAGTCAGTATTTATCTAGCTTGAAAATGATCCAAATGAGTAGAATTCTCAAATATACATTTAAATCTATATTTGTTTTTAAATTTTCATAGAAAAAGAGAGTTTAGGTAGGCTTAAAATGATTTTTAAAAAGTAACAAAGAAAGAGATTCAATCCTCTCCTCTTACCACGGAGTTAAGATTTTCAAGGCCGGGCGTGGTGGCTCAAGCCTGTAATCCCAGCACTTTGGGAGGCCAAGATGGGCGAATCACGAGGTCAGCAGATCGAGACCATCCTGGCTAACACGGTGAAACCCCGTCTCTACTGAAAAATACAAAAAAACTAGCCGGGTGAAGTGGCGGGCGCCTGTAGTCCCAGCTACTCAGGAGGCTGAGGCAGGAGAATGGCTAAACCCGGGAGGTGGAGTTTGCAGTGAGCTGAGATTCGGCCACTGCACTCCAGCCTGGGCGACAGAGCGAGACTCCGTCTCAAAAAAAAAAAAAAAAAAAAAAAAAAAAGATTTTCAGATAGAAGAGTTGGTGAATGTTCTTAGTCATTTCGTGCACCTTTGCTCATTTTATAATTTCCCATCTCCCTGAAGCAGCTCACATTAAGAACTGTAAATTAAAATAAAGAAGTGTCTAACTTAAAATGAAGGAATATCTGAAATGGTGACATTAATAAGTCTGTCTAAAATATAGGTTGTCTTGAACAGGACTTATAGATTATCCAACTGTAATGAAACATAAATTCAAAAACTTGGGAAGATATAGATGATGTTACCGTTAGGAAGAAATTCATTTTGAAAAACAGTGGTTCATATATAATTTTTAAATAGTTGTTCATTTTTTAAAATTGTCTGTGATTTTGATGCCACATTACCTAATACCTCACAACTGAATTATTTAACAAGGTGTTAGTAACAGTGCTAAGATGTGCTGGTGGACATGAGGCACTTCCAAACCTTGAACTTCTCACTTTGTGCCAAGAAAGGTTTTCACAAAACCACCCATTTTAACTAGTACATTGCCTCTCCAAGCGTGCAACAACATCTAGGATCATCTCTGGGAAAGTTAAGATGTCTCTACTACCACCCCACCCAGTAGGGAGACTTGAGAGCAAAAAGAAGTCAAAACAATGCAACGGGAAGCCTGCATTGTGTGCAGGGGAAGGGAGAGAGGCAGCTCCATTTCCCTTTACCTTGGTAAGAGTTGGCTGTACATGAGCTTCAGTGCCACCTTCTTGACTCAACCCTCCTCTCACACAACAGATACCCACTCCTTCCTTGGCCATCTTGGTCACTCTAGCAACAAAGGGCCCTCTAAGAACTATTGCCCCAATTCACTCTACCCCCAGGGATTGTTCTGAGGATTATCTGCTGGTGTTAGGTAAGTAACTAAACTAACCACCAAACTTTTTTCTGCCCACAGCAATGTGAAATAAATTTTGGGTCACTTAGGCATGCAAATCTTATCTTGTTGATTAATGACATTATTTGTTAGTAAGCTCTGAAAAATACAGCACAGTTTGGATGAAGAAAGGTTGACCTAATAACTGAATTACTGTGAGATCCAGATTCTCACTAGTACTTTATCCATAGGTGTCTAGGCCATCTCTTACAACTTGAATTGCATGGAAGAAGCTCAACAATATTTCATCTGCTCTCTTCAACCAGGAATCCATATTTTTAAATCCCAGAGGAAAATGCATGGATCTCTAAAATACTCTTTTCCAAGTGGTTAGCAGTGCTTGAGTTCAGTAAAATTAGCTTATTACAAACATTAATAAGATTATTTTGCAGAACAAAGTGCTATTTGCAGTCAAAGATTACCAAAATCCCATAGATTCTTATGAGCCATATATAAAGCGTAGCTATTCCACTGGACAGGCAACTACCTTTGGAGCTGAAAGATTACTTGAGACCAAAGTGTCATGAAGTACCAAGCTGAACTGCTGGTCCACAGTAAGATGGTAGCATCTAATCTTCTGTCTGATTTTGTGGGTAGGTTATATCTTAACCAAATCACTCAAGGGTTTGAACAGTTTTATCATTATTGCCTCTGAATCATAAACTTTAAGTTAAAATGGTGAACCAGGGCTCCCAGAAGGCACCCTGTTCACCAAGTGTTTCTGACTAATCTTAGAAAGAAGTCCATGTCAATAATTCTAAAACTCTTTCTCTCCTCTATCTCATTCTCTTGTCCTCTACTTTTTAGAGTTTATAATAGTCACACTACTTAATAATTAAGTTCTCAACAATGGACATTTCACTAGGAATGAAGATGTGTTGAAATTTGTTTCATATCAGATTGTCAGGCAGCAGAATCAGCTGAACATTATGAACCTATCATTTCCTAGTTACGTGATCCTGGGAAAATTATTTAACTTATTTGGGCTTGTTTTTCTGTTTTCTGTTTTTTTTTTTTTTTTTTTTTTCATTAATACAATGTAACAAATAATCCCTGCCTCACCAGGTAGACTGTAAGGATTAAGTGACATATAAAAGAACTAGAATGTTACAGGCATATAAGAGATCTTAAATATTTTAAACAAAAATTTGAGTTTATTTATTTAAAAAGCTTGTTATGGATGTATTTTTCTTTTGACAGAAATACTTTTACTGTTTTGTTTTTTGTTTTGTTTTGTTTTTTGAGACGGAGTCTTGCTCTGTCACCCAGGCTGGAGTGCAGTGGCGCGATCTTAGCTCACTGCAACCTCCGCCTCCTGGGTTCAAGTGATTCTCCTGCCTCAGCCTCCCAAGTAGCCGGGACTACAGGCACATGCCATCAGGCCCGGCTAATTTTTTTGTATTTTTAGTAGAGATGGGGTTTCACCATCTTGGCCAGGATGGTCTTGATCTCCTGACCTCGTGATCCGCCCGCCTTGGCCTCCCAAAGTGCTGGGATTACAGGCATGAGCCACCATGCCTGCCCCTGACCTTTACTGTTAAATTATCTTTATTCACCATTTTAAAAGTAGAATAATCAAGCTTGTTTAAGATTTCCATTATTTAAAGTATTTATACAAATACAATATTA
Source organism: Mandrillus leucophaeus (assembly GCF_000951045.1). Classification (NCBI taxonomy): domain Eukaryota; kingdom Metazoa; phylum Chordata; class Mammalia; order Primates; family Cercopithecidae; genus Mandrillus; species Mandrillus leucophaeus. The sequence goes on from NW_012104254.1 coordinate 2,706,141, forward strand.
CATTGCTTCTACTTTTGAGTTAACTTACATTTTTTAATTTATATA
>NW_012104254.1:2707171-2720898 GCF_000951045.1 Mandrillus leucophaeus
GGTGGCATGTGACTGTAGTCCCAGCTGTGAGGGAGGATCCCTGGACCCCAGGAGTTGGAGGCTGTAGTGAGCTATGATTGTGACTCTGCACTACAAACTGGGTAACACAGTGAGATCCCATCCTAAAAAATGACTTCACTTGGGAGTAAAAGATTTATTTTGGCAGTAGTGAGAAATCCGGCTGGACAGATTGAGAAGATTCTTACAAGAAGGGGCCCTTGAGAGTGAAATGAAATAAACTGAGCTTTCTATAGTATGTCTAAAGTCCAGGACAGTAGCAAAATTGAGAGAAGCCGATGGTTTATGATGAATCACTGGCAGTGGGATTGAGGCTGAATTGGATGAGGACGTGAAGTTGTGGAAAATAGCTATAATTAAAACTTCACATGTAATATTAAAGAAGAGGAAAATAGAAAGCAAATACAGACCATTGAGAGAAAAATAAAAGAACTTAAAAAGAAGCAGTGTGAGAGAGTGAAGAAAAGTATAGTTCCCCACAGTTGGCACCTGAGTGACTAGAAGTGAGGAGAAATAGTTGTCACTCAAGTGACAGCAGTAGGGCAATTTTGGGAAGGGGAGTAAGTTTATTGGAGGGGTGAAATGGGCAGGAGATAACTGATTTTGAGTTGAGAGTAGGATATTCAGGTGAAAAGGCCAAGTATATAGCCTGTTGGAAGGCTTTACATTCTTCAGGACTTTAATGGTTTAAGTTGGATACAGGCAAAACAAGTTTATATTGCAGAACAGGGCATTTTTACCAGAAAATGGGGAAGACACAGTGGAGTTTCTGAGATGGTCTCATTAGCCAAGGCCTTGGACCAAAGCAGCAAGTGATCCTGGCTTATCAGCCATGGCCTCCCAGGATTGATTTAGTGTCAGAATTTCATCAGAAATCATATCCCATTACTATGGTCTCAATGTTTGTGCCCCCCTCCTCCCCGCCACCAAATTCCTATGTTGAAACCTAATCTCCAATGTAAAATATTAAAAGGAAGGGCCATTGGGAGGCGATTAAGCCATGAGGGCAAAGTCCATGTGAATGGGATTAATTCCCTTTTAAAAGAGGCCTGAGGAAACTTCTTTGCCACTTCCACCATGTGACAACATAGCTGGAAGGAAGGCACCACCTATGAGGAAGAGGACTCTTACTAGTCACTGGTATGCCAGTTCCTTGATCTTGAACTTCCCAGGCTCCAGGACTGTGAGCAGTAAGTTTCTGTTGTTTATAAGCCACCCAGTTTATGGCACGTTTGGTATAGCAGCTGGAATGGACTAAGATACTCATTCTCTAGTTCTACCATCGTATGTGGTCAAACATAATTGTGGTGGCTGGGCGCTGTGGCTCACACCTGTAATCCCAGCACTTTGGGAGGCTGAGACGGGTGGATCACAAGGTCAGGAGATCAAGACAATCCTGGGTAATGTATTAAAACCCCATCTCTGTTAAAAATACAAAAATTTGCTGGGCGTGGTGGCAGGCGCCTGTAATCCCAGCTACTTGGGAGGCTGAGGCAGGAGAATCACTTGAATCTGGGAGGCGGAGGTTGCAGTGAGCCAAGATTGCACCACTGCACTCCAGCCTGGGTGACAGAGCAAGACTCCGTCTAAAAAAAAATAAAATTAAAAAATTTTAAAAAAGCATCGGGATAAGAAAAAATGAAATTTAGATTTATTTAAGGTAGATGCAAAACTAGCAATACTATTATAGGCTCAACTCATTGTATTTGGGGGCCAATGACATATAATTCATGAATAATTAATTTTTTACTTTAGAAGGTACCTGTGTCGAAAGACTCCTCTAGGCCAGGCACAGTAGCTCAATCAGTAATCCCAGCATTTTGGGAGGCCAAGGCAGGAGGATTGCTTGAGCCAAGGAGTTCAAGACCAGTCTAGACAACATAGTGAGACCTCATCTCTATTAACTCGGGAGGCTAAGGAAAGAGAATTGCTTAAGCCCGGGAAGCAAATGTTGCAGTAAGCTGAGACTGCACCACTGTACTCCAGCTTGGGTGACAGAGCAAGATTCCATCTCCAAAAAAAAAAAAAAAAATTTAAAAATTAGCCGTGCATGGTGGTGCACACCTGTGGTCCCAGCTACTCAGGAGACTGAGGTGGGAGGATCACATGAGCCCAGGAGTTTGAGACTTCAGTAAGCTATGAACACAACACTGCACTCCAACCTAGGTGACAGAGCAAGACCTTGTCTCTAAAAAATAAAAAATAAATAAAATATTTTAAACACTCCTCTAAAATATATCTGAGAAACTCTGAAACTTGAAAACTCTTCTCCATTAAGATGAGGATGAATAGGTTTTAAGACACCACCCAATAATGAAAATTTGGCAGGCCTCCCACCTGCAAAAACTTACAGATAGACTCGTGTCCACACCAGACAGTCAGAATTCTGGATTCATCTTTTAACTATAGAAAATTCCACAAGAAGAATATAATAATCTCCTGGGTCACATACCCAGTATTCTAAATATAATCCTTTGCATTTTTCCTTAGAGGAATACTAATGACATGTGTGGACCATATGTTGCAGTCTAATATCTCTGCAATCAGCAAGGAATTTCCTTGGATTTTTTTATAGGATCCCTGAGGAACCAGAATTAGACAGCAGGAAAATTCAGTCAGAAGTAACCCTCTTAGATTGAATTAAATATAGTTGTATCTGTAATGGTATCAGGATCTGCTAGAAAATTTGGAGTGTACAAAGTGTTCCTGAATTTGTATGATTTATCTATTTTTAATTATTACTTTTAAATTCCTGGGAAAAATATTTTATTAAAATGAGACAATTCCGGAATCATAAATAAGACCATTGGTTTGAGTAAGGCCATAGTTAGTCACCTCAAAAAAGGCTTGCGCCATCTTAGAAATGAATAGAGAATGCAACAGAATAACTCATAGCCAGTGCAACTGCTCATGGCCCAGGGATCCCCTAGCACAATGAAGCGGCTAAGCATTCTCAGTTTGCAGAAGGCTCTGGAAATTGCTATTGGTGAGTCACTCTAAAGCCCTGTATCAGAATCAAGCTAGGAGAGTGTTAGATACATCTATCTCCCAGGAGTTTTCAACCACAGGACTCCAGGGTCTTCTGAGTACAAAAGATGCTCTGGCCCAGGGTCTCCTGGTTTCTTAAAATCCGCAAAACTAGAATGATGAGAGAAGGGAGGAAGAGACGGAGAGGGAGAGCATGGAGAATCACTCTCTTGCTCATTACCAGAGGTTATTTTGATTCTTTTAAATTGATAGAAGTATAGAATTACATATTTTTCCTTTTCTGTAGTTTCAGTAAATATGTTCATTGCAATTAAATAAGATTTTGCAGTCCATTACCTTGTAATGTATGTAGCCTTTGGGTATTTTTGAAAACTAAAATTAAAAGAAAAATGAGCAAGTGAATGTGTTAATTAATGCATCTATGAGGATCTTATACCAGCTTTTAAACAGACTAATAAACATTTTAAAGAAAATTAAAACACAGAAACAGGTATACTGTATGTTTGTTTTTATTCTATTTTCTTTTCTTTTCTTTCTTTCTTTATTTAGACACGGTCTCCCTCTATTGCCCATACTGGAGGGCAGTGATGCAGTAACAGTATGCTGCAGCCTCAGCCTCCTGGGCTCAAGGGATCCTCCTGCCACTGCCTCCTGAGTAGGGATTACAGGCACACACCACCACACCTGACTAATTTTCTAAATTTTTTTTTGTAGAGACAGGGTCTCATTTTGTTGACCAGGTTGGTTTTGAACTCCTGGGCTTAAGCCATCCTCCTGCGTCAGCCTCCCAGAGTGCTGGGATTACGTTCATGAGCCATCGCACCCAACCTATATTGTATTTGTAATGACAAACCTGTTTTTCAAAACAACCACCAATGAATTAATATTGTTCAATACATTCTGAAGACAGAGACAGTAAGTCACAAGGAGATCACATTGCTATTGCACACTGTAACTTGGTAGAGGCACCAGCCACTAAAACTACTGCCCAGTCAGATAACAGTGATTATCATGAAATTCATCTAGAGTTTCAAAGCTGTACCAAATTTGCTTAAAAGAAGAATCATATGATCTATGCTTTTTAGGCAAGGGTGTGTTTTGAGGTCTGTAACTTCCTTCAAGGGCTGTTTCTTCGTGATTGAAGCTGGCTTTAGGGGAAGGAGAGGCTGACAAAGCTTGCTTTTGGGTCTTTCTACCACTCCCATTGGGGCCACTTTAAAGTCTCCCTCCATACCTCAATCCACCCCATGTTTCTCCTGTTCCTGAGTTAACTCATAATTAAAATTGGAGCTAAAGGTGGGTGTGGTTGCCAGCCTCCCAGATGGCCCCTAGTGATCCTTAATCCTGGATCTTCAGGTCCTTGTCCAGGTGCTTCCACACTAAATCAGAGCTGACCTGTGTGACCGCTAGAATATTCCAAAGTGATAGTATACAAGTTCAGAGGCTAGGTCATAAAGGCATTGCAACGTCTACCTTGTGTTTTCAGATTGCTTGTTTTGAAGGAAGCCAGTAGCCATGTTTCAAGGATACTCAAGCAGCCCCACAGAGAGGCCCAAATGGAAAGAACTGACCTGCCAGCCATGTAAGTGAACCACGTTGGAAGTGAATCTTTTAGGCCCAGTCAAATTGCAGCCCAGCTGACATTTGGCTATAACCTTCTGAGAGATCCTAAGCCAGAATCACCCAGCGAAGCCACTCCAGAATTCTTGACCCACAGAACCTGTGAAGTTTAACAAATGCTTACTGTTGGTTTAAGCCACTAAGCTTGGGGGCAATTTGTACATGGAAATGGAAAACTAATATAGTAGGTTAATATGTAACTCCTCTTGAGGGGTATTTATACTTTAACCAGAGTCTTTACTAAAACAAAACCAAAAAATGGTGAAATGACTGACAGAGTGTGGGTGGGTGGGAAAGGGTCCCTCTGTGGTCTGTCCCTCCATCCCCAGGCAGCCCTTCCCTTCTCATTTAGTCCATCCTTCTTTCTATTGTGGGGACAGAAACTGCAGTGCTTTTGGTGTCAGGTGACTTTTTATCACTCAGACCTCAACAGAGAGATTCTTTTTTTTTAATTTTCTTGAGACAGAGTTTCCGTCTTGTTGCCCAGGCTGGAGTGCAATGGCGTGATCTTGGCTCACGGCAACCTCCACCTCCCGGGTTCAAGCGATTTTTCTGCTCAGCCTCCCAAGTATCTGGGATTACAGGCACCCTCCACCACGTCCACCTAATTTTGTGTTTTTAGTAGAGACAGGGTTTCACCATGTTGGTCAGGCTGGTCTCAAACTCCTGACCTCAGGTGATCTACCTGCCTCAGCCTCCCAAAGTGCTGGGATTACAGGCGTGAGCCACTGTGCCCAGCCAAGAGATTCTTAATTATAACCTGATGTTCTCCCCTCCTCCTAGCTCAAGAAACCCAGATAGCTATTAGGCACATAAAAGTTCTGATGATTGTAGCTTCAATCCTGGCTGTACATTGAGCCATCAGGCCACATCTCTGTGCCTCATTTTTCTTCAAGACTAAAATGAAAGATGACTTACATAGAGTTAGTACTATTATATGTCAAAAACTACAGTAAATCCTTTTTTTTTTTTTTTTTTTAGACTGAGTCTCACTCCGTTGCCCAGGCTGGAGTGCAGTGATGCGATCTTGGCTCAATGCAACCCCCGCCTCCCAAGTTCAAGTGGGTCTCTTGCTTCAGCCCCCACCTGAGTAGCTGGGATTACAGGCACGTGCCACCACACCTAGCTAATTTTTGTTTTTCTAGTAGAGACAGTTTTTACCATGTTGGGTGAACTTAATGCCGCTGAATTATACACTTTAAAATGATTAAAATTGTAAGTTTTATTTTGTACATGTTTTCGCATGATAAATTCTTTAAAAAATCGTTGGTTCCTGGGGCTCTAAAGTCTGCATCTGATCTTTCTCCTCTTTTGCATCAGTTGCTAACTCCTTCCCATTCTTCCTCCAGAGTGACTGTTTTATGTTTTTCTGTCTTCATTGCCTCAAGCCTTCATCATCTCTCATCAAGGCCACTGAAATGAATCCCTAAATGGCCTCTCTGACTTCTGCCTCTTCCAGTCTAATCTATCTTATAATTCTGCTTTCTATGTCATCTGATGTTAAACTCTCAGTGTCTCACTCTTGTCTCTAGAAGTTTAAAACATATCGAGACAGCCTTATCTCTCACTCAGAGGGAAACCTGGTATGTTTAGGAGAGGACCTATTTTTAAATGTGCGTTATTTCACTTCTTTCCATTATAAAATGTAACATAAATGCAGAAGAGTACACTAAACTTTGTATACAGTTTAAAAAGTAGAGGTTAAGCTAGAACACGCTAATTAGAACCTAGAGCTGCCTTAATCCACTACTGACTGGACAGTATTGGTAGGCCTGTACAGAGAGGCTGTTAGTGGCCGGAAGAGTCTCAGAAAAAGAAGAGACAGAGACAGACTTTCCCACTTCATCATTGTAACCCAAGCATGGGATGCAGTACCTTCTAGCAGGACCAAAGTTGGCAAACAGACAAGCCTTTTTAAAAACTCTTCTCAGTACTTACAATATGTAAAATGAACGTAATACCCAATACAGCAAAAGTGAATATGGTAGAGAAGCTAGAGCTAGGAAGATGAATATGTTATAGCTCCTGCCCTGGAAGAGACAGACATGGATACAGATAATTGCAATCAACAGCAATTGTTATATAATAAAGATGTATACAAAGTGCAGTGTGGAGCACAGAAGGGTTTGGAAACAGAAGGAATTAAAATTAATTCAACCATGAAACTAAGCCAGAAGCAATTAGTATTGGAATCTTTGTCATCACTTAGTCCAACATTCCCACTTTGAGCTGAGAAGGAAAGTTCTTAGGAATCAAAAAAGTTGGAGGGGGAAAAAAATGACTTCACTTCTCCATTGCCAGAGTCTCTGAAGCAGCTAGCAGCAAATTACCCGTGGAAGCTGTGGAGTTCCCTTCTCCGGAGGTCTTGTGATCGACACTGTAGCCCTATGTTTTCAATGCACTGCCAAATTTATTAAAGCAACTGGATGCTTGCCAGCCTGCAGCTTCATTTTGTGCTGTGTGGACACAGTGTGTCCACGTGGCATGTGAAGTGTCAATAAAGCACTTAACATTATTTTCGGACTTATTCAATCTTCCTTTCTACTGAGTTTGTAAGTTCCTTGAGGGCAGTGCATCACACTGTGTTCTAAGTGGCAAACATTGGACCCACTAAAGGTAGCTTAAAAAGGAAAAATGATTAACTTTAGTTATCTCTAGGAGGGTTAGGAAACTAGGTTCGAAGGGTACTCCACACCCAGGAGACAACAGCAACACCTGGAATGTAACTCTGGCACAGGCCCCAGAGCAGGTATCACTATCACAGGCACAGTAATCAGCTGTTCCTTTCCCCACAGAAAAAGTGTCGGGTTGTTAGAGGGACAGTAAATGAATACTGGGCAAGCCAAAACAATGGCAGCTATGTAGTAGATCCTCCACAGGATTTAAATAATTTCAGCCAAATGAAGATACCTAATACCATTAGAAAAAGAATATATCTGACAGTCAGGCGAGGTGGCTTACACCTGTAATTCTAGCATTTGGGGAGTCTGAAGCAGGCGGACCGCTTGATTCCAGGAGTTTGAGACCAGCCTGAGCAACATGGCAAAACCCCGTCTCTACAAAAAATTAGCTGGGTGTGGTGGTGCGCGCCTATGTCCCAGCTACTCAGGAAGGAGGCTGAGATGGGAGGATGACCTGTACCCTGGGAGGTTAAGACTGCAGTGAGCCAAGATCACACCACTCCACTCCAGCCTGGACAACAGAGTGAGACCCTATCTGAAAATATGTATGTTTTAAGTCCTCTCAGGCATACTCAGAGAGATCAAGTTGCTAGTGAAATAAACCAACTTCTAAATAAAAGTAACGGAAGGACTAGCATTTTCTTATCATGGTTACCTAACCCTTACTAACCTTCTTGAGGCTTACTTAGACTTGTGTTTGTATGTATGTTACACAGACCACTATCAAATTTTATAAATCTTGCTACAACAAAAATGAAAGAATATTTTAGTGTTGTTCCCTAGAAAACTGCAATGCTTACTGAGACTATGCATCCTTTAAAAAGTGTGCCTATATCTTTATATACTTGCTTTTAACATTTCTTTAATTTTGTATTATTATAAGTATAGAAAAATGATAAACAGAATAGTTTTCCACGTTTCTTGAATTCTCCATTTTACTTAAGCTAAAGGTATACTTTTCTTATTACTTTGCTAATCGTGAATTCTGCTTTTATCAACACAATTCAGAACTTGTTTCCAACGGGTAGGATGAAAATTGAACATATGTGACACTCAAATGCTCAATTCCCTATTGAAGAAATGAATGATAGACCCTATCTATCATTTATTTGACTCATGTGTACACCCATGTATATCGCAGACATTTTTATTTAATTATTCAAGGATCGGCACATGAGAAGCATTATCTAATTCCTCTGGGACCTTCCCCTGGCAAAAATAAATGCAATGACTGTGGCTACCAGATGAATTTTGCCCTTTTTCTTATATTTGTAAGTAATGACTTTATTATTTCTACATTTAATGATTTAAATTTTAAGCAAAACAGAAAATGACTACAAATAAAAAAGTCAATAAAATCTTACTCTGTAGAAGTTAACCATCATGAATATTAGGTGAACATCTTTCTTGACAGCTTTATGCAGACACTCAGATATTAGGAGTGATAGGTACGTAGATAACTTTGTACACAGAAATAATTTTATGAAACTGGATACATATCATGCATGCTATTTTTAAATAAAAATATTAAATTTACATTGACTCAAATGTAATAAGAGAGAGAAACCAGATGAAACTAACAGATAACTGTTTCTTCTTCACTAATAGCCTTCTAGGAGTATGGGAGAAAAATATTTACAAGTTTGGATTTTTTAGCAACCCAAATGTGTTGTTGAACTTTATTAAAGTGTTCCTAAAGTTAAAAATATAACAAATAAAATAAACCGGTTGGGCATGGTGGCACACACCCATAGTCCCAGCTACTGGGGAGGCTGAGGCAGGAGGATGGCTTGAGCCCAGAAGTTAGAGGCTGTAGTTAGCTATCTATAATTGTGCCTGTGAATAGCCACTGTACTCCAGCCTGGGCAATATAGTGAGACCCTGTCTCTAATTTTTAAAAAAATAAGTAAATAAATAAACAAGTGACCCTAATTCTATATAATCTTAATTGAGAAAGTTTTAAGCTAAATCTGTTCATCTTGAGTTCCAAATGATAATTATATGTTTTACAACTAAAATTGGAAAGAGGCAGAAATGGAACGTCTGAAACCTTTAGTCTCTTTATTTACATATGAATTGGAGTTAGCTTACCTTTGTCATTGTGATACTTGTTGAATTAGGGACAGGTATAAAGCAATACCTTTATTCCTCTTAGTTCATTCAGAACAAAGTTCATTCACTTCATCGGTGTAATAAAATATCTAAACTGCAATTGTTTGTGTTTACGTGGAACGAGTTGAGATAATATTGTCCTCTAAAATATATAAAATTTTTAAAATCAAGGGCCAAGACCCAAATTACAAACCTTTAATAAAAAGAGGCTTTGACAATTCTCAGATAGCTTCCCCATGTGACAATTCTGAAGCATCTTCAGACATACAAACACAGCTGTTTCTGAAGTTTCCAAAGGAATTGTACGCTGCTAGAAAAATAGATGATTCTGGTTGTATGTGTGCTTTTATTTGCAGTCAAAACAGAAGCATATTGGACTTCCTTGGCAGGTTAACCCAAGGAAGTTTAAATTTTAAATCTATTTAAGATTTTTAGGGACAAATAGTATGCTATCTTTGTCTGAATAAGAAATATTACCATTTTAATTCATCATTTGAAGCTCATTTTATATATTCACATTGAATCTACCTTGTCTACAATTTTTTTTTTTTTTTTTTGAGATGGAGTTTCGCTCTCATTGCCCAGGCTGGAGTGCAATGGCATGATCTCGGCTCACCACAACCTCCACCTCATGGGCTCAAATGATTCTCCTGCCTCAGCCTCCCGTGTAGCTGGGATTACAGGCGTGCGTCACCATGCCTGGCTAATTTTTTGTATTTTTAGTAGAGATGGGGTTTCTCCATTTTGGTCAGGCTGGTCTTGAACTCCCAAACTCAGGTGATCTGCCCGCCTCGGCCTCCCGAAGTGCTGGGATTACACACATGAACCACCACGCCTGGCCTACAATTATTTCATAAGCTAGTAGTTTCTTTTTTTCCCTCTGTATAAAGCTAACACGCTTCACATATTCAAAATGTGACTCAAGTTTCAAATGTAAGAGGAAGTGTAAACATTTACATATAATAGAGTAATTACTCATACAGGCAATTGAATACTAACACTATTTTGACAATTAGGTCGTAAGCAATTGGGAAAAATAGAGTAATTTCTATTTACATAGAACTGTCCTTCAGCCATTAATTAGACCACAAAGTGTCCTTTTTGCCATTCAGCCATTAATTAGACCACAAAGTGTCTTAATTAGACCAGAAAGTTTTTATTTATGTTTTTCAGTTTAAGGGTAGGTTTTTATAGACCCACAGTAGAAATAGTTACAATTTTATGCACAGTTGAGAAAATTCATAATTCCCCACTGCCAAAGTAGGTAGAGGGAAGAATTTCTTTCTGCAGCAACAAGAGTTAATGTGGTTGATCACTCCTGTTTTCACTTTGATGTCCACAGAACACAGTAACCCGAGCCTCTCTATTTTACAGAATGATAAATTCAACCCGGGGGAGCTGCTACAATGTAGGAAATGTATGTAAATCATCATTGCATTCTAATTTATGGCACCTGACCTCCAAAGTGCCATGCATGTGAATTCACATGTCCTTTTGGATAGGAAAAAATTGAACAAAAGTGTGATGGATTTAAGTTTTCTGCACTCAGAATGAGCCAGTAAACTAGAAGCAGTGGGTAATGGCCTGACACCTCTTCCATCCTTTATTTCTCCCGGGCTTCTTCTAAGATCTTGGAGTCTTAATTTAGTGAGTGCCCAGCCGTTGCAGTCATCAGGCGTTCATTAACTGTCACTTTCCTTTCCTCTGTTATTATGTACCACCAGTATTTTGCTAAATGTATTGATAACCCTAGACTTTACTTAATCTCTCCAGCCATATCCGCTGCAATGATTCTTCCCTTCCCAGTATCTCTTCATTCCTAGTTGGTAATAGTCTGTGCACGGCACCTGGAAACTCAGTACATATTTGTCATATATGTAAATATTTCTTTCCCTCAGTCCCTGTCTTTCCATCCTAGATGCCTATCACAATGCTCATTACCCATTCTGTCTTAATAGTTAGCAAATGTTACACTAGACATTGTGCTAAATGATCCACATGTATTATCTCTGCTCTTCCTCACAAGTCAATGAAGTAGAGACATTAACATTCCCATTTTTAAGGGAGGAATGTAGAGCTGAATGACACTGAGTCATCTGTCCCAGGATTTGTGCCCAAGCCTGTCTGCTTCCAAGGTTCACTGTAATAACTACTACATTTAATTGTCTCCAGAAACTCTCTGCTAGACCTCATTTGGTTTCATCAATCTTTCTCCAGGAGTTCTGTTTCCCTAAGGTACTCCAACAACTATAACAAGTAACAAATACAATATATTAAAAAGCCTCAAACAACAACCAAAATGCATTATAAATTACATTCTGTAAGAATAAAAGGGATTGGCCGGGCATAGTATCTCATGCCTGCAATCCCAGCACTTTGGGAGGCCGAGGCGGGTGGATCACTTGAGGTCAGGAGTTTGAGACCAGCCTGACCAACATGGCGAAACCCCGTCTCTACTAAAAATACAAAAATCAGCCAGGTGTGGTGGTGGGTGCCTGTAATCCCAGCTACTCAGTAGGCTGAGGCAGGAGAATTGCTTGAACCAGGGAGGCAGAGGTTCCATGAGTGACCCGAGATTGCACCACTGCATTCCAGCCTGGGCAACAGAGTGACACTCCATCTCGGGGGAAAAAAAAAAAAAAAAGAATAAAAGGGATTGTTTTCGATAACATTCACATTTTATTGGTATACAAAGCATTTAATCAAAAGAATGTACCAGATGCATAAGGAGGAAAGTCTATAAGCTCTCCCTCCTTCAGCTTTCTAGCCTCCTATTTGTATTTTACTGTGTAGTCAAAAATGACTTGTATTCTATTATAAGTAATGAAATATAGAGAATACTTAGCAAATAAGTCATCAGAGTGTTCCTCACCTGGTAGAAAGCACTTGATGAGCAGCACTGTAAGCTTTGATCCACATTCAACATTCGGCAAATGGTATAGGACCATTATTATGTATAAAATACTCAATGATAGATGAAATATACATATGCCCATGGAAGGAGAACTAATGAGAGGGGAAGAAAGGTGGAAAGAGAAACAGACCTCTCATAATATGGCAGGAGATTCTAAGTGCTTAAGCAGATGATACAAACAATAAATACTACAGCAGCTCAGAGGAGTTAGCTTTAAGTTTGGATGATGTAAGAAAAAAGTTTTGTAGAGGTGGTGAGGTTTGAGCTGTGCCACAAAGGATGACTTTGGATAGGCAGAGAGAAGGTAGAAGTATGAGAGAGGAATGACATGAGAAAAGGTTCAGAGGCAGGAAAGCATAAATTTCTTGCAGGGAGTATAAACAGTCCACACTAACTGGGGGTAAAGTTTGTGTGTCAGGCAATGGTGGGAGATTATCAGGGAAAAGATAGCTGGAAACAGGTGTTGAGGGCCTTGAATCCCGAGTTAAAAACATCTGAGTTTCTTCTACTTGCTACCAGGAGCTACTGAGAGTTCAAAGTGCAACAATACAATGAAAGCAGGGCTTTCGAATGGATTGACTGGGAAGAAGACCGGAGGCAAGGAGACCAGTAAGGCATCAGTTGCATTGCTGAGTGAGAAATGATAAAGACTGAGCCAATGGAGAAGGAGAAATAGACAGGATTTGGTGACTAATGGAAAGGAGGAGAGATTTGTTTATCCATGTTTCTTTTCTTCAAAAGAACGGAGCATTCACTTCAGAATCCCATTTATCTGAAAGTAAGAGAAAAGACCCAATATCACTTCTCTATTCTGAAAGTTGTCAACTTTGAAGTATGGAATTAAGGACAAGGAGATTGAGAATCCAAATAGGAAGCGCTGACACCCATTTGAAAAATCTCTTGTTAAATCTCTAGTTTATCTCTTCAAAGGGAAGTGGTCTTTTTGGAGGCTCTCACCATCGTTAGCTTTTAGTTCATCAGGTAGACAAATGAGGAATGTTACCTAGTTCACATATACATATGCACATACACCCAGATTCTAAAGCCAGATAATTTTTAAAGGTCTCAGAAACTGCTTCAATACCAGCCTCTTGTTGACATTAATCTTACAGAGCTACAGTACTACTAAATAAACTCTTCAGTAATAACCAACAAAGGATTGTGAAGAAATGCTAAGGTGATAAGGGAATGTAATCGTCATTCAGACCAACCCACTTTGTTTTATAGGAGAATCTAAGACCAGGCAAGTTATTTTTCCTTTTAATCAGAAAATACAACTGGTACTGAAATCCAGGTCTCCTCCCTTAAGAATAATGTTCTTGGCCAGGGGTGGTGGCTCACGCCTGTAATCCCAGCACTTTGGGAGGCCAAGGTGGGTGGATCACGAGGTCAGG
>NW_012104254.1:2721079-2726935 GCF_000951045.1 Mandrillus leucophaeus
CAAACTCTGTCTCAAAAAAAAAAAAAAAAAAAAAGAAGAAGAAGAAGAAAAGAATGATGTTCTTACTGGGTATGACAGTGCATGCCTAAATTCCCAGCTACTTGGGAGGCTGAGGCAGGAGGGTCACTTAAACCCGAGAGTTCAAGACCAGCCTGGGCAACAAAACGAGATCCCATTTCTAAGAAAAGAAAAATAATAATGTTATTTTTTCAGGGTCCTTTACTTCAGCCTCAGTGATTCCATTCTAGGAAATGTTTAGATGCTAACAATGTGGCTGCATTGTCTCCAGCTATATCTTTCTCTTCTGTTCATATCTTTGAGAAGAAAACGCAACAGAAGAGGACCTCTAGGATGAGGTAGGGTTCCCATTCTAACGCAGTGAAGTAAGACCACTAGTTAAAGTCAGCCACCCAGTAGCCCAGAAGAGCACAGTGAGATTGAGATGTTAAGACAGTAGAACAGAGTGCCAACCTGCCCTTGTCCCCATTATCCACTATTTGATGCGTTTGAAGAGTAACAGTGACTCTGGCTCTAAGATGTTAGAGAAAAGCAGTCATTGCTATTATCTCACAGGCAATGATGGCAGTGGAGAAAAAGCAATGGTTTCAAGGAAGGGGCAGATATGGATTTACTATGAACCCAGTGAAATTTAAACTTCACTAACTTGAACCATTCCACATCCTGGGAATTTTGTATTAACAATTTTGTATTTTTTTCCTTAAAGAGGTTTCCCCAAATTGTATAAGCGTAGGCTCTACAAAATCCCTAAGAATTCAATGTGCTAAAGAGTCTAGTACCTTCTAGAAATGCCACAAAAATGTCAGTTTTAATAAACTTGTAATAGTTTATTAGCTATTACAAGTCCAAATGACTCTCTTCGGCCCTTCTTTCCAAAATATATCAGTAAGATTTCTAGAAGGCAAAGAGATTGTGTTGAAATCTTTACAAACTAAGTAATAGACCTTCCTTCCACACCAATATTTAAGATTTTCATCCTCTTGGTTCATTATTGAATCTAGTCAAACAGTTTCTATAGAAATTTTATTTCTGAATAACACGTACAATGTAATAAGCAATTACAAATGAGATGTTGACATAGAGTTATTTTGCAGATTATGTTGCATGTTCATGACTTGAAAACATTAGATAGAGGTAAAAACCATGAACATCTTTGTTTCTATTTAGACGGATATTTATCTTTATTTGTGAGATATGACCACTATGGTTTTACTTTAAAACCACAAATAAAGTTTTAACAATGGGCATTTTTCTTGTTGAGAGGTCTGTGGTCAGACTGAACATCTCTCGGAACCTGATTAGATCCTGAGGTTTTCAAATTCAATATTCAGCAAATATAGATCATTTCTTTGGCCAAAAGAAATAATTAAGAACTTCAGAGCTAATGCAACTCTCCTGAGCCTGCTTCTGTTTTTTTGGATGACATGATAATCAGACAGCCTCTTCTGTGTTGCTTCTCACCACGTTTGAGATTGAGACAGCATAAATCACACACAATCTTTTGAAACTCTAGGTGACATTGCTTTAGGTTTTTATATCAGCAAAGCCTTCATTTTCTAGTACTCAACTTATGGGAATTTTATATATTATTAAATGCTTTCCTTTTCCTCACTCCCAATTATCCTGATCCAGGAAAGTAGACACATGGTCATTATGTGAAGACGAAGGAACATTGAATAGTTAATTATACAACAGCCAGAACTGTCCACAGTATATTCATCCTTGTAACAGATTTCTGGAGGGTAAATTAGCATATTTAGTTAGAAATCTTGTAAAATAGAAATGGGATTGTTTGAGTAGCTGCAGTTTACATAGTAACCTCACACTTCATGGAGATCTGACTCAAAATAACACAAGGCTTAAAAAAATGGGAAAAGGAATGCTCTGTAAATGATCCACATTGCCTAGGTAACTCCACTGACAAGATGTATTTGATAGCGTCTAAAATCCTCTTTTCCTGTATAAACACAGTGTCACTGTAATCCTAGAGAGTACATTTGCTTTCTCTTAGAACCTAACTCCCTTCAAATGATAGGTCTAAAATAAAATATGCAGAAGTCATTAAATTGTAGCATTTTCATTGCTGGGAGGGACCTCCAGAGGTCACCTAGTTCATCCCGATCTCCAGCCAGGACTCTTCCTAATACTGAATATAGCTGTACAGTGATCTGCATTAAGAAAGCTTTTAAAGATCCCTGGGGTTGGGCAAAAAATAGCTAATATTGGCCTGATTCATAGAACAGCATTATACGAATGTCATAATAGCCACCCTCATCAAGAAAGACATCCATCAGGGCTAAGTGCTAGTACTCGCTTCAGAAGGAAAAGCTTTATTTTCTCAGAGAAAATGGTGGTAGATTAAGGAGATGACCAAGCATGTTGGTATTTTGTTGTTGTTGTTGTTTAGGTGTACATTTAAATGCTTATCAAAAAGGAAACATTGTCATGTCAAAGACCACTGCAGGGAAGCCCAGAGGTGGCTGTAAGCAAGCAGATCACAAGTCCTTTAACAAGTTCTTTCAAATAGCAGCAGAGCTCAGAGGGGGGGCTGTTGTTTCAAACAAGATTCAATTAGCATCAAGTTATTGAAGGGCAGATGGGGAAACATAAGAATAATATTGACAGACCTGCTTTTTAAGCAATATCTTTTCCCTCTAATCAGCTGAGTTTGTTAGAGCTGATCATTTCTTCAACTCCACTCAATTATAGGTGCAAAGAATGAGAACTTCAGTGTAACTCCAATTTTCTAAGAGAACTAATCACATTGCTGTTTTATAGAAAAGGTAATCTTTCACAGTTGCTTAGATTTAAAGCATTATGCTGGAATCTAGAAATATAGCTAAAAGAGCTGAGGTTCTTATCTGAATTATTTGGGCCTTTAAGCCTTTCTGTTGAACTAAAGAAAGAATTTAAAGATACAGCTGTAAAATGAGGAAAATAACCTACTCCCCAAAATTGTCTCAAGTATCCACTTGATTCTGTGTGTTTATGTTGCATCTTTTTCTCATATTTCTGCAAGGTTATATAAACTCTAGTCAATTATGAATGCCTCCATGATGAGAAATGGGAGGTTGGGTGGAAATAGATTAGAGAATAGGTTTTGTGGGTTTTTTTAACCACATACTCTCTTGTCAACTTTCAAATTTTGTGCTTGTACCTCTTCCAAAGAATTCATTTGAAAATATTTCATTTTTGAAATCAGAAAGGCACTGTCTGTGCTCTCTCAGCCAGATACTCAGTCTGGGTTACAGGAAGTAGAAATTTGTGACTACTAGCCTTTCCCAGCCTCCTTTGCAACTCTTGACTTTGGAAATGGGAATTCAGCCACTGAGAACTTTTTGATGTGCAGCTGCCTTTCTCAGGGAACACTAACCAAGAAACAAAGTCTTCAGGTCACCTTTCCTCTTCCTTTTGTGAGGACAGAAGACAAAAGTACAAGATCTCCCTGAAGTGTGTCCTTGGCTTTACAACATTCCACAGTAGGCACCTAACACTTGAGTTAATGTGCAGACTACACACCTACCATAAAACTAGGACACTCAAGGCAAGGAAAGTATTTCCATAGTTACTTGGACATTTGGCAGAGTAGTTTTCTCTCTTAAACTACTGAGATAATTGTCCATAACTTGCTGGGCACGTACACAACCTGTAGGAAGTATTATTTTTAAAAGTTATCCACCGGGCGCCGTGGCTCACATTTGTAATTCTAGCACTTTGGGAGGCCGCGGTGGGCGGATCACCTGAGGTCAGGAGTTCGAGACCAGCCTGGCCAACATGGTGAAACCCCCATCTCTACTAAAAAAAATACAAAAAAATAGCTGGGCGTGGTGGCTTATGCCTGTAATCCCAGCTACTAGGGAGGCTGAGGCAGGAGAATCACTTGAACCTGGGAGGCAGAGGTTGTGGTGAGCCAAGATTGTGCCACTGCAGTCCAGCCTGGGCAACAGAGCAAGACTCCATCTCAAAATAAATAAATAAATAAATAAATAAAGTTATCAACATAAACAAATTCTCATAGCAGAATCAAGAAAATTCAAATACAGGAAACTGAATCAACTTTAAAGAAAGAGAATCATGATTAAAGAATGTAAGAAAAGCAGACAGCAGCAGATTCTACAATTTTTATTACAAAAAAAAAACCCTTTACATGCTATGACATTAAATGTCACTTACAAGGTCACTGCAAGCAAATCGTTTTTAAAAATATACATACTGTATATATTTACATTCAAGTTTGATAATATTTGTCAAGATATAGTTCAGATTCTACTCTTTACCCACTCTGTGGATTTCTTTATCTAGTAACTAAACAGCGATTGTATCATCACTCAGGCACATAGAGAGGTAGAAACCACATTTTAAAGGAAAAAAAAAAATGGAGTGCAAATGTGAAGATCATTGAAGCAGCTTAGCTACATCAAGGAGACCCTAACTAGCTTTGGTCATCTCAAAAAGCTGAATATATGTAGCCTTGTCCTTTAAATTAAAACCAGAAAAACTTTGGGCAGGTGCTCTTCTGAGCACATCAGAGTGCTGACAGAACTCAGCAGCTAATGGTCTGCCACTCTGCAACGAGAATTGCATATGACTAAGTGAGGCAAAGATAGCAGCAGAGCTGGGCTGGCAACTGGGCACCTTTTCCCTGATAAGACACAAATCATAACCAAACAAGTGGCTTACAAGACAGCCAATTAATATCTGGACATATAGTCTGGGATTCAGAAGCCAACTAAAGTACTTCATTTCCCAAGTGAAACCCCTATTCATTTCTGTTCTCCCACCTCCATCCCAAACTGAGCTCCTAAGTCTAGATAGGGGTGGGGGTGACCTGGGACTTCTGCAGGCCACAGTTTTTCGGTCCCAAGTCCCGGCCTCACGAAGGCTCTTGGGACTGAGAAGGGCTGCCGGGGTTCTTGATAAACTTGGTGGGGGTTGTTCCAGAGAGGGGAAGTTGGAGGGGAGCCACAGGAATGGCCGTGGCCAGAAGCCCTTCTCGTTCCCTTTTCTTCTGTTTCATCCTGCGGTTCTGGAACCAGATTTTGACTTGCGTGTCATTCAGTTGCAAGCAGTTGGCTATCTCGATGCGTCGGGCTCGAGTTAAGTACTTATTGAAATGAAACTCTTTTTCCAGTTCTGTCAGTTGCTTGGTGCTGAAATTCGTGCGGATCGCGCTGGACGGGTTAGCGGTCCCATACTGGGCGAGTTTGCCTGCAACGTAAAGACAGGGCGTCAGCCAGGCCAGAGGCCGGGGACAGAACGTGGGTGAGCAGTGGAGCTAGGTAGAATCAAAGTCCCAGCGCAGCCCTCCTGGGTTCCTAGCAACACAGTTTGTGCCAGGAGAAATTTCACGGAGAGCTCCTTCCTGAAATTTTCTCAATGCCTGGCACATTTTCCGAGTCTGTACTCGAGGCAGACTCAATGGAATTCGCCCAAGAACGTGTCTTCTCCGCAAAACCCAAACCGCTGTCTGGAGAGGCAGCGGCACCACGCTCCCAGCGCATTTCCGCGAGGGAGCCTCCGTCCCCAACCCCAGGTGACCCCATCCAAGGCCCGCGGACTTACTTTTCTTAGAGGCGTTCCTCTTCACTTTCATCCACTCGAACGTGCTGAAGGCGGCGGGGAGGCCGGAGGCGGGAGAGACGGACTTGGGGTAGGTGCCTGGGGCCGGGGATGCGGTCTGGAAAGCACCAGGGTGGCCGTCGGCTGGCTCTTTGAGACACGCCGGGAAGGGGCCGGGCTCGCCGAAGGCCGCGTAATCCACCTGGCCGCTGAGGAGGAATGAGCCGCCGCCCGAGAAGACGGCCGAGGTGGCGTAGTGGACGTGAGCCCCGCCGTCGT
>NW_012104254.1:2727560-2755444 GCF_000951045.1 Mandrillus leucophaeus
CGCAGCCAACTTAGCCAAAGCAGCCCAGGGCCGCCGCCCAGCGTCCCGGAGCCTTGAGGAGAGCCGTCGCGACCCGGGGTTGCCTGGGCAAGGGCGGGGCGAGAGTGCAGAATGCCTTCTCTTGGACAGGTATTGGGCGAGGTGGGGGGAGAAAGGCAGGATTGGCCGCTTGGGTGAGGGTGAGGGGATGCAGGGTCGCGAGCCGCTTCTGCTCTGGATCGTGGGGGATAAGTCCCTCGGGGGCTGACTATGGGCGTCGCGGCGTGGAAAAGGCTAAACGGGAGCGTGACTCTCGGGCAGTGGAGACTGCTCCTCGCCTACCTCCAGGACAGGTAAAGTTATTCCTCTTCCCCTCTTCTGAGTCCTCTGCGCTTTCGGTTTGCTTGGCACTGATGTTATCCCTCTTCTAAACCTAGAGCAGATGTTTGGTTTTTTCCTTTCTTCCCCCTTTCCTATGACTCATGGAACTACATTTTATGCTGAGTGCCGTGTGCCTAGGGCGGGACAAAATTTTCACTTTTTGACTAGGCTTCCTTTTAACGTGACTTTGCAGCTTTGTTCTATCCCTCGCAATTTGTGGCGGCGTGATGAGGGCCAGTGTTGTAGTGCCAGGTTTTGATAAAGTTTCTGCCTTATGGAGTAGTTTAGCAGATTTTCCCCTCCGGCTGGGTTGTTGGAATAAAGAATCCAGAGTCGTGGTGAAACACTCCTTGTGCTCCTATCTGGGAGGCTGGCACAGGCACCCGTGCGGCGCTTGCTTTCACTGAGGAGCTTGTCTGGAGGGCGCAAAGGCTTCCCGGGGACGGGTGAGATCTCAGAGGTTTGGATGGACTTGTACCTCGAAGCAATTAGAGCTTCTGCTCCATCAGATAAGTGCTGCATCGTCTCTTGCGAGTGAAATTTGAGGGCTCACAATGTTAATGGGCTCACGTCTTTCCCTTGATAATATGGTTTTGTTTACTGAATGTAGAGAGACGGGAAATAAAAGTGCAATTGGCACAGGCAATGAAGAGTGGAAAGGTTACAAAGACCAGCTTTACATTGACAAACCTTCCAATTTCCTATAGTATTTCTTTTAATGTTCCCTTTTTGGGGGACTGTAGGAAAATTACAAATTAGATAAATAGAGGTTGTTTACGCACAGTAGTTATGAAAGATGGTGGTTTCCTAAAACCCTGTGTGAATAAAGACTCTAAAGAGTCTACTCAAAGCTTATATCAAGTGCCCTTGAAAACTTAATCTATTACAGCATCTAAGTTATGGTAACCGAGGTTTTATTATTGTTTTACTGATCCACTTGTCATAAAAGAGCGATTGAGCTGTTGCCTAAAATTCCACTCTGAGAAAGTTTTTAGAATAGGAGTCATCACAGCCCAGGAAGCCAGTTCCTTCCAGGGTTGTGGACTTGTGGATAAACAAAGCCCTACCAAAATGTGAGCTACTGATGGACCTGAAGTTGCTGCAAGATAGGGGAGGGGTGTCCCCAGGTTGAGGGGAGCCGGTAGAGGGTGGATGCCTAGGAATGAGCACAAAGTTAAAGAGATCTGTGGTTCCTGCACTGCTGGAGTTCTTGAGTTTGATTGGAAATGGAATACCTGGGCTGAAACAAGCCCTTCAATCTTGATTTTGCTATTTCAGTTTTGTGCTATAGCCAGTCAGATGACAAAGGTCGTAAATATTTATTTATTTATTTATTTATTTATTTATTTATTCGTGCAGTGGCGTGATCTCGGCTCACTGCAAGCTCCACCTTCCCGGTTCACGCCATTCTCCTGCCTCAGTCTCCTGAGTAGCTGGGACTACAGGCGTCCACCACCATGCCTGGCTAATTTTTTGAATTTTTAGCAGAGACAGGGTTTCACCCTGTTAGCCAGAATGGTTTTGATCTCCTGACCTGCTGATCCACCCGCCTCAGCCTCCCAAAGTGCTGGGATTACAGGCGTGAGCCACTGCACCCGGCCCTAAATAATTTTTAAGAAGAGAAAAATAAAAGTTCTTCCCTAGCACCCCAGTTAGAAAATGATAGAGCTCCTCAGCACTAGCTCTATAAATGTAGACACGTTTCTTCACTGCTCTCCTGTGCCATTTATGCAAAAGTAACAGCAAATAAGATGCTGCTGAGTTCACAATGCCCCCTCCTCCACCTCTGACTAGATTTTAATAGCCAGTTTTTACCTGCAAGATGTCCCAGCTCTCACAGCGTTCCCTCAAATGGTACTTATCCTATCACATCTTCTAAGCCTAGAGGCCCCATGGATCAAGAAGGTAGGATGGCTTTGTAAACCTCTTTGGGGAAGACATCCAGCCAGCTGCAACCCAGGGTTTAGGGCAGAAAAGTCAGCCTGACTGTCTGGCAAGTCTGACCAAAACCCCTCAAATTAAGGGCCTTTTCTCTAAGGTTTCAGAAAAATCAGGCTGCCTAGGTGTCCTGGCAGCTTTCATGGCAACAAAGACTAAGTTTTTCCTGCTGGGCATTTGGGGCAAAGTGTGGGTCCTTCCTGATATAATTAGGCCTTGACTTTGATGCACCCATGAGCTATCCACACTAGTTCCATCAGGTAAAATTTTGGAGATTTAGCCTTTCCGAGGGAAGAAAGTGTCCTAAAAAAGAATGAAGTTTTAAAAAATACTGTTTTGTTTTGTTTTCACAACCGTGGGTGAGAGCGAGGGAGAGGTGTTCAATATTTGTTCAGACCCAATAGCATTTCTCTGATAATCGCATGCAGAAAACTACATTCTGGCCGGGCGCGGTTGTTCCCGCCTGTAATCCCAGCACATTGGGAGGCTGAGGTGGGTGGATCACGAGGTCAGGAGATCAAGACCAGCCTGGCTAACATGGTGAAACCCCATCTCTACTAAAAAATAAAAATAAAAATAAAAAATTAGTGGCACATGCCTGTAGTCCCAGCTACTTGGGAGGCTGAGGCAGGAGAATCGCTTGAACCCAGGAGGTGGAGGTTACAGTAAGCTGAGATCACACCACTGAACTCCAGCCTGGGTGACAGAGCAAGACTCCGTCTCAAAAAAAAGAAAAAGCTATATTCTGTTCACCCTTCTCTCCACTCCCTTAATCTCCAAATCCTTGGCATATCCCACACCTTGGGGCTTAGAGTTGGCATCTTCATTCTTGGACTGGTTCTTGACTTGCTCAGGTTGGAAGTCAAGACTCTAGTCATCTCATACTCAAATTCAACAGATGTTTGACAAGGATTTACTATGTAATGACGTTTTATTAGGAGAAAGTTAGGCTAGGGAAAAGACATTCTCAAACCAAAGGAGCTAGAGATTCATTTCTGACACAGGTTTTAGCTATACTATAAATCTACTCTAGAGGAATCTTAATGTATAATTATCTAAGGAGAAGTTGGAAGATATTATTGGGGAAAGGTAGAAAGATGTGAATATAGCATATTTTGAGTAACATTAAAGTTTGTCTCTTAGATGTTCACAAAGTATGGGAGAAATGTCTTACTAATTTTATTACTTGTCAAGCCATGAATTCCCCAGGGTCACTTGCCCTGCTGGGTCCTGGTGCTGAGTTCTCCACAGGAGGTGACAGCAGAGGGGCCTGACTACCAGCTTGTGTTTGATGTCGGAATGCTTTGAAATCTCTCCCATCCTACTCACCACAGCAGCCACCCCCTACCCACTCCCTATCCCTTTCATGACCACCTTTCTCTCCCTTTCTAATAACTAGCCTCTTTTCTGCAGACAGAAGTGATAGAGGGTGGCAGTCTGATTTTCTGTGTGTTTATTTTATTTTATTTTTGAGATGGAGTCTCGATTTGTCACCCAGGCTGGAGTGCAGTGACACGATACTGGCTCACTGCAACCTCCGCCTCCTGGGTTCAAGCGATTGTCGTGCCTCAGCCTCCCGAGTTGCTGGGACTATAGGCACACGCCACCACACCTGGCTAATTTTTATATTCTTAGTAGAGACAGGGTTTTGCCATGTTGGCCAGGCTGGTCTCGAACTCCTGACCTCAAGTCATCTACTCACCTCAGCCTCCCAAAGTACAGGGATTACTTCTGTGTATTTGAAGTTGTTTTCAAGAAGCTCCGGGTAAGCCCTCTAGACAATTCCCACTATGTTACTGCTTGGAGGCACTTGACCACTTTGAAACTCTTGGCTTCCTAACCCCAAGTCACAGAAAATCTTGTTTGTTGGGGTAAAAAAGAGTGGATGTCTTTTTTTTCTTAAGCCACATTAAGAGAAAGTGCAGATTAAGATGCAGTTCTCTGTAGCATCCCTCAGTCAGCTTAGGATGGAGGTAGGGATGCAAAGGAGTCCTAAGGACAAGAATTCTAAACCTTTTGGAAATCTGACAATGTGACCTTCCCTGAGGAAAACCATTTAAAGTGCTGTGCCTTTCCCTGAGAATTTTGTGAATGAAAGGCTCACTGGTCAAGCCAGTGACTGACATATGGAGGCATTCAAAAGTGTTTGTTGGACATAAGCAGAGTGGACAGAATGGTGTGTCTTTACCATGACTAATACTGGCTGAAGGATATCTT
Organism: Mandrillus leucophaeus; assembly: GCF_000951045.1. Taxonomy (NCBI): domain Eukaryota; kingdom Metazoa; phylum Chordata; class Mammalia; order Primates; family Cercopithecidae; genus Mandrillus; species Mandrillus leucophaeus. The sequence goes on from NW_012104254.1 coordinate 2,732,076, forward strand.
TAGATTGTTGCCTCCCAAAACCACATCAGGTGGGTAGAAATCACCATAGAATCTTGTTTAAAAGTTCAAGTTTCTTGGGTCACCCCCAGAGACTTTTACTTAATAGTCTGACTCCGAAATGTTTTTTTAATTTTTAATTTTTTTGTAGAGATGAAGTCTTGCCATGTTGGCCAGGCTGGTCTTGAACTCTTGGGCTCAAGTGATTCACCCACCTCAGCCTCCCAAAGTGCTAGGATTGCAGGCATAAGCCACTGTGCCTGGCCTAGGAATCCTTTTTTTTTTTTTTTTTTTTTTTTGTGATGATGATCCTAAGGCAAGATTTTTTGGAACCACACTTTGAAAAATTATGCTGTAGGAGTTGGGGTGGGAGGGGGCAGGGTGGGAATAAAGGAGATGTTCCTATGGGAGGGACCATGAATGATGAGAGGTCATAGCTAGCTGGTACCTGAGTATACCTAAAAAGTATCCAGAGGTTTGTTGGGTTGTAGAGGTCAATGTCAAGGTAAAACTTAAGTCTACTTGGGCTGAAGTTCTAGAACATATCCTTAAGAAGTGGTCAGTTGGAAGTTTCCCAAGTTTTGCTGACCAATTCGTGCTTTGCAGAGACTGGGCTCACTTCTGCTTCTTGCCGCTTCCCTACCTTGGCTTTGATTATGCCAGAGGTGTTGGAAGAGAAAGAGATTTGTGTCTCCCAGTCTCTTCAGAGAAAATTTAGAGTGGTTCTGAGGCAATGGGAAGAAGGAAGGAGTGAGAATGGGCATCTGAAGAGAGAGGACTCAGCCTTTTTTTTCTTCCATCTCTCAAATTGTCTGGAATATGCCTTTGAGTCCCAGGGATCCAGAGGGGGCCAAATGTCCCTTAGCCTAAGCAATAACTCTATCCCTGGCTAAAGGCTGACCTTTCACAGCCTAAGATGTCAAAGCTAGAAAACACCTTCCAGATAAGCTACATCAAACCCCTAATTTTAGAGAGGAAGTCACTTTACTCAGAGGTTAAAAGAGGTTAAAAGCCATCCTGCAAAAAATGGAACCACCTTGGGTCTCATGACTTTCCACAGTCTATTGCCTCTTCACAGTCGGCAAAGAGGAAGAGGTATAGTAGCCACTCCTTGGCATTGTGGCAGGCCTCGATCCCAAGCAAGCAGAGCAGCGTTCAAGAAGGTGCACTCATTTCCGAGAAGCCACACAGTCAGTGGCTCTGAGAAGCCTGCTGTTCTGCCAGACTTCTGTAGCCTCATATTGAGTCCTCCTAGAAGAGAGGGTAGAGACAGACCTGGGACCCCACCACCAAGCAAGAGTAAAGAATCCCCTTATTATCGTTGAAGTAGATCAGCATCAGGGCCCCAGGGGAACAAAACAACAGGTATCCCAAGATTAATTTTGCTGGATAGAACAGGTATAAATAAGGACACATATGAACACACACAGGCACACCCAGGTTACTTGTACTAACCATTTTTTGTTGTTGTTGTTCCTTTATTATTTTACTCAAGGTGAGTTCCATTTCTTTTTAATGGCATTGTTTTGTTTTGTAACTTTTATTTTAAGTTCCGGGGTACATGTGCAGGTTTGTTACATAGATAAACATGTGTCATGAGGGTTTGTTGTACGGATTATTTCATCACCCAGGTATTAAGCCTAGTACCCCATTAGTTATTTTTCCTGATCTTCTCCCTACCCCCATCCTCTGCTCTGTTCCTTTATTATTATTATTATTATTTTTTTTAATTTTTATGAGACAGAGTCTTGCTCTGTTGCCCAGGCTGGAGGGCAGTGGCGTGATCTTGGCTCACTGCAACCTCCACCCCCTGGGTTTAAGCGATTCTCCTGCCTCAGCCTCTGTGTAGCTGGGACTACAGATGCACGCCACCACGCCCACCTGAGTTTTGTATTTTTAGTAGAGATGGGGTTTTACCATGTTGGCCAGGCTGGTCTCGAACTCCTGACCTCAGGTGATCCACTTGCCTCAGCCTCCCAGAGTGCTGGGATTATAGGCAAGAGCCATTGTGCCCGGCTTCTTTTATTTTTTCAAAAGGGTAATAAATTTAAATGTGCCTGCTTCAAGATTCAAAGGGTACAAAGGGGTATACAGTGAAAAGTCTTCCTCCCACTCTTGTTCCCAGTTACCTAGTTACCCTTCACATAAGCAACCAACTTGTATATCTTTCCAGAGACACTTTTTACTAGCATCATTTTTATGTGTGTATGTGTGTACTCCACAGATTTTTACACAAATGGTAGCATGCTAGGCAGACTTTTTTGCACCATGCTTTCCCCTCATTGTATCTTTCATACCATTCCATATGTATCCACACATAACTTCCTGGATTTGTTGTTGTTGTTGTTGTTGTTGTTGTTGTTTGAGACAGGGTCTGACTGTGTCACTGAGGCTGGAGTACAGTGGTGCAATCATGGCTCCCTGCAGCCTCAACTTTCTCGGGGCTCAGGTCATCCTCCCCACCTCACCCTTCTGAGTAGCTGAGATTACAGGCATGCACAAGCATGTCCAGCTAATTTTTGTATTTTTTGTAGAGATAAGGTTTCATCTCTACAAAACCAGGCTGGTCTCGAACTCCTGGGCTTGAGTGATCTGCCAGCCTTGGCCTCCCGAAGTGCTGGGATTACAGATGTGAGCCCCAGCATCTGGCCCTGGTTTACTTTTATAACTTCATACTGTTCTACTGTATACACCTGCCACAGTGCATTTAGCCATTCCCTATCGATGGGCATATAGCTTGTTTTCAACCTTTTGCTATTACAAACACATGGTCAAGCTTTTACCTATTAGAAAAATTTGTAGAAGTGAAATGATTTAGTCAAAAGGTATGTGCACTGTCAGTTTTAATACATTTCTCCACAGAAATAAATTAATTTATACCTCTATCAGCAATATATGAGAGTTCCTGTCTCCTTATGCCTTTGCCGAGTCAATGGGATGTTGAAGTTTTTATGTTTGCCAATCTGATAAGTGAAAAATAATACCTTTTACTTATCCTTATAACATCTCCCAAAATATCTCTCTTCCTTATCTTGAGCCTTTCATAATTCTGTATTACAAATGATAATACTAACATAGAAAAGATAAACAACTTGCTGTAATCATGCCCAGTGTAAATGGCCAAAGTCAGATGTTCAGCACTCTTCCCTATACTACACCATTCCACACAGGGCTCAAGGAGGTTCAGAAAAGAGTAGGTGGCTTCAAGCATTCCCTGAAAGACACATGATATTTAAAGAAAAAAAAAAAAAAAAGCATGGAAGCTTTCTGACATCTGCTAAAAGACCTCTTCTTTAGTGGTTTGATACCAATAACACATTTCTGCATGAATCATCCAGCGAATACTGCGCTTGAAGGAGAAGGCTCTGATTAGCAATTTGATCTGACCTAGTCCTAAACATTAGCTTGGATTCAATATCTAGGAAGCAGTAGGATGTTGTTGTTTTTAATTTCTCTAAGACATTTCTCACTTGACACCCAGGATCTAAGTATTCATCAGCACGGTGTGAGTGCAGGTGTGTTTTTCCTAGGTTTTAGCTTTATATAGAACACTCACTTGGACCTGGTAAAGATACCAATACCTAACACACATTCCCATACAACTCTAATGATAAACCTATGAGGTAGATATCTTTATTGACTCTTTCACTGGTGCAACTGAAGTCCAGAAAGATTAAGTGAGTTGCTTAGGGCCACACAGTATATCAGTAGCAAAGCAGAAAATACAATGTAGACTGCAACTGAACTCAATAGGTTCCTTGCAAAGCCTTCTCTTCTTCCTCCTCTATTCATTTTAGGGAATGACGTGACTCAGTCCTTCAAATCTAGAGGTTAACATCCACAACTCCTCTTTTACTCATCCAGTTGATCACTAAGCCCTGTGAATTCTACCTCTAAATGTCTTTTCTCTTCAGTCTTGTTACTTTAGTTCATATATCTGCTGTGTTGTTGCAGTCGCTTCCTATTTTGTTCTTCTTGCCTCCTACCTCCCCTTTCTCTAATCAGACACAGCATCCCTGAGCTAGCTTCAAAATACATAACTTCACATCCCAGCTTAAAACCTGCAGTGGCTCCCCACTCTCTACAGAGTACGTCCAGACTCCTTCACATGAGCCCTGTGCAACCTCTCTTTTTAGTCAGGATGACCACACGCCAAAGTACTCTCCTTGTTCCGAGTCCAGACTTTGCTTTTTCCTCCTTCTTTCCTTTTGCATGAGTTGTCCTCTCGACTTGATAGGGCCTTCCCTTCTTGACCTGAAAAACGCTTATGCTTCAGGAGCCTGAATTCACCTCCTCTGAAACTATTTTTTTGACATTGTAGTACTATTAGTGGCTCCTTTTTTATTAGAGGAACATTTTGACCACACCTCTGTTATAGCACCTGTCATATTGTTTTAGGATTATTTCTCTTCCCTACCTACTAGATTGAAGGGCACACACCATCAGTGACTCGTCTTTGTATCCCAGAGCCCAGCACAGTGTGCATAGGAGCTGTTTACTAGGAATTGGTGAAAGACAAGGAGGAGAAACAGACTGAACCAAGGACAGCAGGACCTGTAGTTTCATTGCTCAGTGAGTTCAGGACACTGTGTGAGGCTTAATACTTCATCTTATATCTATCTGAAGCAAGATGATAGAACATTTTTCCAAGCAAGTTAATTTTCCACCCAAGAGGATGAAGGGAGAGAAGCCTGAAGGAAGAGAGGGCAAAGCTAAGGCTTTCTGTCCTTCAGGGACTCTTTCCTGTGGGCTGAGGTAACACATTTACTAACTTCAGAAACATTTCAGCTGATGTCCCCAAGCAAAAAAGGGTAAAAGGGGAACTAGGCTGGAACTTTGTTAGGATTTACAAAGAGAACAGTATGACCACTCCAGAAGGGTTATAAAAGTGCTCCACCACTAACTCCACCAAACCTTCCTGCTGTAAACAGCTCTAATCCTAGTGACTACCCTCAGAAACTTGCTGTCTATCCCTTTAGGGTGTTCTTAAAATAAGCCGGAAAGAATGGAGGTAAAAATACTGGAGTGTTTCCTCCACACTGGAAAGGAGAGGTGAGTCTTATCATTGTGATTGGTGTTTTAAGTATATTTTTATTGTTATGTTAAATGGCATTCAAGTTTAGCTTCAAGTTCAACAGCAGTCTTAGCCTACTTCCTCCCACACAAATACTCCTGCCAGTAAATAGGCACTCTTAAATAAAACAGTGCCTGCGAGAACCTTCTGACCCATTGAAATTAGTCTTGCCCTGCCTTCTGAGGTGGATTCGTTCCTCTCTAGGTGTAGAGCGGTATTTAAGGGTGACACTCGGGCACGCAGGAGGTGTGGCAGGGGGCGGGGAATGCAGGGTCACTGTAGGTCAGGGACGGATGTGGGTGCAAGCGCGTTGGGAGGGCCCTGGGCTCCCTGGGAAGTCCGAGGGTAGGGGGCAGGGCTGGCAGGTGGCAGTGCTGGCCCCCAACGTGAGGCGGTGACGGCGGGCCCTGTGCCCAGGCCCTGCGCTGTGGACCACTGTCCTGGCTGCGCAGCTCCCCAGCAGGCGCCGGGCTCAGGTCGCGCCTTCAGTTAGCGCTCAGCCTGCGCGCCTGCCTCTCCTCCGCTGCGGTTGCTGGTCGGATCCCAGCTGGCCCAGACATGCTCTGAAGTAGGAGGAACCGCTGTCGAGCGAAGAGTGCACACCGGGTGATTGATGAACTCTTAATAGAACTAACCTGTCCCGCCCCCCACCCTAGACACACACAGAGAAATCCTCCACCCCAGCCCCTTCTCCAGTCCTCCTCGCGGGCGAGAGGGGACGCGGCCGCCAGCCGGTAGGGTGATTAACTCACCGTCTGTCTTTGCAAAAGTGCTCCAGGTGGATCAGGAGCACCCTCCCACCCCTCCCGCAGCCTGGCCGCTTGCGGAGGCGCGGAGAGCGCGGAGCCAGCGCGCGCGTCACACGGCGGCGCGGACCTTTGTGCCGCGCGCCCGCCAGACCGCCCAAGAGGCGGTGGCTATTGTTCCCCGCCGGGGCCCGGGACGCCCTGAAAAGGGGTCCACGCCAACCCCCTCCCCAGCGTGTCCTCAGGTCCAAGGACGGGTGGGGCTTCCTTTGTGTGTTCTCTGGAAGGGGCTGGGATGGCATCGTTGCTGCCCCAAGGGGTAACCGAGGGGGGTTGAGGGAAGATGGTACCAGCTCCCTAAAGCTCAACTCACCAGACTTACTCTTCGGCTCGGCCCTTGCAGAGGAGGTGGAGAGGGGTATGGTATTTGTAGGGCAGCGCTGTAAACAATGGAGCCATCAAAAGGCATTCTACCAGCCTCCTTACCAACCACGCACATTCCTGGCCCAACAAGCCCTCCTGGCCTGGTTTTGAGCCCTGCTTCCCAGGTAAAAACACTCTGTACCAGAACTCTCCATGTATTCTGGTTTAAATTAGGATTTAAATTCTTCTGGCCCTTACTAACGTTAAAACACAGCTTTTATGATTCTCCAGATAGTCTTTCCTTAAAATAATCCAGGAACCAATCAGGACATTTTGCCCAAGATCTAGGACAGGAAGACTCATGCAGTAACTCCTGCCTTACAGATCTGGGGGCCCTTCACCTGCCTCTGCTACTGCAAATGATTGGATATTCATCTGCCTTGGCTTTTCCCTCATGTGTGGAAATAATTTTGTTCACTCTGTTTCATGCTGGACCTGGCCTGAAAATGGGCCCTTATGTTGTCTTTGCACTTTCCAACTTGCCAAGGTAGGTGTGAAACCTGAGGGAAGTTTTTAGGAATAGGCTTTAGGCCAGGTACTTAAGTCCATTTGTTCCTAACCTTGGACTCCAAAGATAAGGGCATTTGTAGCTGGAGTGGAAAACAAGGGAACATGAGAACTAAGATTTCGTCCTCTGTGATGATACTCATCATTCACTATCCTTCTTCTCCAGCATCACCAGTGCAGAAAGTGCAGAATATGTACCCAATTTTTTTTTTTTTTTTTTTTTTTTGAGATAGAGTTTCACTCTTGTTGCCCAGGCTGGAGTGCAATGGTGTGATCTCAGCTTACTGCAACCTTGCCTCCCAGATACAAATGATTCTCCTGTCTCAGCCTCCCAATATACCCAATCTTTCTCCTTCTTATCCAGGCCTTCTGCAAGAGAGATCTAAGAACCAGCCCTCAAAGATAGTAATACGGGCTTAGCTAGTGACAACCCAGTCTCAGCTCCCTGTGCCCAAAGTGTCTAGGAATAGGGCCACTCACCCAAGCCCTACATATATACTCTCTCTGGGAAGTTGCAGTGCCTTGAAGTGATCAGGCCATAGGCCTGTGAAGACTGGGGTCGTCCATGTCCCTTCCTGCCTGCTCACAAACTTCTGTTCTTCCTATTCTTTTCTTTCAGTTTCTGAAAGAAGGACCAAAGTAATGCCAAGAACTCCCAGATGAAGAGGACCTTCCTTAGACCTGTAACAGATTCACTACTTGACTTCAGAGGGAAGTTTCAGCTAATTCTCAGGAAAAGGTCAAAACAGGCCTGTGACTGTCCCTCCAATACTGAAGGTATAAACAAGCTTCTGGCTCCCCCAGGTCAAGCAGAGGAACACTTTTTATTAGAATGAAGGGTTACTTCTTTGTTATTCAAACACACACCCACACACATCCTCTTTAGTCTCCCTAATGAAAAACCTCAACAGATGGACAGCCTGAGCTCCCAAGTCCTCAGGCTGAGAAGATGCGCACTTCACTCAAAGGCCAGTGGGCTGGTACAGACTAGGGAAGGGAAAAGGGACAAAGGCTGCTAGTATAGGTAATCACTATCTTTTAATACTCCTAACACACAGAAATTCGAAAAATCTTGTTCAGCAAGGTTAGCAGCCTCTGGAGCCTCAGAAACTAATTTGGCTGATGTGTCTCTGATAGGGAGCTTGGGGCTGAACCAAGGGGAAACGTTCTCCTCCTGTATTCTCTCCTCTCTCTCATTTGAAAGCCTGTACAAAGAAATGGTACAAATGGATGGTTAACTTAATGATTCCATCAGAGGCAGATTTTTCTCTGTCAGGTCCCTGGATGAGGTACAGATCTGAAAGCCAGGAGGCAGAATATGTACTTAATTGCCCTTTCTGACCTGCTTACCAGTGGCCAGGACTACTCTCCAGGCCTTGCTGCTGCCACTTCCCTATTCTCCCTGGCTAGTTCAGCTGGGTCTCAGCACTTCAACTCCTGGCGGGATCCTGGGTTTTTCTTGGTTGCAGGGAAAGCTCTCACTGCCTGCATCTCCTTCCCCACCCCCACCTCCTGTTTTGCAGCTGGCCATTCTGGCTGCCTCACAGCTCTCCTGCCTTAATTCACATTTGATTGCCTGGACAGAACCACCAAGAATGTCCAGACGACTGCCACCCCTCACCCATGGGCCTGAGATCCTGCCCTGATGCCTTTCTGCAGACCCCAGGAGGACCCACAATCTCCCTGATCCCCACCTTCCCCAGAGTGGTCTCTATAGGAAAAAAGCAGAGCTAGCTAAGGCCTGAGACAGAGCCATTTCTTCCCCTTGGGCAAACGAGGTAGACCCTCCCAGAGACCAATGCCGGAGAAGCCCGGCCCCGATCTCCCTTTATATGGCCTCCCCCATCACGGAACCCGTGGGAAAACCTGGCACACAATGGCGCGGCTGCTCCGGGCACCCTCAACCCAGCGCCCTACGGCAAGGCCTGGAGCAGCCTGGTGGTCTTGGTGCGCTCCCTTTGCCCTCCCCCCAACCCTCCGCGAACACCCGTCCCGGGAGAGAGACCCTGGCTAGGGTGGAAGTTGCCTCCCGCAAAGGGCGCTGTTGCTGGGGCTTCCCCTCCCCCATTCTCTTGTTTTTCTGCTTCTGAGACTCGGAAGGGAGGTGGCAGGCGCCTCCACAGCCGATAGAGCAGCTATTGTGACCTTCCCTTGCAGAGCGGGAACCCAGCCGAGTGTGTACCGCCGGCGGTGGCGGGGGAGGAGGCGACTGTGTGTGCAAACCTCAGTCGCAGAGGGGGTGGCACTGGGAAATAAAGGTTTGCAACCTCAGGCAGTTGGGCCCTTCAGAGGGCGTTTGGTTGTGTTTAGACTCGGGTGCTTTCTAACACTAATTGCAGGCTCAAAAGGAGCGGAATTTATAGCGAAGGCCAAGGCGGCTTGTTTATAATTTATGAAGTTTTAAATGGCTGTGCCGCGGGCCCCAACTTTCTCCTGGGCTGGCAGCCGTGCGGAAACGAGCCCTCCCACGGCTCGCCGCCCACCCCCACCCACGCCCCTCAGATAAGTCTCACGCCAATGACAGGAACAGATCCGAGCCATTCTTAGAAGTCTCGGGAACCTCCAAAGGTGAGAGAAGGTGGCAGATTTGGTCCAAGCCCTCACCCCACTCGAGAGGAGGGCATCAGGGAAGGCTGCGGCTGCCCGGAGAGGAAGCCCCCGATCCCACACTTCCTTGGAGCCTGAGTGTGAGAGGAAGCTGATGTCAGCCGGGCTAGACACCGTTTAAAGTCTAATCCATGAAACCCTAAGCCGCAAATGACACTTGGGGCTTTGCAGACACCCGCAGACTCAGCAGATACTCCTGCGGTAACACACTGTGCTGGAAAACGCCTGGAGCCATGATACATTATGTATTTTTATTATTATTTATGGTAGGAAGAGGAGATGAGGGAAATTCGGGCTGAATCTAAGCAGCCTGACAATTCAACTATTTAATATTTAGCCAGTTAAGAAAGGTGGTTGTAATCCCTGCAAGGCAGTGAGCTCTTCTTTGATTTTGCTAATTGCTTAAAAAATAATTTCTTACAAGACAATTAGAAATTCTGCCTATGGATGCAAATTTCATAGAAAACAATGTTAAGCCTTGAAAGTGGGTAAAATATGCCTTCGATTGAAGTCATTTATTCTGTTGATACACTTCTACAACATATATATTTTAAACCTGCTCAGATAGAGTGAAATTTAGCAAAAGGATATCCCCTCCCACCCTCAAATCTAACATGCCATTTTAAAAACAGCACAAAGGAACAAGGAAACTAAATATTATTTTGAGCCATCATTACTTAGTGAAATACAAACATCCAAATAGAAACGATTGTTGTTCCACCAGAAGATTAGAAGTTAAATTATTTCCACACAATAGGAATTTCACCTTGTGTCATCGGGGATGTAGTAGGAGTTGCATTATTTGTCAAACCAAATAGAGATGCGTGGGCTGACTTTGCTGAAATACAAAAGAATTGAACCTTATCAGAAGGCGTTTTCTAAGTGGCCCCTCCCATAGAAGCAGGGAAGTTGTCCACCCCTAGCAGAAGCCACATTATTTACAAAATTGTTATAAATCCTTGAAGACATTTTTGCTCATTTTGTACAAAGTAACAGGAGTAAACAAGGTGTTTATACTTATTATGTTTCATTAATGAAACTTTTATTACTTTACGTCATGGGGAATGCTTGTTTTCTCTAGAAATGAACTAATGATCACTACAAAGGAAGAATTCATGACAGCATTTCCTAGAGAAAAAGCTTAGGTACGCGTCTCCAAATGATGGTTTCTTTTTCTACACCTTAGCTTTTTCATAGCTCAGTTCTTCTTACAACTTCTCTTGTGTTTTTTCTTTGATTGTCAGTTTTCTTTCAAAGTTTATTTTTTGTTACTTAATGCAGAAAAGTGAGCTCTGGCCTCCCCAGTGTAAAAGTCAATTGTGTCTAGAAAGAGGGCAGTAAAAACGGCAAAGCAGGCGCTGCTTTCAAAAAGCCCTGTCCAAATCATCCTGCCCAGAACCTTTTTAGGTTTGCATCCTCATTTCCCCCTCCCCTAATTTCAATAGCTGGAAAGTAATCAAGTATCCCCAGAACCAATTTATGCACTAGACTCCAAATAAATAAAGTAATTTTTTCAAAGTGTCAGTCTGTTTTAGGGCCTTCCATGGGGATTGTGCGAGATAAAGGCATAGTGATCTGCTTGCAAGTGTGCGTGATTAACACAGATACACTTCCGACTGAGAAATTTTTTTATTCTAAATATTTGTTTCAATAGTACCAGACAATTTGAAATCAATAAGCTGTGGTGAGGGTTGTGTTTTTTGAGAAATGACCAACGTGTGTTGTGCCACGCCACCGGGCTTCCTGACTCTACCCATGAAGGACAGTTTGCGGTCTTAATGCTTTACATCAACTACAAACACCAGCCACGGTTACGACTGTTCAAAACTACTCTCTCAACTAGTTCAGACCAAAGGGGACTAAGGAGGTAAAATGTGGCCCCCACGGCCTGGAAGCGAATTTCTAAGATCGGCTGGAGAAATCTACAAATACACACATAAATACATTCAGACAAGGATAAATAATCAGGGAAACGAAATGACTCGCTTCAAATAATAAATACAGATAGTTTAGTCCGATGCAATCCTTACAGGACAGGAAGGAGAATATAAATTAAGATCTCCGAAACTAAGCTACACGTGGGCCAGGCCCAAGACTCTCCAAGCTCTGGTTCCTCTGCAGGGCGCGCCGCCGATGGGTCTCAGACTTACCTTTGGGACACCATTACCAGATTAGAGTCCCTCGGTCCGCAGTATGTGGCACTGTCAGGTTTACAGGGAAGGATCCTTGCGGCTGATTTATGGCGCGTCACCCAAAGGAAGACGTCCATGCAGGGGAGGCTCGGTCGCCTGCGCCTCCACTGCTGGAGGCCTGAGACCCGGGAGGCGGAGGCAGGGCAAGAGCAGGGAAGGGGGTTCCCGAACTGCCCCGCGGGTCCCGCCCGCCACCCCACCACTACAGCAAGAGAGGTAATTGCGCCGCAAGTTCAGGCCGGCGGCGGCCGCTACAGATGCGTCAGTTTGGGAGCCTCTGGCAGTCGTCCCTGAGACGAGTGGTGGGCGGAAAGATCTGTGTAGGTAGGATGAGGGTCGCACGGTCCATGGTGATGGTTGCCTGGAATCTGCGCGGCGCAACTGTAGTCCACACTTGCCGACGACGGGTGCGAGAGGTGGCCCAGGTTGAAGACAGGCCCGGACGCGGGTGCCATGGACTCGACGAAGTTGCCGCCCACGTACACCGGGCTGCCCTGCAGGTTGGCGCTGGCAAAGCCGCCGCCGTTGCTCGCCATGGGATGAGGCTCGAACTCCGGCGCCGCGTAGCGCTTCTGTTGTGGCAGGCAGCTGCTGAGCGGCGCCGTGTAGGCGGCCAGGCCGTACATATTGGGCTGTGATTTGGCGAAAGCAGGCGGCGAGGGCGCGTCGTAGGCCAGGCCGGGCACTGGCGGCAGCTGGCCGGAGTAGGCCACGTGGCCAGCGGCGCCGCCGAGCGGTGGGCTGCGCTCAGGTGACTGGCCAGCCGGCGAGTGCAGGATGCCTTTGGCCTTCTGGTCCTTCTTGTACTTCATGCGCCGGTTCTGGAACCAGATCTTGATCTGGCGTTCCGTGAGATTCAGTAGGTTGGCCATCTCCACGCGGCGCGGCCGGCACAAGTAGCGATTGAAGTGGAATTCCTTTTCCAATTCCACCAGCTGCGCGCTGGTGTATGCCGTGCGTACCCGCTTGGATGCTGGGCCTGGAGGGCTCTTGTCCTCGCAGCTCTCTCCTGGGCAGGGAGGGAGAGAGGGAGGGCGCTGAGCGAGTGGGTGGGGACCCTCAGGACTGGAGAGGGGTGCTTCCCTGGCTCTCTTTTCCTCCTCCCTCCCCCCACCTCCAATCCTGGCTGGGGTGGGGAGGTATTATTTGAGAGGTATGATTCCAAGGGGGAATTCACCTACCTACCAACCCCCTACTAGGCCTACCTATTAGTCGCACCTGAAACCCCCATCAGCCTTCTGAGATCCGGTTCACTCTGCCCACCCTCTCCCCTGCAGCCCAGTCCATCATCCCATACCCACCCAAAGGCCATGAAAGAGTTTAATGAGAGACCAGGAACAGCTGGTAAGGCCTCCCCCTGTCAAAGAAGGGCCAGACTCCTTTGAACACTCCTCCCAGCCTCTGCTGCCAGGGGTGGGGTGTGGAGAAGGAAAGGAGGAGGAAATAGTTCCAGCCTGCCTTGCTTAGGAGCTAGCTCCTTGGCAAAGTCCCCCACCAACCCCCAGCAAAGTATGGGGATGGAGATCTTGGCACCCCACTGCAGCCCAACTGCTCCCAAAGCCAGGGAGGTGACAAACCAAAAAATAAAAAAATAAAAACCAACCACCCAACCAAACAAACAAACAAAAACACTGCCTGGGTGTTTTAGGGAGTCCAAGGCCAGGCTGGAAGCGTTTTGAGTATTCACAGTGCTAGAAGCAGCAGCCTCAACACTGGCTTTTACTACCCTGCCACCTCTCAGCTACTTGTCCACTCCCTCCCAGGGAAGACAAATGGATTTCTCCTGGGAGGGAGGGCCTGAGCCTGCAGCTGAGGAAGGAGGGGCAGGAAAAGGAGGTTGCAGGCAGGAGAATACCTTCCCCCTAGGAGCAGCAGCCCCAGAAAGCATCAGGCAAACCAGATCCCTGATAACAAGCCACACCCCAGGCCCCAAACTTGCCCTGGACCTGGAAGCAAGTTCATCTACCTGAAGATAAACCACATCAGATACCACAAGGTCAGAAAATTTCAGGAACCAAGCAGTCTAAGCAGAGAGAAGGAATGGCCCTCAGAGCTCCTGGCCATGCCTATCTTCTACAAGATAGGGTGGACCTAGAGAAGGCCCCAGCTGGAGGGTCTCCCCTTCCAGTTAGAGAAATCCAAGGCTGTTATTGTCTTCCAGAATATCCTCTCCTACTAGGACAGGCACCTCCCCATTATGGATTTGCTGGAGTGGGAGAATTGGGCCAAGGTGGGCCAAATAGAGACTCGTGGTTATGCTTAGCAGCCCTTAAAGCCAGACTGCTTGGATTCAAACTTTGCAGTTTCATGATCTTGGGCAAGTTGCCTATCCTCTCTAACAGTTTTCTTATCTGTAAAATGGGGATGTTATCATATACCTACCTCAAAAACTTCTTTGAAAAATTAAATTAGATGATGCTTAGAAAGTACTTAGTATAGTACTTTCTAAGATTTTAGTTTTTATGAGTTTAAGGGAATGAGATTCATGTGATATGGGCTATATAACCACCTAGTCTTGGGGATTGTAATACCTATCTTCAAATCTTGAAGAGCTGTTGGGTGGAAGAAGGAACGGAGTTATAATTAGCAGCCCAGGAAAACAGACATGCCCATATAAGGAAGCACTCTCTATTAATAGCTATAAGACCTGTCCACCAATAGCACCAGCAGCCTGGAATGGAAGGGAGCACCCTGTCACTGCAAGGTCATGACCCCAATCAGGAACACTAAAAAAAAGAACATTTGGACATAAGTAGGAACTTAGACATATAACCTCCAAGGTTGCATTTCCAGCCCTGACTAGGCTTCCTTGGGTCAATCTGGAGGGGGCTTGGTCTGGGGGTGAGCCACCTCAGGGAGCTACCTGCAGTGGCACAGCTGTTCTTCTGCTTGGAGTTCTGTCGAGACTCTTTCATCCAGGGGAAGATCTGCTTGCTGATGGTGGCTGAGGAGCTAGAAGCATTGGGCCCACCTTTGGGCTTCTTGGCAGGCACTCCACCTCCAGGATTGGTGGGTGAAGATGGGGGCAGGGTCGGTGGTGGAGGAGGGGGTTGTGGTGGCTGCTGCTCTGAATTCAGACCAGGAGGCTGGCTGCTACCACCTCCACCCTGGCTGTTCCCAGTGCCAGGCCTCATGCAGCTGCCATTGAGTTCAGCTCCTTTGTGGGCTGGGGCTCTCAGAGGGGCAGAGCTCTGGATGGAGCAGGCAGAACCTGGATAGTCAGTGTCCAGGGAGTTGGCAGCAGCCGGGGGTGGGTAGGGCTGGTGGGGGTTGCTGTAGCCATAAGTGTCAGTGGTTTTGCTGTAGCCATAGCCTCCAAACAGTCCTGGGTTTTCATAGTAAGCAGCCTTCTGCATTGTGCACTCAGGAAGCTCCAGGGCCTGTTGACCCTGCTCAAATAACATTGACTACCACTGTATTCTTCACTGCCACCTCCAATGTCTGCTAAATCCTGAGAGAGCTGGGCCAGCCCCCAGGCTCCAGGTGACCTGTCAGAAGAAAAGCAAGAGGCCCCAGAGGGAGTGTCATTGGCAAGACCAGTCAATATAAAAGGACTAGCCCATGCTCTTTGCATCCCACCCACTTCATGGTGGGGAGACAGGCAAGGTGCTGGATCTGAGTTTATTATTTATTTGTTAGCACAGTGTCTTGCTTGTTGCCCAGGCTGGAGTGCAGTGGCTTGAACATGGCTCACTGCAGCCTCAATTTACTGGGCTTAAGCGATCCTCCCACTTTAGCCTGGTGTTAATAGCTATTTCAGAGTATTTCAAAGTCTCAGCTACTCTGCAGTATTAATAGCTATTTCAGAGTATTTCAGAGTCCCAGCTACTCTGCAGTAGCTACAGGAGTACACCATGTCTGGCTACATGCCTTAGTTTTTTGTTTTGTTTTGTTTTAGATGGAATTTCGCTCTTGTTGTCCAGGCTGGAGTGCAGTGTCATGATCTCATCTTACTGCAACCTATGCCTCCTGGGTTCAAGTGATTCTCCTGCCTCAGCCTCCTGAGTAGCTGGGATTACAGGCACCTGCCACCACACCTGGCTAATTTCTTGTATTTTTAGTAGAGACAGGGTTTTGCCATGTTGGTCAGATTGTTCTTGAACTCCTGACCTAAGGTGATCCACCCGCCTCCGCCTCCCTAAGTGCTGGGATTACAGGTGTGAGCCACCGCACCTGGCTGTTAGTTTTTTTTTGGTTTTTTGTTTGTTTGTTTTTTTGTTTTTTTGGTTTTTTTTGAGACGGAGTCTCGCTCTGTTGCCCAGGCTGGAGTGCAGTGGCGTAATCTCAGCTCACTGCAAGCTCCGCCTCCCGGGTTCATGCCATTCTCCTGCCTCAGCCTCCTGGGTAGCTGGGACTACAGGCACCCGCCAGCACGCCCGGCTAATTTTTTTGTATTTTTAGTAGAGACAGGGTTTCACCGTAGTTAGCCAGGATGGTCTCAATCTCCTGACCTCATGATCCACCCGTCTTGGCCTCCCAAAGTGCTGGAATTACAGGCATGAGCCACTGCATCTGGCAGATTTTATGAAGTTTAACTTATTTGAACCTCTGGAAAAATCAGAAGGAATTTTTCCTAAATGTAAGAAGAGTTTCCTTTTTAGCTCAACTCTAGCTGAGGGAAAGGGCTTCCCTCTACCTCCAGATACAATTTACTTTCTTCAAGATTGTCCATTTAGTCTTTATTCTGGGCAGAAAAGCACTTATAGCCTCAGACATTTTGTTGGCTGATTCTCCCACTAAACTGTAAGCTCCTTGCAGGGAGGGACTGTGTCATTTGTCTGTACATTTCGGACATCCAGCACAGTGCCCTGCATGTAGTTAGTGCAATAAATGCTTATTGAATAGGTGAATTAATAAGTGGATCAATCAGTCAATCATTGGGTCAGCACAAAGTTTTGATGGGAAATGAAAGTCCTATAACACGCTCAGAACAGCCAGAACTTAAAAAAAAAAAAAAAAAGTGTCTCCCCCACCTTGTTTCAAAATCACAGCATCTTTCATGAAATCATCCAGATAGTCCACTTAGCAATGACAGGGTGAAAATCAGCTGAGTTAGCTCTATGAATCAGCAGTGTAAAATCTATAATGTAGAAACTAGGGGATAAAAACCAACAGGAGGACTTGCAGACTTCCAGACTCATTTTGAGGCTAGAAAATGTTTCTTCTCTTTCATCTACATTTTTCTAGACCTTTTACTTTTGACCTCCCACTACTTTTAAATGGATACCACTGAAAATGGGCAAAGAGATCTAGAATTTGAAATGCATGGAACATGGGTGAATGGAGAATGCTTTATAACTTTATTATTTTTGCCTTGGATCTATTGTATAAGTAGATATTATTATTGACATCTGCTCTGGATAATCTATTCTACCCCACCTCCCACCCAAACCACAACCAATGAGAGAACCTTTCATGACATGATGAATGGACCCAGAAATAGAAGAAGAAAAAAAAGCTAAGAAAAATTCTACCCCTTTTGTATTCCCTTCTTAATGGGGGTTTCCCTTCTCACCCTCCCTCCCTACTTCTTGTGAAAGGCTCCTAAAGAGTTAAAGTATAACTAATACCATTCAATCACTTTGTTTGATAAAGAAAACTCATAGGTCAGCTCCTTGGTCTCAATTCTTTATCTGTCTTTCAGGCAACTTTCCTTCCTAGAAACTCTTCCTGGTTTCCATCCTGGTCATCGTGATGGACCACATCATCTAGACAGCTTATGTGGCCTAGTGGATTTGACCACAGGTACCAAAATGATCCACTAGTTTTCCCTCCACCTTCACCAAAGAGCCTAACCCAATTTTTAAAATTATTCTAAATAGTCTTTGGTAGGTAGTGTTGTTGTCCTTTTTTTATTTTGGTTTTAGAATATAAGTGAGTATGCCATTTGTCTTGATGAGGAACAGGCTCTTAATACCAAGATATTATGTTGTAGAAATTGTTTCCGTTATTGTTCTTAAATGTATGAGGTAGGATATCTACTTAACAAAGCAGGACTTAATCTTTCTTTTGATTAATTTTGTATATCATACTCTGTTAACAGTTACTGGGTGTCAAATGGACAGCTAAGTCTTCATTCTGTGACTAATATTTACATATGTTTGCCCCCTGCTAAAAAAAAAGAGGCACTCTGGATTTGGTTGTGTTTCAGGCTTTTCTGGTATCCTGCTTTCAGTCTTAACCCTCTGGAGGCCTAATGGTGAGACACTCAGACCACCAGAACTTGCTGCTGCTCTGTCATTCCATTTACAACTGTGGAAGCAAAACATCCCCCCTCCTGCCTCCCAAGTTGACAAAGTTGATATAGATAGGTGAACCAGTCACATTAAAATAGCTTATTTAGGAACTGACCAGTTCTTCTGGGACAGATGGCTTTATATATATATTTGCTCCTATGGCATATTCCTAGAAAAAGTTCTGTGTACAGACCTCAAAAGTACAAATATTGGGCAGCTTCCTGAAAAACCAGTCTCTTTTCCTGTTTACACTGTCTTAAGAAATTTCCCACTCAATGACAATCCACCACCTTAATGTCCATTTCCCCAAAAGCAAGAGCCGGTGGTGGTGCTGTCCTTACTGGAAATGGCTTTGCAGCCCCCCAAAAATGCAGCTTCCCAAAAGTGATCCCTCTTAAAACAAAACCTGAGAATATAGTTACAAAACTGGTAAAAAGGCTTATTTCTTTTCAGAAAGAAATAAGGAGTTCACTCCTTGTGAACTCTGCTTGAACCTAAAAAGCAGGAACGGGTCATAAATCATTTGGACAATGGTCAACTGTTCAGTGGCTCATCTTTTCGATCACCCCCTCACCCTTTTTTTAAAGCCTTTCTTTTCTCGCCCTTTGGTACCTTTGCTCATTTGGGCTCCAAGACCCAAATGCCTTGGGGTGAAGATGAGCCAGTGTTGGGGGAGGGGTGGTCGAGCAGGACTTCGCATTTCTTCCAAGTCCTCAGCTGCCCTTTCCTCTCCCTCCTCCTCACCTCCACCCTCTAACCCAGGGAACTGGCCAGGGCAGCCTCGCCAAAATCCGCCGGCGCCATCCCCTGCTCCTCCTGGGAAAGGGGTGCCAAATAGGTCTGGCTCGCCCTTTCTTGCGGTGCTGGGAAGTTGCCCAACTCAGCTTGGAGGCCCAACCGCAGGCCGGGAATACAGGGCAAAACGGTCTCCCACCGGAAGGAAGGTATACTCTGAGCTGCCACGGCCCGCTTCCCCGGCCCCGCCGGTCCGCCGCAACCACTGCGTCTCCGAAGCAGCCGAGCCCTGATACTTGCTCACTGCACTTAATTCTACCAGAGATCAATACCTAATATGATACCAAATAAATAAAAGGCGCTCACAGCGACCAGGGGACGGGGTTATTAAGCAGCTGGAGCTCTCACGGTGCATATCAATGCACCTGTCATTGTGGTTTGTAGCAAAATTTATGACTGCGACCACGGCAGCAGTAAACGCTTCAGTAAGGAATGAAAAGAAAAACACTTCCCAAGGCCCGGCACTTTTCAGAAGTGGAAAGCAGGCTCCGCGTAGGAGGCAGCGCAGCAAAAGAATTCCCTACTCCGCACTTTTCCCGCTCTTGCACCCTGCGAGCAGCAGGATTATATAAAGTGACCTGCGGCCTGCCTCTGCTAGCAGCTCTGCTCGGCGGCCGGAGGCGGGACGAACATGCGCACCCTTGCCGGGGACCAAAAATCTGCTGCCCGTCGTGACCTCGGACGCCGGGAGGCTAGTCTGACTCGCGGAGGCCGGCTTGGGGCTAGCTAGTACGCCCGCCCGTGGCAGTGGAAAAGCTGAGGGGGCTTGGGAAGGGCGGGGGCGCCAGGCGCCAGGCGGTGACTAGCGCTGCAATCGTTGTAAATCACCGATGGGTAGAGTCAGCCCATCCAAGTTGAAAGAGAGGGGTAAGGAGATGGAGGTTTCGGTCAGTTTCTCTCAAAATCCGCTAGTGCTCGAGCTGGTCTTGGCGTCTCTCCCCGTTTTGCCTAAACCAGGGTCAGAAGCCCACGGATCTCTTTCTGGCGGCCAACACTTTCGCTGAGCATCCCCACGAATTCACTGGAACCGAGCAACGATTCTTCCTTTCCTGTTGGCTTTGCCACTTCAGGATTCGAAACCACTGGTTTTTGGGTTTGCTCGAAAGGGGACTTCTTTGCTTTCTGCCCAAGTTCTCCCATCTCTAAGCTTGAGTCTCTTTTGCTCTATAAGAAGCCCTGGACGCGCCTTCTAAATCACTCTTATTTAGCCCAGATAACTCAATACTGTAATGCACCCTGTATTTAAGGCACTGGGCTTGCCCCATTAAAGCGCCATAAATTTGAAGACCAATGATCGGTTTTCATGTAATGGGTGGCAGTTCGTACTGAAATGACCCACTTCAAAGCTGCCCTTTGTTCTATGTCTTGATGTATGAATTTTGAGATGGCCACCTTGAGTTGCAGGACAGATGGAAATGTAGTGGAAATTATTTTTTAAATGATGCCCACTCACCACAATTATGTATGTGTGTGTTTTCTTGAATTTTGTCTTTATCTCTTTTTTTTGTAGGCTCTTCAGGTTTCTTTTGATATCTGTGGAGGCGAATCTGGAACAAAATGGAAAACTCTCAGTAGCAGCCGGTTCTTGCTTACAAACACTTACATGTTGAAGGGCTTTTCCCACTTGAAGGATGTCATAGTCAATGTGATTATTGTATATGGTACCCGTGACCATCCAGACGCCTTCTCCCCAGCAGAAAGCAGACTCAGTTGGCTTCTGGGGAGCGAGGGCCCCTTTAACGCCAAAATCCATGGCTGGACGGGGGAGGGGAAGGCCCGGACCTGAGGGAAGCACCAGACCCTCTAGCCAGGTGGGTCAGAGGTGCGGGGAAGCCAGTCTGCTCTCCTTCTGCCCCCACCAAATTCCAAATTCTAAATGCTCCTCCAGGTCCCAATCCCGGAAGCCAAACACCCTCCTAGGGGCAGAAGAGAGAGACTGTGCAGAATTAAGGTGGGAGTTTGGCAGGGGAGGCTGCAGACTAGGGCACCAGGAAAGGAAGATAAATTGGGTGGATCTTGGTCAGGGGCTGCTCTACAGAGCCTCAGTGAAGAACACTTGGGCGCTAGTTCTTTGTTTATACATTAAATATCTCATATGCTTTCCCTGAGTGTATTCATTCCGGTAAGTACCCACCACACTTTTGGCCCTGGGCTGCCCACTTCTGGGTCAGGATCAGACTGCAAATCGCCTAAGAAACAAATATCCTTTCCACCCCCACCCAAAGCCACAGACCAAGCTCCCCCACCACTGTCACCGCTCAGCGGGTGCCACCCCCGTCAGGTGAAAGGAGAGAGACAGAGTCCCCCTCTTGCATCTGCCCTGTGCAATTTGTCGACTCAGTAGTTTGTGAACACTAAACTACACCCGGGAAAGCCTCACACAAAGCGTTCCCGGCGCTTCTAAAGACTAGAGCGCGCAGCCATAAGCCTTTGAAGTGACCTTTGGCTTGCACCGCAATAACTCACCCCGTAATGAACACCCAACAGAAGCGCCTCGAAGAGATCCCAGCCCGGTAGGGCTCCTAACTTCGCGCGGCAGCTTCAGCTTCCCAGCCGGCCTGGACCCAGGGAGAAACGCCACTTGCCTGCCCCCCTCCCCCAAGCACTCTTGGCTGGGCCGGGCCCTGAGGGTGGCACGAGGTACCAGGGCTCTCAAGCCAGCTGGTCCTGAAGCTGCTTTATATAATACATTCACGTGGGCGGACGTCAACTTTCGCCGCTTGATTATTTTTTATTTATTTATTTTTTAAAAAGAGTTCTTTAGAAGTGGGAGCATTCCCTCAAAAGAAGAGCTAAGTTGGGAGGTCACCTGGGGCCGCCATCCCCTATGCCTCTAGCTAGATTTTCTTTTTCTAGCCGCGGAGGAACAGGGTAAGTTTGCGCCTGGGGATTCCTGGGTGCGCGGTGCGCTTTGAGCTCTTGGCGTAAGAAGCTTGGGAAGAGAAAGGAAAGAGGACCCCAGGTTGACCAAAGTTGGACCACTAGAAAAGCCTTTAGCACCTTCTCCCACGCTCCCTACCCTGCCCACCCACCATCCCACGCGAGTCCAACTTTGGCTCCTTGTTTGCCCAGATTCTCAGCCTTAACCGGGCTGGGTTTGGGCCACCAGCACTCGTGCCCTTTCTGGAGCCAAAAACGGGGAGAGCAGGAGGGAGCTGTTTCCGCAAGCTGTCAAGGAAGAGCTGAGTCCAGACAGCCCCAACCCTACACCTCATTCCTCAGCAGCACCCTAGGAAAACTCTTTAGGATAGGGCCAGCATGGAGCCTTGGTAGGGATTATTGAAATTTTCGGGGGAAGTTATAAGTGAGTGCTCCATGGGGCCAAATGAAATGCTACTCGCGGTAATTGGATTCAGCTGACTAAGCTGGCAGGCGCGCAGCTTCAAGGCAGCTAGCAAAGAAAAATGTCCAGCGACTTTTAAGTTCTGATGAAGCCAAGCGCAGGCGATTGACAAAAAACTTTACTGCTCTCCTATGATGGTGAAGCCCCTGGAAGTCGGTTCCTCTCCTGTTGGGGCCTGTCCCAACCTAAGCTAAGGGAATGCTCCTTGCTTTTGAGGTTCCTTCCCCATAGAGGTCTGGTTGGGTCTGGCCCAGTGGCATTACCATGAGCATAGAACCACTCGCTGGAGCTCATGGAGCTGCTCACTCCATCCCTGGCCCGAAAAGACCAGGGATGGGTTGTCTTCTCCTCTCCCAGCCAGCAGCCACAGAGGCCAAGTAAACAAAAGGAGAGATGGGATTCAGGAACCAATATATGATTTAGCTTTCATTCAGGGCTTTTTGGGGAGGAGAACCCAGAAACACTAAACCTTTTCTCTGCCACTATGGTAATCAAAAGCCTAGATTGGTAAAGGGAAGTGTGGAGGAACCTCCCAAACTCTTCTGGGTAGTTTGGGGGTTCTCTCAAATTTTGGGGAGAAAAGCTCAGTAGCATTTTAATCTCCCAAGAAAAAATTAAGCCAACAGCAAGAGGTAAAGACTGTGTGTGGAGCTCGCTACCCGAACAATGCAGGGAGCTGGCTGCCTACCGAGTTTATTTTAAATATATATAAATCAACCCGCCTGCACCCAGCCCGGCAGCTCAAGACACAGAATTAATATGACGCTCCATCTTACTTTGGCAGTGACAGTGTAAAAAAGTTTTAATTTCTTTTTCAGCCCATTCTCCTAACTGCACATTTAGCCCCCAAATATTTCCTCCAGCCCCCAATCTCCTCACCCGTATCCCCTTCTTAAATTGCTACTACCACCCCCAATGCTGCCGGCCACCCTCCAAGCCTGGCAAGGTAGCATCTTCCTAACCCTTTGGTAGGCGGGGAACGTCCCCACAAAGCGCGCCTTGTTACGATTAATCACCGTCCTCGATGTATATGTAGCAGTGTATCTAGGTCTACGCGGGCTGCCTCACCAATTGGCAATAATCAAGATCACAGATTACACAAAATAAATCATATTTAGTATCCCGCTCAGGGCAGCAAGCAGCCCCGTGCCCAAAGATTTCCATTTTGTCATGCAATTGCTTACCTGGATCCCAATTTATCATAAACCTGGTGTTCTCGGCCTCAGAGTGGGCGCCAGTGGGGGGCAGAGCTAGCCTTCCCCCTTTGTCTGCAGACAGCACTGTCCCAACCCTGGTCTTGCGCGCTCGCAGACACAGCCATATACTCGAGCACACGGAATTCCCGGTAGAACGGAACCAGGCTGAGGTTCAACTACCAATAAACGCAGGAGGAACGAGTTCGCAGTCCCCGAGCTGGCTTCGCCTGCGCTGCGCGCCCATCGGTCCGCC
>NW_012104254.1:2755609-2770563 GCF_000951045.1 Mandrillus leucophaeus
CCACTCCTGGGTTTCTGCCCAGCCCTCCCAGGCCCCCCAGAGCTTGGGATTTGTTTTGCTTGCGGAACGTGGTCGTTTCTGGATTTGGAGAGAGCCCCGGAAACCCCCTCGGAGTCGGGAAATATAGACGCTGCCTTCAAATGCAAGCATATTTGTTCACGTGACCCCAAGGGAAGATTGTACTGATTGAGGCTGAAACTTTCACGCCACCCAGCCCCGGAGCGCAGCCAGGCCTAGGGGCTGGAAGGAAGGGCGCAGGAGGCTTGGGACCTGGGCCGCATTCCTAGGGCAGACGCAGATGGGTGTGGGGCGGAAGGAAAGAACTCATTCTCGCAGCTCGGGGTGACTCAGTCCTGGCCTGGCCGCCCTCAGTGGGTTGGGGGCGTTGAGAGTCTCTCCCCACAACGACCTCTGACCCTGGCTGGGCCTTCTGCCAGACTGGCCCGGGAGTTGGAAATTTTAGAAGCTTCCTCTCTTAGAAGCATCTCTGCAGACGGCCGTGGAGCAGCAGAGGCTGAGGGTACCCCTACCTTCCCGGGCCCGCGGAGTACTCCGCAGCCGCATGCACCCTGGCAAGGCGGCCTCCCCGCAGCCGAGGTCGACGCCAAAGCCCTGCTCTCCTCCTCCCAGGGCGAGGACCCGCTCCGGCCCTAAGGTGGAAACCCCGGCTCTCAGCACTGGCCAGTCACCTCAGAAAACCCTGCCACCACCACCACTCCGTGGCTCGTTCTGCGGACTCAGCAGCCGAGGCACCGCCACTTCTGAGACAGAAAAGGCGCGTAGCAGGCGGCCCGGACCCAAAGCGACCTCCCCTCTCTGACCCCTGAGCACCCCAACCTGGTCCTTCGAGGCCTGGAGCCGCCTAGGTTCTGAGTCACTGCCCGCCGTGATCTGTGCTACTCCAGATCTGGGCAGGACCCGCAGATCCCATAGGCCCAGCGATCGCCAAGCCGCGACTTCCCGCTTCCTGCGGCGCCTCCAGGAAGGCGAGGAGGACAGCGGAATGAGTCCTGGCTGGGCTAACCTGGGGGACAATGAAACTTATATTTTAGAAATATTAAATCAAGACAGATTCCCACCACTCTCCGAGTGGCTGATGGGAACAGTTGTGAATGTGGGAAAAAGAATTAAGCGTGCCAGAGCCAGCAGCGGACCTCCTGGCCTGTAATGAGCGCCCAAGACCCTCCCCCAGCCGGACCCGCACTCGGGAATCCAGCACCACGGGGAACTCTCCACCCTATCCCTGAAGTCTTGGTTTCGTTGCCAGCTCTGCTCAGCGGCATCAGGCACAGTGAAATGCTCTGTTGCTGATTGCAGGGTCTGAGACCGGTGAAAGCGCAGCCATAGACGAGCCCGGGAGGAGTGGGTAAGGTCCACCGCATCCCCACTCCAGAGGCGCAGGAATGTCCCGGAGGCCCGAGCCCCCAGAACCTTCCACGAGCCCATCCTTTTGTTCACCTGGCCGGGCCTGGCCAGAGGCCCACTCGGGGCGTCTCTCGAAGCCGGATCGTGGGTGACCCCAGCCCACCCCCACCCCGAGGACCCCGCCCCCAGTCTCTTGCCAGAGGCCAAGCCGACGGTCAGCAGCAAGTGTTAATACCCAGTCAAAGAGGGGGGCTACTTTGCGGGAATTTGTCTCCAGGAAAGGATCTAAGCCTTCTTCAATCGGAGCATATGTTCATAGAGCAATAAACCGGAAAGATTTACAGTCCTCGCCCGGCCCCCAACAGTCTCGCACCCTTTCAGGAATTACTTACGATGATTTATCACACCAACCCGGGCAATTGTCACACTGATAAAATAGCCCGGGCCGGTGCCCGCCAAGCCGGGGCCTTGGGAGCCTGTTAGCTGCCGGGCTGCCAGCAGGGCTGGGGAAGCTTTTTGTGGGTTCCTCCCTGGGCCTACAAGGGGATATCTAGGTGGGTTGGAGTGAATGAGGGTGGGAGAGGAGACGATTCTCATTGAGAAAAATGCAAGCATCTCAGAGAAAGCACCCGGAATCTGCGCCCGAGTCACTCGCAAAGCACATAAACATTTGTCATCTTTGAATAATTGAATTAATGTGTTATTGTTTGAATGTATAATTCATAACGGGGGAAACTTTGTTTCTGTCCTGACGGGGAAATATACACACACCAAAAAAGAAATGAAAACACACACACACACACACACACACAATCCCAAAACAACCACCACGCGCAGCCAGCCCCTGCTCGCTGAAATGATTCTGAAAGCCAATGGAGGCATCTCACAGCAACAAGAGGGAAGGAGGCAAATGAAGAGGCGCCCGGGTCGGAGCTGCAAGCTGAAAGAAAAGAATGCCTGCTGCTGCCCCAGCCCAGGTCCCTGGCAAGCTGGGGTGGGGTGGGACGGAGCGGCGTGGCTCTTAGGACACCCAATTTTCTTGCAGTGCCGGTGAAAAAAGGCAGAAACGGGAGCGAACAGAGAAACAGCCTTCTGCAGCCCGCCCTGGCCTCTCCCCCATCATCCTTTCCCCAGGCTTCCAGTCGCCCCGGGGTCTCCCAATCGGGCTGCAGGGACTTTTCCTCGCGTTTATTTTAGCTCTTCCAAAACAGAAACAAAAAATACAAACACAAAAACAAAGGGGAAAGAAGAGGAAACTCGCTGGGGTTACAGAGGCAGCAGAGCTTGGGTGGGGAGAGAGGAGCCGGGGAGAAGCAACTCGGAAATCATTATCTGTTGGTTAAAATCTGCCTGGGGTAAAATTTCAACTCGATTTTATAGCCTTCTATTATGACGCAAAGAAAAATTTACGACCCTCGCTTGAAAAGAGGGCCAGGGCCTTTTCTCACCGGTTTAAGAATAGGCGGCAGATGCCGTGACAGCGACCATTGTTCCCGGTAGACACAGGCGACCGGGCAACCTCAGCCCGCGTGCGCCAGGCGCGTCCCCCAGCCGGGCCGGTTTTTTACAACTCCTGTTGTCTTGGAGCAGCCCGCTTGCACCTCGCGCCTCACCCCTCGCCCCCTGGCACCCTAGCACCTCGCACACACACCCACTCCCTGTTTCTGTCTCTGTCTCTCCCTCTCTCACACACACAAGCGCGCGCGCGGACGCACGCACACTCACACACACACTCGGCCGCTCTCAGTAATTTTTCATAAGTGCAAAGCTTTGCTGAACCAAAGGTCACCATCCAAGCCACTAACAACTTCTCGCCGGCGCGCAGTTCCAAATCAGGAAGCAAAGGGAACTATTTGTCAGCGGCCGTGACAGCTAAGTTCATTAAGGATTTAAATCTGATGAAATAAAAGTTGCCAAAATATTTACCTGCGGCCGCGCTCCCGCGCCCGCCGGGGGCCGGGGGTGGAGGGCCGGGGGCACCGCGCGGCCCCCCTGGGCGGGTGATATTCTTGGGATCCCTGCACTTTCCAAGTCGGAGAGAGCCCTTTGCGTGGCAGATTAATGACGACTCCTTGTTTCTTAAGAGACGTGCTGAATTAATTATTTCGCCAATCACGTGGTCGGGACTTGTAGAAATCTATTCTTATCATCTTCCTAGCACTTAGAAAATTCTCCGGGTTATGAAAGGCCCTCCCCCGGCTGCCAGCGAGCCCCGGCCGCCCAACCCGGAGCGGGGGGCAGGGAGGGCTCCCCAACATGGCGGGCAGGCGGGCGGGAAGCGCCGTCTGCCGAGGGTCCCGATTTACTGTACTGTATGCTCAGCGGGCTGTGCTATGGACGCGCTTCCTCCTCATCCCTGCCTGCGATTCAATACACACAGCGGTATTGATGTATTGGTGGGCACGGGAGGAGCCATTAACCAGAAGACGGGCAGAGGACAATCATAAAATGTGTCTGAATATTTAAAACTTCTGCCTGTGCACTTATAAATACACATGTCCACGCGTCTGCGGCGAGCCCTTCCATGTATTAAGGACACATGTCTGATTTTATGCATTCTGCTCATTTCCTGTCTGGAACAAGCACCCCATCTATTTTGGGACTCCTGTCTTGGCCCCTTCTTCAAGGCGAGGCCAAGATGTGAAGAAGCCCTTGCGGTAAATGTAGTGCAGGGCAGTTTTTATAGTGGGGAGTGTTTATTGTTGCCCGAGGGATGGAGGGGGCGCGGGAGAAGGAGGGGCAGGTGCAGGAGCTGAGCGGCACCGGAAAAGTAGAAGCCCAAGAGTGGAGGCCGGGGGTCAGGTCAGAGCAGCCACCCAGGAGCCTCAGGTCGGCCCAGAACCCAGCGCACTCTCCCTGCATTGGGGATGGAGGACCAGTAAGGTGTCTCATCCACCACTTCACAAAGACTTCCTCTAAGGGCTTCCAGACCAAAAGAGGCTGGGGGCTGGCCCGGGCCCAGCAGAATGCCAATCTGGATCCCCTTATTAACCTGGGCAGTTCTTTTTCTTCAAAAAATTAACACCCAGCACTCTGCACCCTGAATTCAACCCCAGACTTCCCAATGCTCACAAAATATGGGGGCCAATTGGGAGTATGTGTATATGAGGGAGGGGGTAATAATAGAATTGCTAAGCCTTACATGGTTTAACCTTCGCACTTTAGGCACCCCTCAAAAAATGGTGCCCAATTTATTGCAGAAAATAATAAATTGTTTATGTTAAGTGTTAGCTTTTAGAAGACTTAACAAAGAATGAATGCTTCTGTTAAGGCACCAAACAGGAGGGAGATTTTGCTACACTTTTTATTATTTTAAATATAGATCAATGAATTACATCAAAACTACAAGCAACAATTAGTATAAATAATACTTTAATCAGTGGCAGCAAAACATTGGTCAATTCTATTAAAAAAGCATCTCGTGTGAACAGACATCATAGGCTGACTGACAATGTCATCTCCCAACAAAAGGCTGCGATGGACAAAGTGAGATGGGAGTCAGAGGAGCAACGTCCTCAGCAAACACTTCACTCTCCCCCTCCCCCAGTCAGGACCCCAACACGGTTTTTGTTTTTGTTTTTAAAACACCAACACAAACACTTCTGGCTCATATTTAAAGGAACAAACTGGAAACAAATAATAGCAAATGGGCACTGGAGGCTTTCCACACCTAATTTTCTCCAAAGCACGTTCTCAGATGGAAACCTATTTCCTTCCCTGCCCTAAGTGGTTGCCGGGTCCTACCCCTTCCCTGGCCCACTCCTGTGGGCCCAAATGGATGCTGGGGTCCGGCTGGGACCTCAGGGTTGGGGGCTGCACTCTGGGCCATCCAGGCTCCATTAACATTTCAAAAGAATCCCTTGAAGCTGAGAAGGAGAGCTGAGACTTATAAACAAAGAAGTTGTTTCTCTGATTAAGTTACTTTCCAAAGTAGTGGGGCCATGTTTGAGAAGGAGCTTGGGTTTTCCTTATGAAAACATGTTTCTTGGCTTTCCTCTGGGGCAGGGATGAAGTCAGTTAAACCATTGTGGCATTTGGTATGAAGCTGGGGGTGAGCAACCTGAACTTCTGAGGTGGGGGAAAATCTATATAACAAATCTCTATTTTATATATGTAGTTGGATGTTGTGAAAATATATACCTTTTTCCGCTTCCCAAGGAGAAGGTTCAATGTATACACAGATTTGAGTTTTAGGAAAGCAGCTTAGCAACTTTCCAATTTGCCTAAGGATAGCGGCTCCTTTCAAATGGTACATCCAAAGACTGCTCTCCATGTTAGAGAGGAAAAAAGAAGAGAAGGGTAGTTAGAGTCCAAAAGGTTAAGGGTTTAGAGGTCAGTCCTCCCGGCTGAAATACAGCTAATCGAATAGAAAATTTGTCCTCTGGATGAACCTGATTCTGTAATTTACCCGAACTTCAGTAAAATACCTTTTCAGCTTCTCAACGTGAGGGCGTCAGAAAAAAAGATGTCTTGACTATGTATGAACTCTGTGCTTTTTGTCATAGAAACAATGATGTGAATAATGCAGGAATATCCATCTTTAATATCCCGACGTGGTGATATTCAAGTATTGCCATGTGCAAGTCTGAGAGCCAGGCTCACCCCAAGGAGGAACAAAGAGCAGTCCCCAGGGTCTAATACAAAAGACCAAGGCTTGGAAGACACTTTAGAGAAGCAGAATTTCAGCTTAGAGACTGCAGCGAATACCTGCCCTCAGCTCTCAGGAGACACAGCCAAAGAACACGCCTACAGAGAAACTCTTTTTTCCCTCCCACTTACATATATTTTTAAAATTACCACAGAAACCCTCTAAAGTGTTTTTGAAGTACTGAAAAAAATACCCCCTTCTGGATTTTAAAATTAAGTTTTAAGCTTATCCTTTCTCCCTTTCCCACCTTGGTCACTTTTTGATAGCTACATTTTTTGGAGCCTCAGGCCTTGGGAAGACTGGTTTCATCTCAGTATATGAACTCTGGTCATTAGCATTTTAGAAAAATGAACTAAAGGACATCTCCCCTGTTGAGAGTGATTCCTTAAAAAACCACTAGTCTCAAGGCAAAGATGAGTGCTTGAAAACTTTTATACTTTTACAAATTCTGCTTCTAATTAATGAGCTGAGGAAAACTTCCTTAGATTTTGTTTTTTAAAAAATTAAAACTTCAGGGGGAAAAAACCTCTAAGGCTAACTTTTGTGGACTTCTAGATTCAATTAGGGTTTTGTTTTTGTTTTTCCTTCTTAAAGCAAGAGTTCCTCACCTTCCCACTTTCTCCCCACCGCACAGCCCCTCCCCTACACAGGCATACACTAATTCCTGTAAAACATTGCTATATGGGGGTATTTAGGGCATTTGGAATCCAGTTGGAACAGAAAATTCAGTCATTATCTAACCACCCAGTGCATAGAGGTTTTGTTTTCTTTCCCCAGAAGGAAAATGTTGGACCATTTGTTGCTTTTTTTCCCTTTCCTTTAATCACCCAGCACTGGTTGTAAGCACAGTGCTGAAAAAAACATGTGGAAATATATTTTCAAGAACACAACTTTGAGTGAATCCTTTGCTTCCTTCTGGAAGGGTTAAGGGCCCCCCCAACACACACACACACATTTCCAGAGAGTGGGGAGGGGTGGAGTTCAGAAGTAAGTGCACATATCTCTGATTCTGCTCCCTGAAGTTCAGCCCCTTTCACCTTTTTAAGATTTTTGGCATGAAGGTGTCAGTTATTTCTGTACCACATTTCCCAACAAATAAATATTTAAGCAAATATCTAAACATAAAATAACCCGTTTTTACTTCCTTCTTAGACCTTTTTCTTTGGACATGGGGCCACTGGGAACAAAATATATATATTTTTAATCACACGAAATTCCATAGACAACCCAGAAAGTTCAGAAATCCTGACCCAGCTCTCTGGCTTATACCGAAAGCACCTAGCACAGGGGTGGCCAACCTTCTGCCTCAACTCCCCCACATTATTAGGCCACAAAGCTCCCTGGAGGGGTGGAGTGGGGGAGAATGTCCAAATTCACACTGGGATACAGCATCCATCCTTCATTTGCAAATTCAAAATCCAAGAGCGGTGATTTTCATGAGTTTAATGACTCGCCAATATTTTATGTTCTCAGTAGCTTCTGCCATATAATATACTTAGAGACAGAATCCCGCCCCCCCCCCCAATCCGGCTCTAGGGAGGGGGCTGCCCTCGGGAAGGATGCTAACCTAGTCCGAGGGCTGCCTGCTTGTCCCAGGTCCACCCCACAGTACCTTAGAGCCCAGCGAGGTGACAGCAGGCCCGGCCTGCCCCCGCAGCTTCGGCTCAGCCTGGTGCGCAGGGAGAGATGGGCCCAGGGTCCCCACTTCTATAAGGTCGTCAGGTCCGTGTGGTGGTCTTTGGCCATCGGCTGTAAATGCTGGCCGGGGGTGACTGAGGAGGAGCAAGATGAGGAGGAAGATGAGGACGATGACCTGCCTTTGGTGTTGGGCAGCTTATGATCTTTTTTCCACTTCATCCTCCGGTTCTGGAACCAGATCTTGATCTGGCGCTCCGACAGACACAGGGTATGAGCGATTTCAATCCGACGGCGCCTTGTCAGATACCTGTTAAAATGAAATTCTTTTTCCAGTTCTAGGACTTGCTGCCGGGTGTAGGCCGTCCGGGACCGCTTGGGTTCCCCACCGGTGTAGTTGGGGTTCACTGCGAGACAAAACAGACAGGACAGGCAGGTCAGAACCTGGCCACTAGTTAGGCCCCTCGCCTCCGCCGCTCACTTCCTGGCGCGCCCCGAGGCCCGCGGCCCTCCCCGCGCTCCCAAGCTCGCTTGCTTCCTCCCTCCCGCCCTCTCCCCGGCGCACACGCTCACTCCCACCCACCTCCTCAAACACACCCACATACCCCAGGCTTGCGGGATCCCCAGATGTGCTCCTTCTTCCGGGCCCACCACCAGGTCCGGAACCCTCAAGCATTTTGGAAATCCCCCGCTCCTCCACAGCCTTCCCCCTGCTCTGAAAATGGAGTCCTCCCCCACCCCACCCCCATCCCCACCCCCTTTTGCGCCCACAGCCGAGCAGCCAGCCACATGGTCCTGACCTGCTCCCTCAGCTATAAAAATTTATGGGGAGAGTAATTGTGGCGCCCACGGAAGCTACACACGCCCCCACCTACACGCAACCCCTTCCAGGGGACCCAGGCCAACGGGCTGGGATGTAGATAGAGAGGTTCCTGGATCCGAGCCTTACCCGAATTCACGTGCACCTTCTTCATCCAGGGGTAGACCACAGCCGGCTGCTTGAGTGCTGTCCCGGGGGGCGGCTGCTTGGGGTCGGACTGACTGCAGGCCCGGGCGCCAGGCAGGGGCGCCGGCGGAGGGGCCGGGGGCGCTGGGCAAGGCTCTCCCGGGGCGGTGTAGTGACCGCCGGGGCCGTTTGGCTCTTGTCCGTGACTCCGCGCAGGCAGCGCCGAGCCGGGCCCGGGGCCGCCGCCTCCGAAAGGCTGCTCACTGAAGTCGGGCCGTGGGTAGAGCCCCGGGGGCTGGAAGTCTGCGCCCTGTGCACCGCCGCCGTAGTAGTCAGCGCCCTGGTCGCCTAGGTAGCCGCCCTGCAAATACTCCTCGCACGGAGGGAACTTGGGGTCCACATACTTGGAGTTCACCATATACGAACTCATGACCATTAATTTCAGAAGGTAGAAAATACTAATTTTTCTCGTGTTGTCTTTTTTTCTCCTTCCATAGGGCCCTCCTACTTGCTGTCAACTGAATAAAGTTGGGCAGCCATGTGACCAGGCCAGCCAATGGCGAGGGAGCAAGTTTATCACCGGGTTGGTGAGCATCTCATAATTTTCACAAATTTAACTAAATAACATACGTATAATCAAGTAGCTAGCTGTAGCACATTTGAGAGCCCTGCCAGATATTAATGTAGTTCCAGTCCCCAGCACCCCATTCCCCTCAGGTAATCCCAGCTTTGTCTGCCACTGCTTTTGCCAACCTTCCGTACCCCTTCCACTCACCCCCAGCTGAATGCAACCCCCCCACCACCCACACCAAGTAGGCACAGCTCAAGGAAGAATGAATCCTCCTATTGGGGTACAGAGCAATAAAAGGTGGGTGGGCAAAGTCGCCTTTGAGTTGGGCAGAGTGCCCCAGGCAGGGAAGGTTCCTGCCTGCCTGCCCTGCCTGCAGCCGGCGGGAGCCAGGACTCTGCCATACAAAGGCCGCCGTCCTGGCTTTGTTTTCATCAGGGTCACCCAAAAGTTACCAGAATCTGGCCAGCTTGAATCAAATTAGGCAATGAGTAACCGCCATCCTTTCTACCAGTGCCCAGGCCCAGGGGTTCCCAGCCAAAGCTGGGCCCTGCCAAAATAGCAGGGGGCCCTCGCTGCCCTTGCCCATGTAGCTGGGGGTGGGCTGGGATGGCGGCAAGGGCACCCCCACCTTGTCAAATTGCATCCTAGAGCTCCCCACTGGGCTTCTTCGAAGCTTGCTTTCTTCCCACAGGAGGGCCCCAAATACAAGCAAGCCCCTATTTGGGTACCTTTGCACCTCATGTTCCTGGAGGGCAGAGCTGGGACTGGGCAAGCTGGCCTTGCACCTCACTCCCTAGTACCCCAAAACCTAGCCCTCTGGCCCTGCATCCATGCAACCAATTAGGCTTGCTTTTCTCTTTTCTTTTCTTTTGTTTTCCTTTCTTTTCTTTCTCTTTCTCTTTCAGTCTTTTCAGCACCCAGAGGATCCTCTGTTTAAAGGTGAGGAGCTTCCGGAGAGGAAAAGGCTGCTCTATGTCACTAGGCGCAGCTGATCCTCCTGGAGTCCAAGGTAATAAAACAGAGGAGGCTGACCAGCGCCGGCTGCTTCTAGTCTCCACTTCGCACTTCGGTCTCTGGCTATTCCGAAGAAACATGAAGTTTTTGCATCGACCATATATTCCCCTAGAATCGAATCTGTGACTATATGGATACCACACAAATTCGGTTCTACAGGGTATATATAGACAACGTTACAACCTCTGGTCCCACCCAGAGTGAGGTACCTAGGCTGCTGCCGGCCCTAGCCTCTGCCTCTGAGCCACCACCGTTGGACGCAGCCACCCGCACTTTCTGAAACAGTTCAGGTAGCCTGATGGGCTTGGCGACAATTTGAAGCAATGAGTTTCCTCATTCTTCGGCCAGGGTCAGGGTTACCAAGAACGGGATCAACCAGAATATTCTTCTTAAGAAAGAAAAAAAGAAAGAAAGAAAGAAAAATAATCCATCCCAAGGATAGCAGCTTTATTAACCCCCTTCCCCAGGATCCAAATACCGCCCCCCTCCTTATCAAGTGGTATTTTCCAGAAAAGAACAAATGTCCTTGGCGGCAGAAGAAAAAGAATCGAGAGGCGAATGTCCTCTGTCCACTCCTTTTCCTACTGCCTGACCAAGCCAGGTTGTCTGCCAAAGCTACTTCTCCAAGAAGTCGCACATTTACCTTCATGGGTCCTGATCCGGGCTGGCCTCTCCGTTCCGATGCTGGCTGCTGCTGCAGACCCCGAGGCAGGCGCTGCTCACAGGCACCGAGCCGCCTTGGGCTGAGGCCGGCGCGCTAATGGTGAAGGGCAGGGCGAGGGGTCATTCGAAATCATTTACAAACATACCACAAACTTTCATTATTTTTGCTTTGCCGACAGCAGCACACAAGAGTACAAAAGTTCACAAATTTCACCCGCCCCAGCGCCTCGGCCCTGTGCAGTGCTTGCTCCTCAGTTCAGGGCATGGAGAGCGCAGACTCACTCAGAGCCTGGATGGATTTCAGGGGAACAGGGATGCCCTGGCTCGAATGGGGCTTTTGGTTGCCTAACTGTAGGCTGAAGGTGTTAGTTTTTTGTTTTTTGTTTTTTACTGTCTTGATTGCCCTTCCTACCTCCAACATAATTCAAAAATTAGTTTCAAGCCTGGGCCTGGGCCTGGTGGGGTGGGGCAGGGATACTTCCCCTTCAAGCCTGGCACTACATCCCCCCATCCTTTGCTTCCACCACTTTACCTATTTCGTAGGGATTTTTGGGGTGCCAGTTCTAACAAGGGCTATAAGGCTGCAGAATCTGTTTATCCCGGGAGAGTCCCCCCAGTTTCCCTGAATGCCAAGGACTCCCAAGTATCCACCTTCCTGGGACACTGGGCCTAGGCTCTATCCAGACAAATTGAGGGAGCCTGCTGAGCCGGCTGGGGACTGGGGTGAATGTACACATTTTCATATTTGTTAGACGCTGTGACCTGCATTTCACCTTATTGCTCGACTTGTTCAGACAGGTCAAAGCCAACGAGTTATTGATGAACAAAAGCGTTAAATATTCACCTCCCGCTCAACTGCCCATACTAATGCTTTTGATCTCTCGGGCTTTTTGTGCTGTGTTCAGCTACAGGACGCCGAATGTGGGTTTGCTAGTGAGCAGGTTCTGCAGAGATAAGCACCCAGAGCCAGTGGAGGGGAGGAGAGAAGCAAGACCAGGAGGTCCCCAGGACACCAGATTTTCCAGACTGGAGCCCAGAGCCCCTTTCACTTGAGCCAGCCTGGTGTATAGGGGTAACTGCTCTTCTAGGGTGTGTACAGCCTACGAAGGGTCGACTAGACTGCCCAGTACAGCGGGGCCAAAAAACCTGTCTCTGAGTTCAGCCGTAGCTTTTCCAGCCATGAAGGAGGGAGCCCGGTTCCTGCAGCCCTCGCATATTCCAACTCCCATTAAAATAAAATCACCTCCGTTTTGCAGTGAGGGAGGGGCCACAGTTCTTTCTGTGACTCTCCCTCCAATACCATTGTCTTAATGAGATGGTCCTCCAGGAGGCTTCACAGGCCTAATCAGAAATGTACCTGTCTTTCGCGGCACAGGCAGCTCAGAAAGATCCAAACATCCAAGCCAAGGACCCCAGGAGTCTCTGGCCCCACCCCTCCGCACCCACCCCACTCCACCGTCCTATGCCTCCTTGCAGCACCAGCGCCTCTGGGGCAGAAATTCTCCAGCTGCAGTTACAGAGAAGCAGAGGTGAAAAGAAGGTCCGTATCCCTCCTTGCTGAGCCAGTGTCCCAAGCCCAGGGCCCACACCGCTGCAAACAGAACGGGGGAGGGGCGGGGAAGGAAAGTCCACGTAAAGCTCAGAAGCGGGTAGCTCAACACACCCATGCCATACAGGATTGAGTTTTTGTTTTCAGTGAATTTTTTTAAAAACAGAAGGTTGGCCAGGCTAGAACAAGTTAAGAAGGGTTGGGCTGCGGAGGGGATTGCATTGCCTTGGTGTTTACTGCGTTGGTTTGATGCCGCTAATAAGACGGGCTGCTAATTAGCAAGCTCTTAACAGAAGCGAGCGCCTTGGCGGAGCTGCACCTGTGCAGAGCAGGGAAAGGCCGTGAAGGTCCAGGAAGGCTCAAGGAGACAAGGGCGAGACCCCGCGGACCGTTGCCTCAGGCAGGTGTCTGTGAACCAGGCCCCAGAAGAGCTTTCCAGGACCTCGATTTAGCGCCTCCACCTCCCGAAGCGGACTGACCTAGCAGAGCGAGGCCGGGGATGGAGGGTGGGGTGGGGGTGGGGTGGTGGAGGCAGGGCCTTTCTTCCAAATCCGCCCACTCCACTGGCTCGGCCCTTAGCCCACCACTTCCCCGCGATCAGTACCGCCTCTTCGCGATTCGGAAGAAGCGGGAAGGTACTTACAGCGGCGCTCTCTCATGGTCCTGAACCTGTTGCAATGAAAACGGGGATCACTTAACTTCCACAGGATAATAAAGCAGAAACATAACACACAGAAAAATGACAAGGCCCAGATACCCCACCAATACCCAGACCTCCCTGCTTCAGGTGCCCGCCCCCGGGAACTGCGCAAAGTTCTCCGCGGAGCCGAAGACCGCAGTCGCTCAAGAGGAGAGCCGCGTCTCCATCGCCTCCCCCACTCCACGCACCCTTGGGCAAAACCTCACTGGTTACTTGGTCCGAATCAGGTCGCCCGTAACAGGGTTTTCCCAGTGGGAAAACGAGAAGCGAAGAGAAAATGGGCCTTTGTGTGTTTCCTTCCTTGCAATCTGGCTGGGTGGGTGCAGGTACACTGGGGAGGGGTAGCCGCTCCATCTGCCCCTCACCCCAGCATCCTATCTCTCCCAACCTGGGAGCAATTCAGCCTCCCATTCCAGCTTCAGGTTGGTTTCAAATTCCTCAGCCCCAACCAGTGCCCCCCAAACCTGTCTTCTCCTCCTCAAAGAAGAATCAGGCATGGCTGGGACTTGCCACTTCTATTTCAATTCAAAACAAAGAGCAATTTCCAGGGGGAAAAATGAGGACCCAAATGATAACCAAGGAGGAGGAAAATCAATGAGTTTAAAGGTGAATGGTAATGCTTTAGATTGTTATCCAGCTCTTAGGGTGTGACATCAATTTTTCAGGATTGCTGCTGAGAGCCCAGAAGACAATCTTAACTATGCAGTGGTCCTCCCAGAGGCTGGTGTCCAGTTTTAAGTTTTCAGTCTTTCCTGATATTATTATAGGAAGGCAATATCAGAAATCTCAGGGACAAAGCATCTTCACCCTCATCCTCTCTTTCTTTCCTCACCCAGAATACCACTGTTTTATTCCACTTCTGAAGGAGATGCTCTTATGGGGAGGAGAGGGGCAATAAGTCCTTCTTGTGAGGTGAGAGCCCTCAATTCCTAACTGTCCCTATCCAGAAGGGAGGGCATAGGACATCGAGATGCTTATTCTATTTGTTAATTTAGGTTTAGGCTAAAATTAGAATTAACTTCGGTGAGACTTATCCCCATCCTAGGCAGAAAAGTCAGGAATAGAGAAATCTCCCACCTCTGAAGTTGTTGTGGAAAAAGTAATAAGTGACTTACTGTTTTTCTTTCCTAGTGGGCAGGGGAGCTGGGAGTAGAACTGTCTCCTTCTTAGCCCGGCGCTGGCTGGAGCCTCTCACGTTCCTATTGCTGCTCCAGGAACCCAGCATCTGCACTTGTATGCTCTTAACCTAATTTATGGTGGGAATTATATTTTGGCTTGTCAACTCTCAAGCCATAAAACAAAGTTTATTGGAATCACGTGCTCGTAAATAGCCACTCAGGTCCCATCTCTACAGAACCATAAATAACCTTTGACTTTAAACTTTTATTCACTAAATAAAGGTTTGCTGCAACTGTTTCTTCAGATTTAAATAGTTCCAAATATCCAAGATGCAAGGGAGGTCATATTCATATCAATACCCCAGACTTTTCAAATAGCATCTTTTCAGAGAAACTGTTTAACTTGGGAGATAGTGCTATTTGGATAAGGCTGGTTGGTGGGCATGTCTTATGATTCTTTGGCTGCATTCACTGTGAGTACTATTAACCCCTTTATTTCAATAATTTTCTAGCTCTGGATGTGATAGAGAAAGGTCAAAAGTCACTTCTTATTTGCTTATGACAGAAGTTGGAAGTTATTTGAGATTTTGTTCAAGTTTCAATAGAGAAAGGGTGGTTAGGGAGAGGCTCGGTGGGTTTGGGGGTGGGAGTGGCAGTTGGAATTAACACTTGGCTCCCTCGGTATTGTTGTGGATGGGCTTGGAGAAAGTCAAAGGTAGCCACATGCCTAGAGGTTTCTATAATT
>NW_012104254.1:2770613-2774054 GCF_000951045.1 Mandrillus leucophaeus
GATGGAGGGTGGGGTGGGGGTGGGGTGGTGGAGGCAGGGCCTTTCTTCCAAATCCGCCCACTCCACTGGCTCGGCCCTTAGCCCACCACTTCCCCGCGATCAGTACCGCCTCTTCGCGATTCGGAAGAAGCGGGAAGGTACTTACAGCGGCGCTCTCTCATGGTCCTGAACCTGTTGCAATGAAAACGGGGATCACTTAACTTCCACAGGATAATAAAGCAGAAACATAACACACAGAAAAATGACAAGGCCCAGATACCCCACCAATACCCAGACCTCCCTGCTTCAGGTGCCCGCCCCCGGGAACTGCGCAAAGTTCTCCGCGGAGCCGAAGACCGCAGTCGCTCAAGAGGAGAGCCGCGTCTCCATCGCCTCCCCCACTCCACGCACCCTTGGGCAAAACCTCACTGGTTACTTGGTCCGAATCAGGTCGCCCGTAACAGGGTTTTCCCAGTGGGAAAACGAGAAGCGAAGAGAAAATGGGCCTTTGTGTGTTTCCTTCCTTGCAATCTGGCTGGGTGGGTGCAGGTACACTGGGGAGGGGTAGCCGCTCCATCTGCCCCTCACCCCAGCATCCTATCTCTCCCAACCTGGGAGCAATTCAGCCTCCCATTCCAGCTTCAGGTTGGTTTCAAATTCCTCAGCCCCAACCAGTGCCCCCCAAACCTGTCTTCTCCTCCTCAAAGAAGAATCAGGCATGGCTGGGACTTGCCACTTCTATTTCAATTCAAAACAAAGAGCAATTTCCAGGGGGAAAAATGAGGACCCAAATGATAACCAAGGAGGAGGAAAATCAATGAGTTTAAAGGTGAATGGTAATGCTTTAGATTGTTATCCAGCTCTTAGGGTGTGACATCAATTTTTCAGGATTGCTGCTGAGAGCCCAGAAGACAATCTTAACTATGCAGTGGTCCTCCCAGAGGCTGGTGTCCAGTTTTAAGTTTTCAGTCTTTCCTGATATTATTATAGGAAGGCAATATCAGAAATCTCAGGGACAAAGCATCTTCACCCTCATCCTCTCTTTCTTTCCTCACCCAGAATACCACTGTTTTATTCCACTTCTGAAGGAGATGCTCTTATGGGGAGGAGAGGGGCAATAAGTCCTTCTTGTGAGGTGAGAGCCCTCAATTCCTAACTGTCCCTATCCAGAAGGGAGGGCATAGGACATCGAGATGCTTATTCTATTTGTTAATTTAGGTTTAGGCTAAAATTAGAATTAACTTCGGTGAGACTTATCCCCATCCTAGGCAGAAAAGTCAGGAATAGAGAAATCTCCCACCTCTGAAGTTGTTGTGGAAAAAGTAATAAGTGACTTACTGTTTTTCTTTCCTAGTGGGCAGGGGAGCTGGGAGTAGAACTGTCTCCTTCTTAGCCCGGCGCTGGCTGGAGCCTCTCACGTTCCTATTGCTGCTCCAGGAACCCAGCATCTGCACTTGTATGCTCTTAACCTAATTTATGGTGGGAATTATATTTTGGCTTGTCAACTCTCAAGCCATAAAACAAAGTTTATTGGAATCACGTGCTCGTAAATAGCCACTCAGGTCCCATCTCTACAGAACCATAAATAACCTTTGACTTTAAACTTTTATTCACTAAATAAAGGTTTGCTGCAACTGTTTCTTCAGATTTAAATAGTTCCAAATATCCAAGATGCAAGGGAGGTCATATTCATATCAATACCCCAGACTTTTCAAATAGCATCTTTTCAGAGAAACTGTTTAACTTGGGAGATAGTGCTATTTGGATAAGGCTGGTTGGTGGGCATGTCTTATGATTCTTTGGCTGCATTCACTGTGAGTACTATTAACCCCTTTATTTCAATAATTTTCTAGCTCTAGATGTGATAGAGAAAGGTCAAAAGTCACTTCTTATTTGCTTATGACAGAAGTTGGAAGTTATTTGAGATTTTGTTCAAGTTTCAATAGAGAAAGGGTGGTTAGGGAGAGGCTCGGTGGGTTTGGGGGTGGGAGTGGCAGTTGGAATTAACACTTGGCTCCCTCGGTATTGTTGTGGATGGGCTTGGAGAAAGTCAAAGGTAGCCACATGCCTAGAGGTTTCTATAATTTGCTTAGATCTGAAAGGGAAGCCTTTGCAAGTGACCAAACTGCTTAAAACAGCAAGACTTGGGGTTTGGTAAAGTGAGAAAGTGGAGAATAGCCTCATTAGAATCTTTGGCAACTAAAACTCCAAAGAAGTAAAACAATAAAACAATAAAACAGCCCTGGTGTGAAGGAGAAAGGGTGTGAGGAAGCAAATGAGACTCTCAAACCTAGGAAGTCAGATGTCCCCACTCCCATAGTGTCTCCAAGCACAGGGATTAAGGCTCAGG
Organism: Mandrillus leucophaeus; assembly: GCF_000951045.1. Classification (NCBI taxonomy): domain Eukaryota; kingdom Metazoa; phylum Chordata; class Mammalia; order Primates; family Cercopithecidae; genus Mandrillus; species Mandrillus leucophaeus. The sequence goes on from NW_012104254.1 coordinate 2,772,943, forward strand.
AGCTCTGGGGGCTCAAAACTGGGTGGGAGTTTTAGGAGGCCTACCCCCACACCCACACTGCTGCCCCCACCAGGGAGAGAGCCTAAGAGAGGAAGAGGGAGTAGTACACTGCCGCTGTCCTGCTGAGAAAGCCAAGGAAACAGCTTGGGCCTGAAGCTGCTTTCTAGGAGAATGTGGCATTCTCTGCTTGGGAGAGGCTGGGGTGGGGGTAACAGAGAGGGAAAGATGCCCTCAGCTCCCACCAAGGAGCATAAATAAAAAGAGAACTGACCCCCTAGCACCCTTCAATAGCCCACCAGAGTTGCCACCAAACAGTGTAAAAACATGTGTGGTTTTGACTATTCTGATGAAAATAATGGATGTTCTGTGGAGATTTGTAGAGCACACACACATATGATTTCTAAATCAAATTCAGTTGCAACTGTTCCCATCAGAAAGGCCCATGAAACCGATAAAAGAGATCCCTTCATACAAAGATCTCTTTGCATCCCAATTTCCACCCATTCTACATGCATTTCCAAACCCATTTCCTGATTTGACTGTCATTAGCTAGAAAGCAGGGGGTTATTAGCCTGGATTGTAAGGCATCCATTTCTCCTTTTTCTGTTTCATTAGCCACGTAGAAAGATATTTTTCTTTTATGGTTGATGGCATCTGTTTTTAAAAATGGATAAACTCTTCAAAACATAGTTTCTGATTCTGGTTAGCACCAGATGAGCAGCTGTAAAATAATAATAATAATAATAGTTTGAGGGGTTGAGAAGAGCTATCTTTATTTTCCTGTAACCCCAGCACTTTGGGAGACTGAGGCAGGCAGATCACAAGGTCAGGAGTTTGAGACCAGCCAGACCAACATTGTGAAACCCCATCTCTACTAAAAATACAAAAATTAGCTGGGCGTGGTGGTGCAACTGAAATCCCAGCTACTCAGGAGGCTGAGGCAGGAGAATCGCTTAAACCCAGGAGGCAGATGTTGCAGTAAGCCAAGATCGCACCACTGCACTCCAGCTTGGGCAACAGAGCTAGATTCTGTCAGGAGAGAAGGAAGGAAGGAAGGAAGGAAGGAAGGAAGGAAGGAAGGAAGGAAGGAAGGAAGGCAGGCAGGCAGGGAG
>NW_012104254.1:2774104-2787827 GCF_000951045.1 Mandrillus leucophaeus
AAGGAAGGAAGGAGAGAGAGAAAGAAAGAAAGAAAGAAAGAAAGAAAGAAAGAAGGAAGGAAGGAAGGAAGAGGGGAGGGGAGGGAAGGAGAGGGGAGGGGAGGGGAGGGAAGGAGAGAGGAGACCACAGTACATATTAGTTTCCAGGCAATTGTGATGAGGTTTTTATGAGAATGGGGTAAGGAGAAGACAAGATTGAGGAGAAACAGTGTTTGAAACAGTGATGGGTACCTAGCCAGGGCTAGGTAGACATTCTTTGAACAAATGGTGATGAAGCCTGGTGACTGAAACATGCCTGCAACCTTTACTGTGGCCTACACAAAAAGATAAAATTACATAGCCTACTCTGTATATTTAGACAATAACAGAAAAGTAGCTGTGAGTAAAGAAAAGGAGAGACGAAAGGAATATATTGAGGCAGACATCATTTATGTCTTATGATCTTAGGAAAGCGAGGCAAAGTGATTTAAGAGAAAGTGTCCACCTTCCCATAATCTTCTCTTGTCTTCTCCTCCCCCTCTTCCTTTTCTCCTCCCCTCCTCCTGGTCTTCTGTAGTTGAAAGAAAGAGTGGAATGGAGAGAGAATCTGAGTGGTGGGAAAAGCAGAGCTAGCGTGTGCCAGTTTGTTGGGGAGTTTCCCAAGAGCTTGCAATGGTTGTGGTGATAATGGAAGAGGCAGTGGGGAAGGACAAGTTGAGCCTTCTTAAAAATCTGGAAGGAATTAATTTATAGGTAACGTGGGACTGTGGGTACTGTCCTTCCCCATGTGGCTAAAAAGAGCCTAGCAAGCTCCCATGAGATAGGGCACCTTGTAGGGCTCCTCCAACACCTGGGAGTCAAAGTAGCTCGCAGGAAGGAGGAGAGAGTGAAGGGGTCCCGGGAGGGAGCAGCTCTACTCCAAAAGTAATGAAAGTCACCCCTCTGCCCACCCTAAGGGCCCCTGCTAGGTGGCTCCAGGAAAGAATAGTCTCATTTTGGCTCTTAAGAGGCCTTTTGCCTGAAGAGGGTGGAGCTTTCCTCTTAAACTCAATGTTTGTACAACCAGAAGAGATAGGTGGGGCTTTGAATACGCTCCCTGGCCACCTGCATGTGGAGAAAGAAGACTGCCCATGGGCTGGTATTTAAGGACATAGTCTGGGGGTATAGCCAGAGAAGGATTGAACAGGGAGTCCCAAGCATGAGAGAAATGTAACTCTAAATTCCTGGCGCTATACTCTATCACCAAAACAGAAACATTTCTCTCCCTGCCCACTTCCCCCCGCCCTAGTGGAGTCACTCATTGGAGCTCTGGCTTGAGGACCCAGGGAGGCAGAGGTGACCCCACACAAAAAGGCCAATAGTGAGAGAAGAGACCAAAACAAAAGGGGAGGGGGCTTGGGGCAAGATGTCTGAGAGCAGGGAGGCAAGAAATAAGGTTCTAGTGGTCCCAAGAAGGGCAGAAGAGGCTGAGGTGGCCATCTAAGTACTAGGAGAACCAAGATTTGTTTGAACAGGAGGTGCTGCCCTAGGCTGTAGGCAGAACACTGCCTGACAAGCTTGGTAGCAGAAGAAACTGTATGTCTTGAGAGAAAAATCTGACCCAGGAGGACTTCCTGGCTAAACCAAGCAAAGCAGCTTGGCCAAGAGCTACTAAGGCTCTTATGAAAAAAGTCTGTAGACAGAAGTCATGGACCCAGAACTAAGGGTGAGGACTTAACCCTCAATTCTCCACTGACCCTTCCAATTCTTTGAAATTCCATACATCTTTTATGAAGAATTATAAAAATACCCTTTCTGGCTACAGCCCCTACACATGTTGGGGGGAGAGGCTCAGCTGCTGCCCTGGAGTCCAGATCCTGGGGCACAAGCAGTTGAAGGGGTTAGGAGGGTTGGGGGAAGTGGAGGTGGGGCTCCTCAGCTTCCTTGGCTGTTGTTGGTCTTTTGCTTTCCTACCCTGCCCTAGATTTTAAGAGACAAGGAGGGTCCTTGCCCTGGGGCTATAGGAGAACAGCAGGAACAACCAGCCCAGTGGGTGTGACTGACAGGACAGGGCAGTGATGGAGATAGTGATTGCAGGAGCTGGATAAACGGGCCTGCTCTCAGGAAAGACCTGAAGCCATCTGTGGGAGTGGAAGATGTGTCTGTGTGAGTGTGAGGCCTCCCCTACCTGACACCTGCCCACTGAGGAGTTAGGGCCACTTTCTGCCTGGTGTAATGCTGATACATTTAGGTGCCAGACATTCAGACCCAGTGGGCCAGGACTATGTGGCCCATAACAGCAATAGGTTAGGTCCCAGAACTATGTTCTCCTGAGTCTGCTACTTCCTGTGTGTTCAAACCTGTCTTGTCTTCCATAGAATTTAAAAATTTGGTGAGTGAACCAGGGGTCTTTTGCTCTAAAGGTCTAGGCCCGATTACTCAGTAAGAGGGGGATAATAAGAAACATGTATGTACTGAATACTTGGTATGTTGCAAAACACTGGTTTAAGTACTTAACCAGTGAGTTAAAGTACGTAAAGCAGTTAGAATAGTGCCTGACATATAGTATTGCAAGTAAGTAAAAATTCTCATAGCAACCCTTGAAGGTACTCTTATCCCTCCTTTTCAAAGAAATTAACACGTCTAGAGAGTTGCAGTACTCACCTAAGGTCACACAACAGGTAAGTGGGACCATGGCAGTCTGAACCCACAACCCATTGTCTTTGAAATCTCCAAGCCAAAAGTACGGGATCCATGGCCCCTTCCCTAAAATGAAAGTACTCAGCATATAGGGTGGTGACCTTAAAAAACACAACCCTGGATGGAAGCCTAGGAGCTCTGGGGGATGCCTAGTTGTAGGGGTAGAGGGAACTTGATCTTTGGAGAACAAAGGATCATAAAAGGAGCAGGAGAGATAATTGACCAGTGGTTCTCAACTGCCCTGGGGGGAGGATGTTTACAAAATGAAGGTCTCTGGGTACCATATCTGGATATTCTGATTCAGTAGATCTGGGATAGGACCCAGAAACCTGCATTATAAACAGGAGATTTGATGCAGGTCTCCACTGAGAATCCTTACCCTAGAGAAGGCAGTGGGGAGAGGGGGACAAAAGACTGCATTGCCAAGAGATAATGGAGGATCAGTGGGATTGGGTCAGAGCATTAATTAAGTAAGGTGTCGCTAGCTCTTGAAGCTGGTGCGAGGAGTACCCAGTGGAGCCCACAAAAGGCCTGAAATGCGCGAAGTGGTGGTAGAAGAGTGGTTGGGTGGTGTGGAGTAGACATGCGCATCTGGCTAGTTCTCTCAAGCTGCAGAGCAAATGGGATTTACCTAAGCTCTAAGAGTCTCCAGAGAGTCCCAGGACCCAGGTCCTGTTCTAAGTGAGCAAGGGCAAGGCCCATCAGCCTGTTGGAGGGGGTACTAAAGGATGTTCTTTTCAAGGCTGTCCATTCCGGGTACCAGGAATCCTGGGCAAGGTAAATGACAGGACCCGCGGCCCAGAGGGAGGGGCTGGTTGGGATCCGCGGATTGGGCCCAGCTTGCCCCACACAGGATTCAACTTGCTGCTCCCAGGAGCGCAGCACGAGGAAATCGCGCCCCCTCCGGGAGGGCGGAGAAAGCGAGGTGGCCTGCCAACCCGGAACGGCCCTAGGCTCCCAGGCTTCGGAGCTGCCTCCACTGCGGGTCTGGAGAAGGGAACCCCTGGGGGTGTGGGGCGCAGCGCCGTCGACCCTTGTTCTAGGCCCCACACACTTTGCGCGCGGAGATAGAGGGAGTCGGTGAGGGAGGAGAGGAAAGCGATCCCTCCGCTCCCGCCCTTCCCGGCCGCAGCAGCCGGCGAGACGCTTGTCCTACAGCGCCTCCTTCTGGACGAGGCGCCAGACAACCGAGCAGGCCGACCACCAGCCCCGGAAACCTGAGGCTGAGACTTCCTCCAGCGGGCGGAGGTCTCCCGGCACCAAAGGCTGGTTCTACAGTGTCCCCTGGGGCGGCTGAAAGGAGCAAGAGGGACCTGAGGCCACCTCTCATCCCCTACCCCCCTACCCCAGCACAAACAACAAGCTCGTGGCCCATTAATTAAGCGAACCCAGGCGGGAAAAGCCCTTATTTGTCCGTTTATTTATTTATTTGACTACTCTTCGCCAAGCTGCTGCGCCCCAGAGCCCTCGAATGTGCTGTGCTGGCATAACAAGATCCGGGAATGATCGGGCTGAAGGATTGGCCCGAAGTTTGGCGGTTTGAACAGGCGCCAGGAGGAAAGGCCTTTTCCCAAAGCAGTAGCACCAGGCCGAAAAAAAATCTATACCCTTCCCCGAGGGGCAAATATATGCTATATATATACTGGAAAGAAGAATGTTTCCTTTGGCCCCTGTCTCGTATTTGCAGCCTATGTCTAGCGTACAGATTTAAATTGGGGTGAGGTGATGAGTCATAATGATTGGAAATGTAGCCAAAGGTAGAACTGTTCAGCTATACAGGGAAGGCTGAGATAAAGACAAGATGAGTAGCGAGCCTTGACGGAGGGAGAATGGAAAGATCGGGTGTATCTTCCTGCTCGAGTCCACTCGTCCCCTCCCCCACAACCCATGCTTTGCCGATTGAATCCTCGGGCCGGACAATTTAACTGCACATGCGCTGGACGCCGGGCGCGCGTGTGTGGCGGGCACTGTGGGGCCCCGAGCTGTGCCGCCTGCGTGCACCGTGCAGTACGGATGAGGCACCGCGCACCGCTTCTATGCCTGGATGCAGAGGAGCTTGGGAACCTCATCTCAAGAAGCAGGAAACATACTTTTGTTTTTCAGTGAAACCTGTATTAAAAGCTTCAACTGTCCTTTCTGATTTGCAAGCCCTATTCCGCCGAACAAGCAGCATCTCCTCGTTGCCAATGAACACTCTGAAGGTTGTTATGTGGATCAGAAATGTCACATACAGGGCACCGCTTTCCTTAAATTGTTCTTCAAGGCGGGGAAAACCACCCTACATTCAGAGAGCACAACTTCTCCCTCATTCTGCAAAACTATCAAGTCTAAAGGACCAGTCCCTAGAAAGAGGGCATCTGTTCACGCCATTTCCGAAAACGTGACCCTAAATTGAATTTAAGTTGGAATTCTGAGTTTTTGGTGGCTTCTCCCCAGCTTCCGGTGCCCCCGTATACCCTGCCCGGCTGCCTGGCCGCCGCACTGCGGCAAGGCCGTAAATACCTCTAACAGCTGCCTGCCAGCCCAGGGTGAAATACTGTCTTTGTTCGATTTCCCTTGCCTTCCTGGTTCAGAAAACAGAACTCTGGCAAAATGTACTTGTTTGTAGAAACATCTGACGAGAAAATACGCTTTGTTTTCAGCTCTCGTGCTTGGCCACATTTATAATTTCGAGTTTCGCTCTTTCTCCTGATCCTCGCAGAGATCTCAAGCCCAGTTCATGGCCTGACCCGTCGTCACCAAGGTCAGGACATGCTACCAGCTCCCTGCTCTATGAGAGAACAGAGGTTTGGGCCAAGGACACCGGGAGTTATACTTCCGGGCTTCTCAGCTCTTAGGGTCCCAGCGTTTTAAATTTTCGTTTCATTTTTTTTGTTACGTTAACAGAAACAATGGGGTTATTTCCGGTAGTGGCAACAGCACGAACTAGTCTCCTTGAGGACTAATGGCCCGAAAGTTTTTGTGATTTGCGGATTATTTCCCTTAGATGCAATCGACCATTTCGTTCTAATAAGAATTAATGCTACCACGGGGCTTACAAAGAACCCCTCAGTCTTCCAAATCTGCCCATGACATCAACCTCTGCTGCGTAATCGGACCTGCACCCAACCCAGGTTTTTAGTCACCCAAGCGCGCTGGGCTACAGAACCCAGGGAAAAGCACTGAAGCTCTTAACATAGAGCTTGGCCATCAGGGCCACACCCCCACCCCCAGCCGGGTACCATCCAACCTAGGGACTCTTCCTGCTCCGGATCTACCCGGCAGGGCCTAGAAGCCACTGTCCAGGTGCCTGCTTTTCAATGGGGAATATTTTTTACCCCATCAAACAATGACCTCAAAGACCATTGTACCGTAGTAGAGAAATAATTACAAAATACAAACACTCCAAGTAAAAAAAAGAATCACTCAAGTTTCTTATTTGTAAGTGATCAGAATTCGTGATCCAGGAGAATTTGCAGGCATCAGCTGGCCACAAATCGTGGACCTCCATTTTGAAATGAGCATGATTCCATCATTAATTATGAAAAACACCTTTCCACAAAGATGACATGTTTTGTTCAGAAACGCTTTTATGGCCAACGTTGTTACATTGGAATTTTAAGAGAACAATAAGTTAGGATTTACCACTGGGTGCTTTGGGAACCATACCCTTGCCTCGCGCAGGCCAGTCTCATGCGCAATGCGGCAGATTGTCCAAAGGTTTCATTTCATAATGTTCATGACGGGAATAGGCAATAGGATTTACGAACTGCATCCTCAAGTGCCATTCAAAATCAGAGGGAGAAAACAGCTTTTTTTCTTCTGCAAAGGATTTTCTTTTATGCATATTGTTTCATTTCAGCAGTTTTGAAGTTGAGGGTAGAATGTTACAATGTAATATTTATTAGTAGGCCGGAAAAAAAACCACACAACCCATCAATACACTTAGAGAGCAAAAAGATCTACTCTTCCTACTCTGGCAAATAAGAAACACACGATGTTTGAACACAGAAATGTCTTGTATTTCTCAAAGATTTATTGGGTTTTTACCAAGACCTGGACCATATAGTCTGATACCATTACTTCCCAAAACATGCATTCATTTTGTGATATAAAATAATCCAAATTCACCTGACAGATTATCATATGTGGGAAGAACCTATCTTGAGTTGTTTAAAAATTTCTCTAAGAACTAGAGAAACATTTAAAAATATTTAAAATTCCATCTCATACAACACAAGGCCCAATAAACCATTAACCCTAGAAATTAACCAGCATCAGTCACTAAAGCCTAGATTCAAACACTAAGCACATCCTAGGAACAGAGAATTCACCCCACCCCCACCCAAGCCCCAACCCTCAAAAAACACCTGTTATTCTCCCGGGAACCTCTGGCCACGACCACAGATAAACCGCAAAAACCACAGCTCTGTATAAAATGCCTTTAGTGACCCCCAGCAAGTGGAGATGTTCAGTAGTAACCCGTCTACACGCTTTCTCAGGGTGGGTTGAGGGGCTCTCCATCTAGACATTGGGATCCTGTCTGTGGCTACCCATCTCTCAGAATTTCTGGAAGAAATAATACTGCCCCCTTAGACTTCTGAACCCAGCCGGACCCCGCCCCGGGCCGCAGGGGACGCCCTAGGAACCAAGTAATGGGGGGAAGGGGCTTAGACAGCGACCCTCAGTTCCCCGGGAAATGTAGGGGAGCAGCCGAACTCAGCTGACCAAGGGGGTCGGCGCCCCAGGCTTCTTGGTGGCATGCTGGGGCGCGGGGAGGGGGCGACTCTTACCCGAAGGCTGCCGAGCTGCAGGCGGCGGTCGGTCCGGGCGTCTGCCGTAATCCACTAGGCGCTGCCCGGCTGCGCGCGCTCTCGGCGGCAGATACCCGCTCATGTTGGTGAAGAAACCGCGCCGGAATCGCGCGGCTGCAGTCACCTCGAGCAGGCCGGCTGCTCCTGGCAGGCGGTGTCCGCGCCGGCGGGGGGCTTGGCGCCCAAGGCCCCTTCCAGGCCCTCCCTCGCCGGGCTCCCCACCAGCTCCGGAGGTGGCGGCTGTGCGGACCGAGTGAGCGGCGGTGGGGCCAGGCCGGGCGCCGGGCGGGAGCCGAGGCCGCGGCAGACTCCGCAATCCCTCAGCCGGCGACTGAAGCCCACCTCTGCAGAGACAAAGGTTAGAAAAAGAGGGGGTGAGGCTCTGGGAAAGCAGAATGCGGGGGGAAATTCGCCTGGGAAATCAGGAAAAAGGCCGTGAAGGCGAGCGGCGCCTGCACATGACCAGCCGCAGCCAATGACGACCGCAAATAGGTCATAAAAAGGTCTATTACCAAGTTGTAAATTTTCTTCAAACAAAAAGGAATTTACTGCAATTCCTTGCGGATTTTGCACATACAGCTCGCAAGCGCCATGTTTTTTCCTCTTCTGCTTTCTCTCTCCCCCGCCTCCTCTCTTCCTTCTCCTACTCCTCTCTCCCCATTCTCTCTCCTTCCTCCCTCCTCTTTCTTTCTCTGTCCCTCTTCACCTTTCCCTTTTTTCTTCCCTTCGTGGTTCTTCCTTCCCTCACCCCCACCTCTGTTTCTCTCTTTTTCTAGGATGTGAGTGTGTGTGTGTGTGTGTGTGTTCTTTGGTTTGGCTCAAAACCTCTGCGCAGTTGGCCATTGTGAAGGAGGGAAATGAACTCAATGTACTGCTCACGCTCTGGGGAAGCGATCCCCACAGCAACCTCCCCCCATCTCTCACCCTGTGCCAGTCACTTGGCTTCTCCTCCTCTCCCCTCGGGAAAAGGCCTGTCCCCAAAGGCAGCCAACCACTTTCAGTTTCCCCTCCTCCCACTCATCTCCTTGCAAGCCAGTCCCAGTTATCTTGGGAAGAAAATGCGGGCTCTGCAGGCCAAGGAAGTGTGCCCCCCCACACACCGCTCCATCGTAAATTGGGGTCCCTCCCATTCCCGGGAGGTTCTGCAGTAGGATAATCACCAACCAGCCTAAAGGCTGGAAATGGTTTTAGGTACTTGTCAACCTCTCCGAAACACCCGTTTGAAAGTCCATCACCTGATCTTTCTCCACAGAAACATCTTTCTGGACAGACAGGGTTATGGTTCCTGGATCCCTTCTGAAACTCCTTGCTCTACGTCCCCCACTAAGAGCAATTTTCATTTTTATGGAGTTTAATTCTAGTTCTCCCCTCTCCTCTTGCCTCCAAATATTTCCAATTGAAAAATGTGTTCAACGCAATACTGAAAAGACATTTGTTCAGGAAAAGAGTGACTTCCTCAGATCAGCCTAGAAAAAAGAATAATTCCTTTTCCTCAAAGGCCGGCGTCACATTCCCTTTATATTTTTCACAGGAACTGCTCTGGTGAACTCCTGAAAGTAAATGTCCTTGGCTGGCCTCCAGCATTCCCCTCATGGGCATAGCCATGCAGCCTTCAGAACTTTCCTGAAAGAGGTACCACCACCCCCCATCCTTTTAAAGACAGTGTCTTTAAACTTCCAATACTATGTTACAAATATTTGCATTGGATATCTGTGTGTAAGTTCTCTGCTATTAACATCTTCACACCCAGTAAGTACCTAAGTGGATGTGGACTGAAGCAGGAAGCAGCACAGCACCCTCTGGAGCAGGCCATTTGTTATCCCTTGAAAAAGTTCTGATGACCTTGGATGTTTTTGATTAAAGGACTTTTGCTGCCATCTGTCAGCAAAAGTCATATTCTTTCTAGAAAAAAGCCAGTGGGCCCTAACTTTGCTGGAAGGAACCACAGCAGCAGCCAGGGCCCATTAAAATGTTCTCTCTCCTCCCTTGTCCACCCCCAGATGCCCAAGGATTCAGCAAATACTGGGGAAGCAGAGGACACAAGAAACTTGGATGTGAAATAGCACTTCCTTCTGTATTACAGAATAAAACAATATTTTAAATTACACAAGCAGATGGGGCAAGTTTTTGGGCCCTCACAAGCCCAGAAGACTTCACACAGGTATACTGGTATATACATGTGGAATTGAGCAAAGAAGTTGTTTAATTCCAAAGTTTTCTGAGAAATAATCTCAGTAGTCAATTTGCCTCATTATCCTCTCCCCATCTTACCCAGATAAAAGCAGAGCTTTATGACCCTCCTTTTCAATTTGGGGAATGAGGGCTGCAAAGAGACTTTGCACAGAAAAAGCAGCCATATTTGCATTTTCTCCTCTTGTGCCCAGAGGTAAGCGATGTACTGGGCTTTGTGGAACCTCACATAATGGCATCCTTGAACTGACTTCTCTGAAAACCACTGAGACCCACATCCTCTTTTGTGTGTTTCTGGTCATTGCAAATGGAGAGCCTAAATCACTCAGAAGGCTTGGTTCTTTCATTCAGTGTTAACATTGGAGAGTATTATTTTTCTCTAAACGGTTTACAGACCTCTCTAAGCCGACTGCTGCAGTCCAGGGCTGAAAAGCACTGTCCGGGATGGCAAAGCATTCTCTGAAGGTTTATGCAAATTTCTGCAGCAAAAAAATGTTTGCTTGTTGCCTCAATGCTTGGATGTTGAAACACTTGAGCCAATTAGAAGGGCATCTTGTGCGCAAGTCACTGCCAGTCTGTCTGCATGAAACACCATGATGGGGGGTGGGGATGTCTAGTCAGTGTAAGAAAGAAGGTGGCGAATGTGTGTGATGTGTAATTCCCCAAGGTCTTTATTTGAACACAAATCTGCTCTTTCCCAGCTACAAAAGGAAACATTTACCTACATGTATAATTAACACTCTGGGCGTGTAAGCTATGTATACATACAAATTCATATTCTAAAATACACCAGCTATTGCAACAGTCTTTGTCTGTACATGAGGTATGAATTTACCATGGTTTAGCGGGCCAGTGGGGCCAAAAGTTACACTTCGAAACCAGCACAGAATGCTGAAGAAATGACATTTTACCTCCTCTTCCTTCCTTGATTTCCATACCCACCCATACAGAGTGCTCCCACCTGACAGTCTTGCCAACATTATTTCAGGGTTCTAAAAGAATTTGGTGAGCATCCTTGAACAGGAGACAGCCAGTTTTACTAATATACAAAGGAGTCCTGAGTCCCTTAAATCCAGGGCAGCTGGATTTCAGCCAGCACTGGTCTTTGTATGGTTTACACTGGAGGCTGTTCCCCAGCCTCTTGGCCCTTGGCATCCTTACTCTGTACCAACCGACAGCAGTCTTAAGCAGCGCACAGAGCAAAACATTCTCAAATCCAGCATAGGCATTTGCAGCTGTCTCTTGGAGTGCAAATGTTTAAGTCCTGGGCCACTTGTGATTTAAAATTATCTTTCCTGGCTCAGGTCGGAGAATGTCACAGCCATCACTTCTTCCCAGCATGTAAAGCCAGGTGGTGCTTTCCTTCTGACCTGGCCAGTGGCAACATTTCTGTGGTCTGTGAAGCCACAGGCAAATAGCCTGACAAAACCCGATGAGGTGACCCTGGTGCAAAACTATAGGATTCCATTTTCTTACCTATGTAATAAAAGCAACTCTGGAAATAAAAACGTATCCCTTTGAAAATAAACACGGTTAGAGAAAGCAGAGAGCTCTTTGATGACTACCTAATAAAGGTGCTTTTCCTTTTTCGGGAATGAATGTTACTTTACTTGAATTTTCCTCTTTTCTCCCACTCCTCTTCCCCCTACTTTCCCCTCTAAAATGGCAGCTGCAGGAGCAGCCTCCAATGGAAAATGGATATCTTGTTAATAACAGATGCCAAACCCCAGCATCAACGCTGGCTCAGTGGAATAAGCTGTGGTGTAACATGGACTCTGGGTTGTCCCCCACTGGGCCCACAATTTGAGTCCTTTAAGAGGATCAAAGCTCTCAGAGCATCTTAGCAAGATTATTTAGAGCAAGACAGACTAGCCAGTCCTCTCTGGAAAAAGAAGGGGCCCCTGCGGCTTTTTTTTTTTTTTTTTTTTTTTTTTTTTTTTACAGCGGTGTATCTGTGTGACGCCACCCCTTTCTTATTAAACAGAAGCCTTGAGTGAGTCCTGAGGCGACTGTTAGTGATTCACGGAAAAGGGGTATTTGCCGCGCTCAAAGACACTAACTCCAGAAAGAGATTCATTTATTTATTAAGGAGCTAGCGACATTCTGGAGTTGTTTACACTCAGGTTTTTCTGCTCTTCCTCTCAGGGCTTGTTTCAAATAGGTAAGGCTATCACTTTCCTGAAGAACAGCGGAGGACGTACCAACAGACGTCTGAGATGCGCACAGTAAGCTGGTTTAAAACCAGCGGCGAACAAAACGAAGGCAATACAAATAAATATGGCACCTACTGAAAATAACGGAACACAGCGGCAGCCACTGCATAAAGAACTAGCGATTTCAGGCGATTACAGGGGCGGTTCAAAACGAAAGCAAGTTAAAAAATGAGACGCATTTTACAAGGCGATTTGCCAGAGTTGCCAGAGTATTTAATTTGTATGGACTATAGAAAAATAATTGTCAACTTGGACATTGCCTTTAAACTCTTGTCACTGGCCCAATCTTTTCCTTAAGTTTAAGGAAGCTGCAGAGCTGGACTATACCGTTACACTCTTCAGCTAATATGTGCTTTTCGAATGTTTAGCCCAGCCTTTTCCCCGAGATACTACATTTAGAAAATACGCACAGAAACCTTTTAGGAGTAAACAAAACGCACCCGAACCATTCATTATAAAAGAAGAAAAAAATCCATAAATAATACATTGTAATCAAATAATATAAAGTATTCTGCAGACATCATTTTTAAAACAAATTAATAGACTCCTTTTAATTTACTCACCACAAAGATTAAAACGTTCAAGTGCACTTGTTTGATTAATAAAGCATTTTATATTCAATTATTAAGTGCTAATCATTAGGAAGTTTACGTTGTTCAGGCAAATCACCAGCTCAGACATTAAAAACCATTATAAAAATATAGCTACAAGGTCAGTATCAAATTACCCTTCCATAGGACAGCTCAAGGACTGCTTCTATGTGATACTAGAAACTTTTTTAAACACCCAAATCCCTCTCAAAGCGCAGAAGCCTCAAGAGCAGTGACATGAAGGTAGCTTGAAACACAGGTAAGGTCCTTTCCAACAAAGAAAATAGGTGGTGTCCACAGCATATGGTGATCATTAGTTTTAATAGTCTGTGGTAAAATTTTAAAGGTGGAAGTTAATTTGTCGGGCCTTCTGCTCTGTCTTCCTCCAGCTCTTGGGCTTCCTTTTTCGTTTCCCCGTCCTTTACCTCCTGCCGGGAAACGGGAAATTTGTCCTTGTTGTTTTCCTTTTTCCATTTCATTCTCCTGTTTTGGAACCAGATTTTTACCTGTCTCTCGGTGAGGGCTAGGGCGTGGGAAACCTCGATTCTTCTTTTTCTGGTCAGATAGGGGTTAAAAAGAAATTCCTTTTCCAACTCTAGAGTTTGGAAGCGACTGTAGGTTTGTCTTCCTCTTCGTCTACCAGGAGCTGCTGATTAAAACAAAAAAAAGGGGGGGGGGGAATAAACGTTTTAAAAATGTTATGGTACCTCTGCATGTTGCTGGAGGTTTGTGGAACGGGGCCTACGGGGTGAAATATACACAGCGCTTTTTAGCTCAAATATATATAGGGTGTGCAGGCAAGAGAGGCAGAGAGAAGGTCTTCACAATTATTCTGTCCCCATCATCTTTACATGGTTTCTACTTTAAAAAAAAAAAAAAAAAAGTCTGTATTACTTTATGAATGAGAGCCACTGTGGCTACACAAGAAGGAAAAGGAGGGGGAGAGGGAAGGGGAGTTTTAAAGCCAGACCGTGAGATGAAAGCAGATTTCTCCCCCTCTCCCCTCTTAAAAAAAAAAAAAAAATGCATCCCAACCTTGTGGTCTCATCCAGGGAAACATTTGAGAAGGAGACGAGCTCTGATTTAAGTGGTCTGGGTCCTCGCCAATATTACCACTGGACGATTTACAGTCAGGATATTGTACCAGCTCGGCCTCTTGCTGGGTCGTAAAAATCGGCTGTCTCTGTAAGTTATCGTATCCGTAAAACTTCGCGGGCTCCCCGTGACAGGCAATCCCGCCGCAGGGGGGAGGCGGCGGTGGAGGCGGAGGATGCGGAGG
>NW_012104254.1:2788963-2795320 GCF_000951045.1 Mandrillus leucophaeus
CGGGCCGCAACCGGCACGGAGGGGCCGCAGCGGAGCCTTAGACTTGGGGGAGGCAAGGAGGCCACTCCCAGGAGGCTGCGGAGCAAATGACTCCCTCCCCGAGCCCCTGGGTTTAGCCCAGCAGAGGTTGCCCGTGGCTTTTGCAGCTCTTGACACTTGGGTGCAGCCCAGGGAACGTGGACAAGAGGTGTTGAAGGACCAGACCGTGCATTTGACTTGGGGCATATCGAAGTGATTTGATTAAAAGCCGCGAGTGTGGCCCCAGATCCTGGCGTTATCAAAGCAAATCAAAGCCCTTCTTTTCCAGCCGAGTGGGCCCTGTGGAAATGAGATGTACATTTACCCTTGACGTACCGCAAGCCTGGCCGAGGCTCTCAGGTTAATTGATATTTAATGGAAATCATGCCCATGAATATAGTTTCCATCATTTCACCCTTGATAGACGTCAGCAATGGGCGCAGGGGGAGGCTGAAGAATGCAGGAGGGGGCATTAGGCTTGCTGAGCGAGTAAACAGAAGAGCGGACAAACATTCTGAGGCGGGAAAAAGGGCTCGCGCTAGGGAGGGTGACATTTCCTCGGGCAGGACGCGGCTCCCGGGTCTCGGCCCCGGCGCGCAGCGAACCAGGGCCGGCTGTGGTTCCCGGAGGAGCGCTGGGGGCAGACGCCAGCGAGATACCCCCAGGAGCCTCCCGGCCGGCGTTCAGATCGCGCCGGTTCCAGGCAGCTGCAGGCGGCCCATCTTCTGCTAACGATCCTAGTTCCTCCGCCAAGCCTGTGAAATTACTGCCGAGAGAGCCGCAGGCCTCAAAGTTACGAATTTTTCCCAAAGCAGAGAAAGGGAAGGCTCAGGCTAGTTTGTGAGCAGAGATGAAGAAAAGTAGCCCGAGTCATGTGGCCCAGTCAAGTGTGAATCGACAAAATATTCCTGATTTTAGCAGCTCTCTCCAAAGCTGTCTGGCTTTACCCTACCTACCAGCCGCCTCCCCACACACTTCCCTTCCCTCTCTGCTCCCGTTTCAATGTCCAATAAATGCAATGGTTCTCTGTTATGTGTGTGTTTTCCCCTCTCCTGCTCGGCCTTTTTCGTGGGTTCTTTGGGTGACGGAGCCACGTTTCCTTCGGGATAGGTACAATATCGTGAGGGCGCCAGGCCCACAGCCTTGGAAACAGACCTCCAAGCGCCCCTGCTCAAGCTAAACGCACCACGCCGGCTTTCCACACCAAATGCAAATTTCCGAAAGCCCCAGACGGCCTCAGAGATGCCGCAGGCTGGCGAGTGATTTCAGCTACCCCTCGCTCCTTGTGGGTTGGCCCAGCCTGCGAGCGCGATCCTGACTTGTGTCCGGGTGGACTGAAATATCATTTTTACAAATGGAGAAAATGAGATCGAGATAGACTGACATAGCAAGGTGATAATGTCTGACTCAATTATTTCTACTGGGAATGACTGAAAGGTAAAGGAATCGTTAATGAACCTGGAGATGATAAAGGCGTGCTTTATTTAATTTTTAAATTAGTAAGGAGTACAGACTTGGGGTGGTGGAGAGCAAGGGTCTTTTTTGTTTGTTTGTTTGTTTTTGTGGGGTTTTTTTCTGCTGGTGATTGCCAAGTGTAATGACTTTCTTTAAATCCGAAGGCAAACAAATTGATTCTGACAGTTAAGGATTTGTCCTTCAATCTTGCAAATGCCCAATTAAAAGATTATTATTGTCAATAAAGCCTTGGAGCTACCTTTGTAATTGTGCCCCTTTTTTCAGTTTGGCGTGTGTGTGTGTGTGTGTGTGTGTGTGTGCGCGCGCGCGCCCGCGCGCGCGCGCATGTTTGAACCCTGGATAAATGAGTGGATTTTGGAACGGAATGGGGGAAAAAAATGAAAGAGCCCGGATCTCAACAATACCAGGTATCTTCTAGAACTGTGTGATTCCTCGGGGGAATAAAAGAAAAATGAACACTAGAAAATTCATTTATAGCTATTCAGGCCAAATTTAGAAAACGTTACAACACATTTCCTCTTGGGACAGAACAGTTTTTAACATTTATTTAAGCATTCCGTTTATAATATGAGTAGAAAAAGAGCGCGATTAACTTGGTAAGCAAAGATCTACGCCTTTTACAGGTTTCTGTTTTGATATAACACATTCATTTATCATAATGTTTTATATTTTCAGCTGTGCCATACTCCAAATTTTCTGAAGCCCTGACCGAGCCAAAATTTTATTCCCAGCAAACACTGCCGGAAAACTTAATAGTATACCTTGTTTGTTTTTGGTTAAATTTATCCTAACTTAGGATTAAAAATAAGATTGTAAATATTTTTAATCAAAACCTTTCTCCGCAGCAATTCCAGCTTTACGAGATCAGAAAGTGGAGCAACAGCGCTCTCTAGTGGCCAAATGCCACCTCCAGTCCGTTGAATTTAACTTCCTTTTATTCATCTCAAACCAATTCTAATCTCGTTCTTTAGTTTGGGGCTTGGACTGCTGACACTAATAATGCTTCATTCCTGTGATTGTCAACAACTCAAGAGCAGCAAGCAGGAGCTCCTGTATGCCTAGAATATTCTAATCAGTGCTCCCAACAGCTTCCAGTAGTGTCTTTTCCAAAAGCTTCCAGCCCTTCTTTTGCCAGACACCAAAAGTCCCCATGCTGTAACCGCCCAGCTGTGCCTTTTAAAACAATTATAGCGACAGGCTAGATTTAACAAAACCTTCAACTTTCTAAATATCAACTGCCAAGAGGCTTTTTCTTTTCCAGAGGAACCACACACTTTGGCAACCAAGAAATTACAGAAGTCAGGTATTGTTATGTTTTTTGTTTTTCTCTTACAGCTGTTGCTTTTAGGATTAAATCATGAATATTTGCTATTTTAACACTGTAATGCTTTGGGCCCACTTAGGTGGCAATTTTGGGGAATCGAAGCCAAATCAAAAGCTTTTTGCTGGATCTCTGAGTGGCTGTCTGGAAAGTCCCTTCGCGCTTGGGTTCGTTTGAATTTCTATGGACAGTAAATGGGATTTTAAAAATATTTATCAAAAGTCATTGAACTAAGCATTCCACTAGAATTTTTTTTAAAGCAATGATTATTCAATTGGCTTAAGTGTTTCCTGTTAGATTAATCTTTTTACTCATCTTCAAAATTGCTTTTCTCCCATTTAGGTGTAACAATTGTATTTTAAAATAAGTGAATACACATAAATTCAAACAATATTTTGCTTCAAAATTTGGAGTGGAGGGTCAGAAATTCTTGTGAATAGGCATCTAACTTCATCTTTTCCCACCAACCACACTTCTGGGAGACTCTCAACTGGGTAAATGACCTAAGCTCAGTAACCGCCCTACCCACAGATAACAGGCCAATATTTTTGTTTATTTCTAAAGAACCAGCTAAACCGTGGTTATCGTCAAAATATTATAAAATGCCATTGCCTTAGGCTACTTCCAATATCCAATTCATTTCAAAAATCAGAAATTCATTCACCTCTTCCTTCCTCTTTCATGTTTATTTCCTAGGTGCTCACACCTCACCTGGGGGCTCCTATGCCCCTGCCTTCTTGGTCCAACGCAGTCTTGTTTATATTTTATTGTCTAGATTTTAAGACCTAGTTTTGTCTGCATTTTTCCTTTCCTCCCACAAACACAAACATCAAAATGAGATGGTTTCAAAGCAAAGCACCGGGCCTGTCGTAAACTCATTACCTCCAGACGTCTGGCAGGCTAGATGGCTTTATGACACCTTGGCTCTTCCTGTTTTCAAAGAGCCCTAGGTACTGAGCTGGCCACAGGGGCAGGGGTACGCAGCACCTTCTGCCAGATCTGAGCCTTCCTTGGCTTTCCCTCCCAGCCCCCTCTGCTTTTTCTTCGAGTCTCCTCTTTCATTGGGATCCCCCAAGATCTCTGCCACTGCCCTCACCTTCCACCCAGCTCAGGCCACCTGGTGGTGGTGCCTCTTCGGCCTGCAAAGGCTGTGCTCACCCGAACCCTCACTTACAATGACCTTCATTTTAGCCCCTGAATGTAGCCCTCAGAGGGCCAAGCTGGGGGCTAAACATACACAGAAGCTGGGTGGGGGGAAGGGAGCGGTTAAATGGAGGTGGCTGGGGAGGAAAGCCTTGACCATTTTGATCGCTAAGGTCACTTTGGGGCTTTGGTGGGAGGGACAGAAGCTTACAGACTGACCGGCTGGGACCTCCCGGAGCCAGTCAGCGCCCCCGAGCTCGGACAGTTGCTCCAGAGTGCAGAGTTGGCCTTTCCCTTGTTTGGAGAGGGGTTTGGCATCTGGGGCTCCAAGAGCCCAGGGAAGGTTAGAGTGCTGTGTACCCAAGCCCTAGCCTGAAAGTGCCTCGCTTCTGGGGCCTGCTGGCTCCTCTGGGCGCTGCTGCAAAGCTAACACTGGGCCCAAGCACAGAGTTCATGGAGGAGCTTGAACCAGGTTTGGGGAGTCACCAATGTCCCCCCCAGGGTCTGTGCTGCCGCATCTGCCTGCACAAAGGGATGTGAGGCAGAGAAGGCAGAGACACATCAGAGAGATCTGTCAGGTGGAAGGGCCCTGAATTTTTAACAGTGTCTCCCTCCCAGGGGTAGAGGAGAAATATTCCGAGTGTGAAATTTTGCAGAGAGACAGAAAAAGCAGGCACACAACGTTTAGGGCCAGCGTCTGGGCTCCATTTGATCAGGTCAGCATTTATTAGTAGGAAGCAGTAACATTTACAACTGGTCCTCGGGCAGGAACCGGGACGGCCACCATCCGTGGCCGCCCACGCGAGCCCAGCCTTCGGGGGAAAGAGTAGCGGGTCCAATGCACTGAGGACAAACCCCAACCCGCCCGAGGCCCTGGGCTCCTTTCTAGGCCTCACTGGAGATCTCCACCGAGGTCCCGCGGGCTCCCTGAGGAAAGGGGGCTTTCGCAACTGGTGGGCAACCCGGCCGGGCTTCAGCGTGGGCTAGCAGCCGGCGTGTCCGCACTGCTGTCGCTCGGCCTTCATTCTTGGAATTAGGGCGCATTTGGCCCCTGTTTGGGCAGCGCTAGGGGTGAGGGGACTAAACTACAGCACTTTTCAGAAACATGGGGGACATTTACACAAGAGAGGGCTCCCCAAGCCAGCGTGCACTCACAAAATATAGCATTTCCTAAGGAAGCAATGGAACAGGAAAGGGAGTGGGATAGGGCGAAACCCCAAAGCCACTTGGTTTTTCCAACACATAAACGAGCAAATACAGAGTCCCCCAAATACCTCACAGAGACCAACCACACAGTCACTTCTATCTAAAAAAGAAAAAAAAAAGTCCAAGTCGCTGGAGAGTTTCTGGAAATCAAGCACCAAGCACCCACAAAGGAAAAAAACAACAACAAAAACCGCTGCCCTTGAGCGCTCCCGCCAGCACCGCGCCGGGTCAGTCTCCTTTGGGGCATTTCTCCTTGCTCATCTTTTTCATTTTCATCCTACGGTTCTGAAACCAGATTTTGACCTGTCTCTCTGTTAGGTTGAGAATCCTGGCCACCTCGTAACGCCGGTCCCGGGTGAGGTACATGTTGAAGAGGAATTCTTTCTCCAGCTCAAGCGTCTGGTATTTGGTGTAGGGACAGCGCTTTTTCCGGGTGGAGCGAGCGTGGATCCAGTTCGCTGCGGGGTTGTCTACAAAGAGGGGGGTTTGGAGACGGGTAGAGATGGGCGGAGGGGAGGCAGGGAGAGATGACAGGGTGGGGAAGAGAGGTCGTTAAATTAATTTCACCAAGGATGGTCGCTTTTCACAACTTGGGGGGAATTATCATAAAAAGCCTTAATGCCAGCGCTCTGTTTACCGTACAAACCGAGCGCCTAGGGTAGGTGGTTATGGGAAGCTCTTTTTATGGATGCATGTTGTTCGCCTAGGCTTGGGTAGGCGTCTAGACATTTTTATAGGTTAGTAAAACTATCAGTTTTGCACATTCGAGCCTTACAGGTTTCAGCAATAAATCAGGGGGCAATTTCTTTTGCACTTACTTGGGTCAAGTTGCTGTTGCTGCGGCTGTGAATGCTGCTTCTCCTCCTCCTTCAGCGGACAGCCCGGACTCGGGTGGTCCCTGCAAGCTGAGGGCTCCGACGAGCCGCCCGTCCCAGTCGCGGCCCCAATCCCTGCCCCAGGCCCGGTTCCCCCCGTCGCCGCTGCCGCCTTGTCCCGCAGGAACGAGTTGCAAGAGAACTCGGGGCCGCTGCTCCCCTGGGACTCCCGGGCCGCGGAGCACTCAGTCCGTTTGGAGGAGGAGGATAAGGAAGTGGAGGAGGAGGTGGTGGAGGCGGCCGTGGCGGGGGCCGGGGCTGCTCGGGTTTCAGGCTTAATCCCGTAGTGGCGCCCGTTGGCTGGGCCGCTGGGGCCAG
>NW_012104254.1:2799930-2813705 GCF_000951045.1 Mandrillus leucophaeus
GGTGGCCCGGCGCGGCGGCAGAGGACACAGAGGGGCTTCTGCCTGACCTCGGAAGGGCGGGCGGCCGGGAGAGTTGGCGCAGCACAGACAGTGGCGGCCAGGGTGCCTCATCTTCTCCGGTGCTGCTGGAAAGGCCCTGGAAGAGAACACGCCACAGGGCAGAACCCAAATGCTAGAGCAGCTTGCTCCCGCTCGCCGCCCCAGCCCTGCCTCAGTGAGTCTCCCCGGGCAGGGCCGCTTCGCGTGGTTCGCACTTAGAGGCCTCGGAGTAGACTCTCAAAATGTCTAAAAATTTCGGCCGAATGGCTAAGTCCTTGGGCCACTCCCTTCTGATTTTTTTTTTCTCCCTTACAGAGGTGAGGTTGAGCAGCCTTGAATCTGAGGGAAATGCCCATTGTCACTCCCAAATCCATGGTACAAAGCCTCGGAAGCCCGGCTGGGAGCCGAGACAAAAGCGGCCGGGGCGCTGGCGGCGGTGGGCATATTCCTCGCTCTACAAGTTGCCCAGCTCACCCTTGGAGGGCTCCCGGCCCACCTCCAGCCCCGAAAAGGAAGAGGGTAAATGGCTACTTATGGCCTGATTGATTACCTTTGCCAATAGCTTTCTGATTTTGTTCCAGAGGGGATGCCTTTGCCTTGTAGCTCAGGCTTTCCTCAGAGACATGGCCCACTATCAACAACTAATGGCTCTCCCCACATGATCGGAGAAACGGCTAAATAAAAATTACCCTCCTCCTGCCCAACCGGTGTTAAGTCTGGGGCAAATCTATTACAACGTTTTCAATCTAGCATTCATTCCAAGCCCTCTCCCCCACCCCCAGGAAATGACCCCCTAAAAGAATTCTGTCTTGGAATGTTCCTGGTTTGGAGGAGGAAGTTTAAAATTCTGAATGCTAGTGTCCCAAAGACTCCCTGGACGAGGACTTACAGCACCTAAATGGATCGTTCTTAGGGAAACATTTAAAAGGAAGAAATGGAAAGGATGTGTTTTGTGAAACTGCTGGAAGCTGTTTGAAACTGCAGGCAGGACCTGGGGTAACGAATTTTCTGTTAGCTTTCCCGTGCAAGGCCTCTTCTCCCTTTTCCCCGACAGGACTAGATAAGTCTGGGCTCTCTAGTGGGATCCTGTAGAAGCCGGTGGAAGCTGGTGGGAGTCTCCCGGGCCATGGCAGTGAATGGAACAGTAGACTTCATAGGAGGTTATGTTCATTTGCAAAATTTTCAGTCACGCTTTCTGCATTTTCTTGCATCCCAGATGCCACCAGCATTTTGTAATTAAATAGAGGAAAGACTGGGGGAAATCTTTTCATTTCTTCCTTTAAAAAAATTTTAATGTGGGCCACTAAAAGGTAATGACTGAGCATAAAACCCGTCCACAAGGAGATCAAGGCAAAGTCGGATGGGAGAACTCACCCATCCTCGGCTTCTCTGGGGTATGGCTGTCTTGCGCTTGGGATGGGGGTAGGGCTGAGGGAAAGGGGACAGAATTGGATCCGCTGCAGTGCTACACTGCTGCTTGTCCTTGCTCCTGTAATGAAGGCCGGCAACTTCCAGGTGGGCAAGACTAGCTTCAACCTAGCCCCTGATGATTGCTCGCCAGCCAGAAATCACCAAGATGCCACTGAAAGCATTAAAAACAACACAACCAAAACCAAAGAGGAGAAAAACACACAAATGGGAAGCTTCAAGGAGAAAGTGGCTTGGGGTATAGGCTTACTTACCAGGTTCAGGCCAGAGGAAAGCTCACACCCATTGAGAGTGCAATTATATTACTGTCACTGGGGACTAGGAAAGGAAAGAGGAGACTCCCCTTCCTCCCAGTTATGAAAACTTCACTTTCAGGCTAGCTTATCATTCCTCTCCCCCAACCACTGCCAAAATCCAATACCCTAGGCCTTCTCCAGCTTTTCTCCCCCATCTCCCTTTCCCTACTAGTCTATCACTCCCTTGCCCAAATGCCCCCAAAAGGGAGTGTAACCAGAAGATAATCTCACCATAGGCTTTCTTTTCCACCATAACATATTTCCATTTGAGAAAGCAGAGGGAGCGAGCTCGTTTCCAGAGTTTATTGCATTATACATGCGACCAGAACATGCACAGAAAGGACAGGTTGCTGTTGTACTTCTACCAAACCACAGATGCACCACAAGGGAAAGGCTACAAGGCATAAATCATCAATATCCCATCTCACCAAGGACAATTGCTAAATTCATTTGTGAAAAGATACATTGTAATGTGCTTTTTAAGTCCCCCTCCCTCCAAGCTTGTGGGTTTTCTTAATCTTTTTTTTTTTTTTAAATATATATCATTTTTAAAGTACTGGATGTATTCAAAATGCCATGAGTTCGTGGACTAACCACACACATAGACCTTTTGTGTTAGGAAAGACATGAAAAAGTCACATTGCTGGATGGATGGATGGATGCTCTACAGTTTCAATAAGTTAAGACCCAAATGAAAATGCGCAATAATAGTTACCCTGCATTACGATGAAAAAATAATAAATTACACGTGCTAAGTTTTTTAATATATATATGTGTGTATATATATATATATACTCATAGGGATTACAGATCACTTGCAGCACGAACATAATGACCCCAAAGTCACATTCTAGCAGGAAAACAAAATACAACAAAACAAAAAACAAAGAGCGGTGAAGGTTTTGTTTCCGCTTTCCCAGTCCTCCAGCACTGGGCCCTGGAACGCGGTGCCCCCTCTCCAATCCTGGCCTCTGACCGGCCTCAGACCTAAGAAAACGTGAGGTTGGCGGTCAGTTCTCGGATCCGGTTCTCTCGGCTCATCTTCTTGAGTTTCATTCGGCGGTTTTGAAACCAAATCTTGACCTGCCTGTCGGTGAGGTTAACGCTCTTACTGATCTCTAGGCGGCGCTCGCGGGTGAGGTACATATTGAACAAGAACTCTTTTTCTAATTCCAGCGTTTGGTGCTTAGTGTAAGGGCACCTCTTCTTTCTGCCACTCTTTGCAGTGAGCCAATTGCTGGTTGGTGTATCAGACTTGATTTCCTCTAACAAAATTAAAGGGAGAAGAAGAAAAAAAAATCAAGAGTTTTTGGTTTTTTTTGGTTTTGGTTTTTTTCTTCAGTCTGTTCAAATGTACCCTTGGCCATGACCCTGCTGGCAGCCAGGCCGCTTTGGAAAATGCTAGTATTAAACATTACTCACACGAAGTGGGCCCTGGAAGGGAATCTTACACTGATGCCTCATTATGTGAATGACATGATGGCAGGACAGTCTGCATTTGGGTTCTCTCTCTCTCTCTTTCAACTTTCTGACTTGTACAAAACATTAGTACAATAGTAAACTTTCCAGATCACCCCAACAACATTCTAAGGGTTCAGCTCGTAACAGGGACCGAGGGGAATAAGCCACAACCTGGACAAGCCTACCAACCCCACTGCTGCCTCAAGTCCCCAAATCTGCCGCTTCTTCCCCACCTCTCCTAGGCAGTCAGGGAGCCCCACAGTCAGGTTTATAAGTGCTCATTCTCTTTCAAAAGATAAATGGGGAAGCTAGAGCACCTTTCCCACCTTGCCTGGGTATTGTTGCATTCCCCAGAATTTCCTTAATTTTCATGTCTTTTTGCCCCCACACAAAAGCATTTCCCCAGAAATGGAGCCCCCTACCATGGCCCACCTCTAAGCACTGGGGGAGAGGAGCGAGGTTCCTTCTCAAAAAGCCAGATCCCTGGCTCTTTTCCTTAGCCCAGCACTAAGGCTGGCCTTGCAGGGTGGGCAATGCGGGTTCCACTCTCCCCCTCCGCCTTTGCCCTCTTTGCCGACGGATTGCAAAGCCTGCAGCACTTTTCCTAAACAAAGCCAAGGTTACCTAGCCCAGCAAAGGCAGTAAGCCCTGTTTCCCAACTCAAGCAGCAACCAGACCAGCCATCTCTTTCCCCTCACCATTCCCAAGCTCGCAGGATGCGGGGTGCATACACGTGAACACGAACACGGTGCCCTGGGTCACCTTAACATGATCACTGGGCTCAAGGCAAAACTGGAACTGCAACTCTGAGCAGGAGAAAGGAGGCTCTGGGGTCGTGTTTACGAGCCGCAGGTCTCCTTTGCGCTCTTTTGTTGTGTTTCAGGTCTAGCTCAGGAAAAATAAAACCCGCAAGCTTTTCCTCTGCCCGGGCGCCATCAGTGTGGGGCCAGGACTGGCGGGGAGGGCCAGGGCAGCAGGGGAGAAGCGGGGACTCTCTCAGGGCTGAGATCAGCCCTCTAAAAGCCAGGCGGAGCAGCACCTGCCAAGTCGGGCGCCAGCTCGGCGCTGGACACCCCGGCACTCCCTCTCTGCCGGGTTCCCGGGCTGCGCGCCCCGCTGGGGTGGCAACTCTGCTCATACCGACCTTTGCTTTCCTTCTCCTGCACTTCGGGACTGGACACGGAGACCTCAGCCAGGCAGCTCCTCTCTTCGGGAAGGCCGCCTTTGGCCTCGGGGCTCTCCACCTGGGAGACTTTGGTGGGCTCCTGGCCGCTCGCGGGCTCGTTCATCTTCTTTTCCATCTGCAGCTGGGCAGCGGAGAGCTGTGGCTTGGCCGCGCCACGAGGGTTGAGCTGGAGCATGACAGTGGAGCTGCCTTCGGGGCTGTTATTGTACTCTTGGGTTTTCCCGGTGGCGTAGGTCTGACTCAGTCTAAAATATCCAGGGACGGGAACCTCAGGGTTCTCAACGGGACAAGACTCAGGGACCAGCCTCTGGTACGAAGGGACCTCGGCCGAAATGAGTTTGTTGCGCTTATCAGAATACATGCAGCAATTGGATTCTTCCTTAATGTTGGTGGTGAAGGAGCAAGTGGGGACTTGCTGTGTAACAGGTTGCTCTATTCGACAAGATCTGTTCGGATCTGTCCAACTGTCTACTTGAGGTATATAAGGATGCACATTCATACCCATATTTTGGTGGTTCACTTCTCTTTTGGCCAGAGACGGGAGCAGTCCACAGGTTTGCATTCCATAGGTCCCCATGTCTGCGCTAGGTGGTGGCATGTACATGCTGGCGCTGCTCGAATAAAAACTGTCACTCCTGCAGGCACTGATCAAGGAATCTACTAAAAAAGTATTAGCAGCAGGAGAGCTGTTGGGAAAGGACATTTTGGGGAAGAATTTGAAGAAGAGAGATTGTGTCCTTTGTAGGCTGACATCTCTAGGAAAACATTCCCCGTGTAATTGTGGATGCCTCTGCCGACCACATGACAACCAAGCCAATGAGATTTGAAAATGGCCTTGAGCCGCAGCCTCCTCTCAGGTCACGTGCTCCAGAGCCTGGCCGGCCAGCCGCGTAAGCACGGACAACAGCGACATCTACTACGCGCCCGCGATAGTGCGCGCTGGAGACAACCGGCCCAGCGCTCTCCGCCGCCCTCCAGTCCGCCTCTCCAGGGCACGCCAGGCCAGCCCGCCCCACTCGCGTCCCCCGCTTCGGCCACTGGACCCAACTGGCGGAAGGAAAGGCTCAGCTCTAGGGGCCTCCAAGTGGACACACACGGACGGGGAGGGAAGCCAGAGTGCCCTGGCGCCAGCGCACAGAAGCATCCCCCCCCACACACCCAGGCAGAACGCGCTTAAGAGGGCCGGGTCCAGGACAAGCGGGTGGGGGCGCAGGCTGGTTAATTTAGTTCCGGGCAGCCCAGCGGGGAAGGTGAGTCGGATTCCGCGGGTCCTGAGACATCCCACCTCAGGGATCCAAAGGAAAAACCCCTCGGGGCAAAC
Source organism: Mandrillus leucophaeus (assembly GCF_000951045.1). Lineage (NCBI taxonomy): Eukaryota > Metazoa > Chordata > Mammalia > Primates > Cercopithecidae > Mandrillus > Mandrillus leucophaeus. The sequence continues at coordinate 2,805,662 of NW_012104254.1, forward strand.
AAGCGGCCAAGGTGTCTCTCGGAGGGTGGAGGCAAAAAAGGGCCGAGAGGGCCGGGAGGCCAAGCAGCTGGCCGGGCCCAGATCCCCATGGATGGGTCGGGTCCCGGCGTTGTCCTCCCCCTCGGTCCTGCTGCCTGGCTCCCGGTCCCTATGCGCCCCAGCGGGCTACACGAGCCTTCGGCTCTCAGAGGAACCACACCCTGACCTCTGCGGGGCCGGACATCTGGGAGCTTTCAGCCCAGAGACAATTCTTTGCTAACAGTTCACTATCCGCGAAAGCGTCCCTCGGGCTCCCGGCAGGAGAACTAAATCGAGGTTTCTCTCCCCACACCCTGATAATGGAGGGCAGAAAGGAAGGAGGAAAGGAAAAAAAATTTAAGAATAGGAGAAAGTCTGACCCTCAGAATCCAGAAGTTTTAGAAAATTGACTGGGCCAAGGAGGACAGAGAGAAATGCAAAGGTGTCATTTGGTTCTTCTGCAAAGAAAAATGTTTTCCTTTTATGGATTTTGTAAAAGCATTGGTTTCTGACAAGTGCAAGGTACAAAAGGTTGTGGAATTTATTAATACATATTAAGAAGAATCAGGGCGATCAATAAAATTCTCATCTACATTCTTGGGCTACTTGGTAATTTTCTTGCTTCTGAAGGTTTTTAAAGAGTTATGCCCGCTGTTGCCACACACGGGAAGATACTTTATTAACAAATCAATCGAGACTTTGTAAAGGATAAGATTAATAGTTAAATTTAGCATAATGGCGTTCACTTTATGAATTATTGAAAATTATACTATTGATTTTTTTCCCTTCGCTGCTAACCAAGAAGGTCAATTTTTGTTTTAACACAAATTGTCAAATATTAAAAGCTGTACTTTTGTCAGAAGTTGAGTTTTACAGTTTTGGACAATTCCTAAAATTATTTGACAAGGCTTTACTTGGGTAAGGGAGGGGAAGGCGGTGGGAACCTTAGTTCTCTGTTTCCTTTGGTGAGGGAAAGTTCTATAAAGAGGATATGGTCTGATGTTGTGGTCCAGCTCATTAAAGAACCACCACTACCACCACTACCACCATGGAAACTCAGAGTTTTATGAGAAACTTCAACAACTTCCTCCCTCCCTCTCTGGTTGCAGGCGGGTGAGCCGCCCTGCGGAAGCCCGGGCCTCGGGGCAGCAGCGGGGAGCTTTAACCTTGATTTCCAAAGACTTGCCCTGAGTGAGGGGCTGGCCAGGACTTGCAGCTGTCCTTCAGCCTGCCAGGTTCCCTTCCTGCCAGCCGAGAAACTAAAGCAGCCCCAGAAACTCTGACCGTGAACCAGTTCTCAGTCTGGGAGGGCATTTGTGTTCTCTTTTCCCCACACTCGCTGGGGCATGGGCTGGCCTTGGATTTCAGGCCCACAGACTGAACTTGTGGGTAAATTGGGTTTCCGCCTCAACAGAACGTTTCTTTGGGGCCTGATGTTCATTAAAGCGCCTCAGCATTCTGGGGGACCTAGTAGCCCGCTCGCTCCTTTACAAAACCCTTTCCCAACAAACCCTTTGTTCCTCTTCCCAAAAAGGAATCTCCCCTGTCCTGGTGGAAACAAGCGTTGAACATTATTTTCGGCCTTGGGACCGTTTCGCTTGTTCCCTCTCAGTGCTCTCGCCCAAACAATAACCTCTTTTAAAAAACTCCGCGGTGGCAATGAGACAGACCTTTTAAACCTTTATGCAGCTGTTCAAATACAACATCATTGTCAGGTTAAAAGCCTGGCGCCTCTAACTGCTTTGGCTGCGGCATCCCAGCATAGCCTGAGGTTTAAACATTACCTTTCCACAGGGGTGGCTGTTTTTGAGCTTGGGGGTGGGGGTTGAGGACGCAGGGGGGGAAAAAAAAAACCCTAAACTTTTGACTCTAGGTTGCTAAGGTACTGTTCAAAGCTAACAACCACTGAGCAGCGCCCTGAAATTTGCTTTCTCACATAGTAGAGATCTTGTTCCGAGCCAGGGCTAAGCGTGCCCAAGGCTGGATACAGTGCCCGCTGCACTCGCTTGCCGCAGGCGTCCTGACACCAGCTTGGCGCTCCAGCAGTATCGAGTGTCTCCCTTTTGCCTTTCGGCCAAGAGAGCTGCTGGGAACTCGTTTGCCCAATTTTCCCTACCCTAAGCAAGCCAAGACTGCTTAATCTAATCGGGAATTTTATGCCCATCAAATGCCCTTTCATAATCTTTATTTATACATGAAGAAAACATACAGGCTAAAAACAACCAATTCCTTGCGGGCGGGTAGGTCTGCAGTGAATAGGCAGGATGTGTCTTCAGAATTTGGGGACCTTTCCATTTCAGCTTTCAGTGACTTTGAGCTCAAAGTCACTCCCATATTAGAGTTACATAGGTTTTTACTCACAGACAAAAATGTGTATATCAGATGTAGTTCTGAATCTGTTCTAAAAAAATTCTATTTTTATCTTTAAAATTTCTGCCTTCAGACCCTCTCCTTGAGACTAGAGACTGCCAATATTTTGAGATATTTTATCATTTAAAAATTGAGCAAGATAGAAATAATATAAAAGAATGATCTGAGCCCCAAAGGATGGAAAGTGTGCCTAAGACTCTAAGGCTGAGATGAGACAAATGGAATAAAAAGGCAGTGCTCTAAAGGCCAGCCTTTATTTTGCTTATGAGTATTTAACGTAGCTGATGGTTTTGATCATCTTTAGATCAGTTGGAGCAGTTACCATTAATAATAAATCAATATTGCACCATAAAGGAGATGAATACCCATATTTGTACCAAGACGCCCGTCTTCCTGCCACAGTTCTTTCCAGGGAAAAATTAAAAGAATAACTTGAGCAAGAAATTAGCATTTGTAATCAAAAAGTGACTTGCATCTGCACTCTTGTCTCCTGGAAGAAAAGTTGAAGCCCTGGGCCTGAGTGGACCTGTGGGCTCTTAGGGTCACCCCGGATTAGGCTCCCGAGCCACCTCTGGGCTGTGTCACTCTTTGGGGACAGAGCGGATGGAGTCAATGAAAAGCTGTTTTCCCAGGGCTCTGCTCCGGGTTGCACTGTGCACCTCCAAGCCAAGGTGAAAGGAAATCTAGTGGGCAAATGAGGAGTCTACCACCAATGCAATAAGGGGTCTATCGAGACGTGCAACAAGGGCCGGCGGCCGGAGAGCCTCTTTCTTCACAGACACAAAAGACTCCTACTTCGCGCATTTCCCTTCCACTTCAGAGTCTGAGACCTTGGCGCCTCAGGATCCAAGGCCACTCTCCGCAAGCCCCACACACTCTGAAAGATGGGAGTGGGGAGAGATCTTCAGCCCCCAGAGGTCCTGGTCTGATTCCAGGCCCTTGTCAGGCCCATCTTGGGCGCAGGGAGGAAAGGAACTGCAGACCGCTGAGAAGCGGTGTTTCGCAGGCGGCTGCCAGCCAAGTACAAGGGGCCCCCGCACAGCCAGATGTGCAGCCGCTGGGGCCGCCTTGGGAGGAACACAACGACATTTAGGGAGGGCAGTTCTCACTCCACGTAGACCGAGGACCCCGTTCAGCCTCGGGAAAGGTTGCCTCACTATGGCCAAGCTGGACCGGCGGTCAGACTAGTGGAGCCAAGGTTGCCCGCGGGGAACACCCACACCACTCGTTGGAGCCTCGCCGGGGGGCTCACTGGCGCCCCAGCCTCCCCACCAAAGCTGAGGCCAGCTCCGGGAGACGGGCGAGCGGCAGGCCCTAGGGCCTTTGGTCCAGGGCTTGGAGGGTCAACAAGGCTGGCGCTAATTCTGGGGGTTGCAGGCTCTTCACAATGAACTTCGGAGAGGGAAAGGGGGCAGTCATCCTCCCTTAGAGAGGCCAATGTCCGGCAGCCCTGTCTCCTCTCTTGTGAACTCCGGACGGGGACACAGGCCCTCTCCAAGGTCAGGGGCTTTGCTGGAGGAGGGAGGGCACACAACGAATGCACTGCTTTTGAGAGTCAAAATTCAACTCTGCTCAAGACCGGCGTGCAGTTTGAAAGGGTGGCGTGTTCTGTCAAACGCAAAGCCCGTTTGCTTCAAATACATTCCCCGTTCCACAACGCCTTGAAGTATAAACGTTTCCCCCAGTGCCTGCTGCGTCCCGTGGCCGCATCAGCCCAGCCTGGCCTGGGCACAACAACTCACAGTCCTGCCGGCGCCACCCGGTCGCCACTGGTAGCCGCGCACGCCAGGCACGGCCCCGGGCTCCCTAAACCAGAACGATTCTCCCAGTCCCCCATTCGTCTTATTTTTTTCGGAGAGACATTTGGTTAAGTTGGCCGCGCCCTGATCTGTTATAAACAAAAGCCTTTTAATCATTCCAGGCGGTCTGAGAGGGAGCAAAACCGACGAAGGTTTTTTTGGGTTTTTTTTGTTTGTTTGTTTTTTGTATTTTTGTTTTTGCGGGGGGGGGTAGGGGGATGTAAGTGGGGGGTGTCCAACCCTAGACAAGGCTCACCACACTGAAACCAAGAAAATTGATTTTCCCTAATTTAATTAACTAGCAGTGGCTATGGTGTATTTCAAAATGCATACATTTATCTTTGAAAACTCTCCTCCACACCATCAAGTTATACCAAGCTATTCTTTTGCAATAGCTTTATCTTTAAAAAGACAAAGATTAGGTTATCTGTTTCTTGAATCTAGTTGCTCCGTTTTCTGTCTCTATACAGCTTCTCACACCTCATGGCTGCTTAGAACAAATAAACTAGCAAACACCTTAGCTGCCGCCTGTTTGTAAGGGGTTGAGGTCGCCTATTAGAATCCAGTATTGGACAGATAAGGTACCGCGGCCTCTTGGTCAAACGCGGTTTCTGGAACGTGAGCGCGCCCTCGTGTGGATCTCCAGGCCCCTGCAAACGGGAAATGGTATCTCGGGTTCGGCTTGCCTTGGGTGGTGGGCACACAAGCTTGCTGTGTTTAGATGAAGTTTTTAAAAAATAGATGGAAGCAGAAAGAAACAAAAAAAAAAACAGTTTTAAGCTCATGTAACGATCATACTATTGTGGCACTGACATTTTAACCGATATCTAGAATCTCAAACAAAGGAATCCCCTTCTTAACGAAATTTTTCGATTGTAGGCTTTGTTTTCATTGCATCTTTCACCAAAGGATGCTTTTAAAAGCAATATAATTATATTTCCTTTTGTTCCTTATTATAGAAAGTGCAATAATTTATTTCACAGGGTGGCAAGTTGCTTTCAAATTTAATGAAGGTGTAGGGTGCACAGAACTCCCTCTTTCAAATGCTTGATTTTAAAACTGCAGTTCTTCATTAAAGCAAAGGGGATCACTATTTAAGACCCCCCGCCAAAATTCTCAGCCTTTCCTAGCTGTAGTGAAAGCAGCTAGCAGGCATTTTAATCTAATCAGTATTTTTAAAAAGAAGTTGACTGCTATTGCATTACACAAACGTTTGCAGGGAAATTAAGGTTATTGATCCTGAAATTAGGAATTTTCTTAGATTTATGGTGAGCTCCTGGTATGATTTTGTGTGGTCATAAGTGTGTGTGTGGCTCTGGCTATGTGTGAGCATGTATGTGTGAGAGTGGGTGGCAGCTGAAAATCAAGAAGAACCTTAAGGCGCCTAATTATTCAGAAAGGTTAAAGGTGATGACCTTGACATTTCGGAAGTTCAAAGGCATACATTTATGCACTTATTTTTTCCTTCCCAAATAAGGCTTAGCAATTTTTAAAATTGCATTTTGAAATGCATGACTCCTTGGAAGATGCATGGGATACTGTGCATTTACAGATTTATATTTTGTCTTTGGGCTTAGGAGAGGTTAAGAGTCATAAGATTCACTTCACTCTTTTCAGAGAGAGAGAAGCTTTTCTCACTCCTCCAGTTTATTGCACATTGCGGAAATCTCTTTTGGGTCCACCAGAAGGTGTATAATATAACCCAATTAAGCTGTTTAGAACTTTGGCTTTTATGGTGTTGTCTAGACAGTTCAAGGTTTTGTAAACAGCCTGCCTGGCCCTGCAACATAAAGTGCAGTACAGCCCTCACCACATTCTTTAACTTGAAGCGATAAATGCCACGAGAGGGTCTGCAGCTCCTGGCCCTATTTCAGTGGGGGCGGGGAGGGTTTACCTTCCCTGCTTCAGGTCCACTGATGATACCAGCAAGCCCTCTTCACCTACTGATGACTTCCTTTTCGAAAACTTCTCCCTTCAATGAAAGGTTCTAATTTTGGTTTCTTCTTTTAAGGGACTGTGGCTCCTTGTTAGCTTGTAAGAGATCATTTGGATTTTCTAACCAGTTTTTAAAAATGGTTGTTGTCTTTTCAGAAATCCCAAGTACATTAGACTAGGGGTAGGGGTGGGAGTTTGCTTCTTAGGTTTCTGCTGCCCCAGCCTTACTGTCTGGAGAAGGCAGCGCCAGCATTTCTTGGTCACATCGTCAATTCAGAAATTCATCACTAACATGATTTTTAAAACCAGTAACCTAGAGGTGGTGGGAGGGAATGACTACTATTTTAGTGGGACTAAAAAGTATTTCATTCGATTTTCAGTTGCATGGGTTCTGGCCACTAAAATATCCTAATGAGGCACTAAACCTCGAAGAGGAGAATTCATACAGTGTATTGAAGCTGTAACCTCCATTTTACTAGAAACCATTTATTCGCACAAAAAAAAAAAAAAAAAAGACAGTGACTCATGCCTTGATATGACAGACTAAAGGTACATTTCCCAAAGTTTAAATAATCTGCATTCACCGAAGAGGAAGGAAGGGATCTCTTAAAACTCAGAGCAAAACACCAGCGCCTTCTAGCACACCCAACCCGGCCTAACTTTCTACAGACCCCGCCGCGTCCCCACGAGGACTCGGAGAGGGGGAGGGGGAACGACAGCACATTGGCGGTAAAATTGTAAAGGGACGTTTGCATTTACCATTTTCCCCTTATTAGGATCCGCTCGGCCAAGTTCCGGCCTCGTCCGCAGGCTGCAGTGGTCGCTGGGAGGTCCCGAGTTGACCGTGGGAAGGAATCGTGAAGTTCCACAGAGAAGAGACGTCATTAAACCCAAGGACATTGGGCCTGCGGAGGGCAGGCTGGTGGGAAGGAGGGTGGGTGAGTGGGGCTGGGGAGGGGGCGCTTCCTGGAGCTCTCAAAATAAGGGGTTTCCAGTGAAATACTGCAGACGGTCTCTGTTCAGTTTCTTTTCTTTCATCCTGCGATTCTGGAACCAGATTTTGACTTGCCGGTCAGTGAGGTTGAGCATCCGAGAGAGTTGAAGTCTTTTCTCTTTGTTTATGTACACGTTAAAGAAAAACTCGCGTTCCAGTTCGCGGATCTGGTACTTGGTATAGGGACAGCGCTTTTTCCGGGACCGCTGGGGGGCCACTGCAAGGCAAAGAGACCAAGGGGTGAGAGAGGCCGCTGCCTGCCAGCCCCCATCCGCCCGCCCGGGCCACTGAGCGAGGGCCAGACCCTGGCCCCGTTGGGGACGTTCTCTGCCGCGGCTGAAAGGCCCTGCCTGCGTCGTGGGGGATGATATATGGGCGGGCACAGGAGAGAGTGCGGGCGTGGACATGTGTTCACGCCCGGACACACACACACACACACACACACACACACACACAGCCTGGCACGGAGGTGGGGAAGGAGAGGGCCAGGCAGGCTCTAAAGTGGAACCTGAGGGAAGAGAGACAAGAGCGGGCCCGCCGGGGCATCTGCTTGACTCCAGCGGCGCGCGTCAGCTAGCGGCTTGGATAAAGTCCAGTGCAAGGATCAAACTCCCCCCTCTTCCCACCCCCCGCCTCTCTCCCTTAAAAGCAGGAGGCTCGGGTGTACGCACTCACACTGGCTTGAAATCTCCCTCCCTCCCTCCATGGTCTCTAGCACCCCCTTGCCCAAAACTGGGAAAAGGCTCTCTACAGCGATTAATGTCCTCCTCCAAGTCTACCTTAAGCCCACCTAAATTGGTTTCCTACCATAAACACGCTTTACAACGGCCCGGGAAATCTTATAGGATGTATAAACCTCTTCGAATGCTTATAAAGTAGCACATAAAACGGCGCAAGCAGAGGGAGGCCCCCGCCGTCCCCCCGCCCC
>NW_012104254.1:2814301-2828713 GCF_000951045.1 Mandrillus leucophaeus
CCGCGGTACGGCCACTTGGCGCGCTCCAGGCCGTAGTCGCGGAAGGCCACTTCGCGCACGGGCTGGACGTGCGGAGCCAGGTTGGAAGAGTAGGGGAAAGTCATCTGGCAGGACGACGGTTGGGAAAGGAACGACGGCTTGCTAGCGAAGTCAGACGGGGCCACATAGTAGGCGCAGCCCGGCAGGTACATGCTGGCTGCGCTCGGGCCGCACTCGTCAAAGTCGTTCATGGCTCAGCGGCGTGCGCGCCAGCGAGCCCCTGGCCGCTCCCCGCGCAGCCAACCTGAGCCATCGATTGCACAAGAGGCTTGGGCCAGGATCAACTAAGCAAAAATCCCCACCGGGCGCTGACGTGCAATTCATCTTGATTGATTCTGGTGGTAATTATGTCACGTGACGCCATGAAGAGAAATGTCCTTATATCTATATCAGCGCTCGCCAACACGCCCTGGGACGGCTCCTGGCGCCGAGACGCTGGGGGCGGGTCGGCTGCCCTCTCCCGCCAGCTCTCCCAGGGCGCTCCCTGACCAGGCTGCGCCTCAGGCCGGTCACCTGCGCGCCGCTGGCCGCTGCCACCGCTGGGCGCATCTGCCACCGCCCGAACGGGCCGCCCGCCCGCGTCCGCCCTCCCGCGCCGCTTTAAGTACGCGGACCGAGGCCGGTGGGGAGGAGGAAGGAGGGGGAAGAGGGGGAGGAAGGGGGAAGGGAGAGAAGCAGCGAGCGGAGTGGGGGGGGGGGGAGCCCCGGCTCCAGGCTCCCTAGAAGCTAGAAACTAGGTGTGAGGGTGTGAGGTTCCGAACCCCACCCCCCTTACTGCAGCCGCTCCCTCCCCCGCGACTCTGCCACCCTCTGCAGCTCACCCGCCTGGGAGCTTGTTGCTTCTTGTTCACCGGGCGGGCATAATTTCGCCACTCTCTAGGGCGCAGGGAGCCCTGATTTACATATTTCTCTGCCCAGCGCGTTCAGCGCGGAGTGACTTGGCTCTTTCCGGTTCTGCCCCCAGGGGTGCGAGGGCTGACCTCGGAAAAACCCAGGCCACTCACCGCCTAGGCACTCACCTAGGCCGGGGCCTTCGTGCCCACCCGGCTCTCTTCCCTCTTCTCTGGTTTCCCTCTCTGTTGTCTCTCTTTCTCCTTGCTTGGTCTCTCTTCAGTCTTCTCCCTTCTCTCTCATGTCTTCACTTCTCTCCTTCCCCTTCTTTTCCGCTTTCCTTCTTCCTTCCTCTTCCTTTCCCGTCTCCTTTTTCCTGTCTCTCTCTGCCCTCTCATCCTCTCCCCTCCTTTCCCCTAAGCTATGTGTCACTGTCTCTGTCTCTCTCCCTGTTGCCTCTCTGCCTTCCCCTTTAGCACTAAGGCCAGGAGCGAGCTCAGCCCGTGGCCCCTGGCCTCCCTAGAATCTGGGGAGTCTGGTGAACAAAAGGATCTGGAGTCCTACTCTCAGGGTGCCTGGCTTCCCGCTGGCTTCCCACAAGAGACAACCCCCTCACACTCGCACCTTCGTCCTCCTCACCCCTCTGCTTTCAGGCCTGGCCTGGGTGTCCGCCTTACACCCAGACCCTTCACTGCTTCGGAGCCCCGCCAAGGCCTGCGCATCCACGTTGCGTTTCCCCGAGGCTCTTCTGGCACCCTTGGGCTGGCATGGTCACTTCAGTCCCTCCCCCAAAATAGGTTGTCTCTCTGAGGGCTCTCAGCGGCGCCTGACTTCCTACTGAAGCCCCTCTGTGTCACCTGACACTGAGGCAGACTCTTCGCGGGGCACCCCATCCACTCCCCTGAGGCCTCACTCTCCTCCCAGCCTGCCGCGACCCTCTCCTAGCCCATGGGTCCAGGCGAGGCCTGGGCTCCCACCTCCGAGAGAGAAGACGCTTTTCAAAGGTAAACCGTCCCTTCCCAAACCCAAATCCCAGAACCGAGGGCATGAGGCTGCCCCTTTCCCCGAGATTCCTCCGCCCAGGCAATCCCAGTGCTGGGGCCTGGGCCTCAGTCCTATACCCAGGGCAGGCGGCGCTGGCTGTGATGCTGGTTCCCTCCCTGGCCCGGGCTGCTGCAGTGCCGGTGCTGTGCGCTCTGCCCACCGTGCGGACAGACAGAGAAAAGGCGGGTGGTCTGAGCTAATATCTATTTTCTGGCTGATGTCCCCCCCTTCCTCTTTTTCTCCTCCCTCCCTTTCTCCCTTCCTCTCTCCTTCCTCCGCCCCTTCCCATGTCTGCTTCCCTCCCCCAACACTGCGCAAATAGGTCTGTGGCGACTGGAGGGCACCGAGCCTTCCCCAACTAGAACTGCCCATCTTGTGTGCTCCTTCCCCACAACTGGCACCCCTGCCCAGATTCCAGCTGATATTCTTCTCAACCCAGACCCCCAGCACACGTATCTGCTTCCCCATCTCCATCCCAGGCCCAAGCCTCTCCCTTTAGGACTCGTGGTCGACGCCCCTGGATCTCTCTCCTAAAATGGCTCCCCGGACGCTGCACACTGGCCCTGCGGTAGCTCAGGACCCAGGGCAGCGGCGATGACTTCAATCCGGGTCTTTATGTGTCTGGGGGTTCGCAAAAATTCTCGCACCTTCTCTCTGCTGGCAGCACGGGGTGGGGCGCAGGCAGCCCGGCGCCCCCAGTGTGGAGCCTGCTGACCGCCAAAGAGGGAAATGGGGAGGACGAACCATTCAAGTTCAACGACATGGCGACGGCAGCTCCGGCGGGAGCAGCGATTTGGCGGGGGAGGGTGAGCCAGCTGCAGTGGCGCGCCGGTGCACAGGGGAAGGGGGCGGCCGGTCCCTTTTCGGCTCCTTAGCGCGGACCCTTGCCCCCCGACCCAGTCCACAACCCAGAGCGCTTTCATTCCAGTCCCAGCCCGCTTGGCTCTTTGGCCCCAACTCCCTCCTAGTTCCTGCCCCCATTCCCCAAACCCAGGGAAAACCGCAGCCTCCGGACCCGCGCGTCCCGCTCGAGAACCTACCGTGAAGACCCCGGCTCTGTGGCCTTGTCCTTGTCTGCGCGGCCCCACCCGAAACGCAGGGAGCGCACCAGGCCTTCGGGGCGCAGCCAGCAGCTCTGCGAGGAAGAGCTTTCCGCACAGCGACGGGACGCGATGCGGTGATTTTGAGCCACCCAAGATAAGACACTAACTTGACCTTAACTTTGTCAGGGCGCCCCTGGTATCTGGAGAACGTGAACAGACACTGTCTGGCAGCTCTCGTAAAAGCTGACTGGGGAAGGGATTCTGAGTCATTTCATTTATTGCCACTACAGTTCTGCAAGGAAGCTTTTCCTCCCTGCCAAACTTTAATTATTTATGCTCTTTTAAGAAACGAAAGAAGAGAAACGCAGGGAAAACACCCAGAGCCAGTTCCTTCCCTGCAGAGTCTTCGGAATGGACTCCTTAAGTCAAGCGACGGGAGAACAAGAATATGAGGAGATCACCTTTGTCTAAGGACAGTGGGGCAGTCGCCTTGCCCTCCCCCACTATCACTGAGGGGGGAATGCAGCTGGGAGAGGCGGGTAAAGGGGCATCCCCCCCACATGAATATTTACAACGATTCCGGATTTCTCTTCCACCCGCCGGCATCCCGGAAGCCTCCCCAGCCCGCCTCCTTGGGGGAGAACCCCCAGGCCTTAAAAGTGTCCCCCGTCCCCCGCCGCCCTCTGAGTTCGCAACTGATTGAATGACAGACGAAGCTGGTTTTTTTCTCTTTTTAAAACCGTTTTCTTAGTCAAGAGGCCCGCTTGGACTGTAGCATTTCAGAGGACGCATTTGTCTTTCTGAAGGAAATGTTGAGCACTCAGATTTTAGCGTCCTTTCTCTTCAGCATTTTTTTTTTCTTACAAATTTCTTAGTGGTTCCAAATCTCTGCGGGAACCCAGGCTATGGAAGGAGACATCAGAGTCTTTGTATTTGTGTCAAATAGCAAACGGGATAGATTTGGAAAAAACTGCTGAACCAAGAGATACGCTTTTATATTTAGAATAATTTAATTTTCTGTGAGGAGTGATCTCCATGAATATCCCCTCCCTCCACTCATCCCAGGCTAAAGGAAAAGAACACGATGATTTAATGATATATTTTGGAAAGAAACGGCCTCCGTGTTGTCTGTCTTAAGGCCTGGATCTGAGTACGTATGCTTTCCTCCTCCTTTCCCCAGCCTTCGGAGGGCTCAGTGCGGCTTCTGCCTTTGTTCAGTTGTTTTTGAGCAGGCAAACCTCTGAATGCAGAGTCAGACTTGGAGATCCTGCTCTGGGTACCACAGCCTCTATGTGTCCAGCCAGGTGGGGAATCCTTTTGAGCCACAGGGCCTTAGCAGCTCTTGCTTCTTTCTCTCCTATTGAATATATATACATATATGTATATATAGTTGTGTGTGTATATACAATTAAAGAACAATTAAAAATTTAATTATAAAGAACAATAAAAAATTTGCTTCTGGGAAGGGGAGTTGAAATGTTGGATATTTAGTATTAGCGATTTAGTAGTTTTGCTAATTCTTCCTCTAGCTAGAAGCTAGTTTATACCTCCACCAGCTAGGAGCTGGTGTTTGCAAGAAGATGAGTAGCAAGCAGGCCCTGACTTTCCTGGACTGAGCTAGAGGTTCAGATGGACTAGGGAGTTTTGAGGCCCTATTTCCCAAGGGAGTCTGCTGGGCTCCTGGTAAACCTGCTGGTATCAAGGATTTAGCAGGACCTAGCCGGTTCCAGAGAAGCCGGACCAAAACTCCGTGGAGACAGACGTTTTGTTTTGAAATTTGAGGAACCTCAAATCTTTACAGACCCTGAATAACAGCAAGCTTTAAAGTTTGAGAATTTAGGCTAAGTGCAGAAGTCCCAGCTTGCAACAAGCTGAGAGTCCTCTTAATGTGTGAGACACACTCACATTTGCCATGGTCCTTCCCTTTTGGATATTCCAAACATATTTGGTTCGAGGCTTTTACACACCATTTCCTGACCGCCTCGGAAGCCATTTTCTCATTTAACGAACAGTCAACACCCGCGGTGAAACAACAGTCAGAAAAGAAAAACGAATTTGGTGGCCTGAAAAACATTAAGGGGTAATCCAAAACATTTTGAAAAATTGACTTCAGCCCCTTGACAGCTTGGCTCAGACCTGAATATTTATTTTCACTCAAAACATTTGTATATATTGTGTCTGATATATACAAGCTACTGTTTTTGACAAAATCAAAACAAAACATGCATGATAACTATTAGATAGCCTAGAAAATGAAATTAGTCTAAACATCAACTGAAGTCAGTTGGGCTAAGGCTCAGGGCTCTCTGTGAGGTGCCCACTCCAGGTTTAGGGCCAGGTCCTCCCCTGAAAAGAAATCACTGGACTTTGGGAAGGCATCCTGAATCCTTGGGTTGTTGTGCATCATGCTAGGAGGTGCGAAGGAGGAGTGCTGTATGTCAGAAGGAGAGGGAAAAGAGGCAGAGAAAGTGGAATGAGCTGGCCAGAGGGAGGCTTTGTTCACTGAGATTAAGGTGGGACACTCCAATACACCCAGAACAACTCCACCTGGCATTTGGGAACCCCTGCCTCCTTGAGGCAAGCCTGGCAGGGTCCAGGGCCTTGAAGTCTCCACTGGGACAGGCCAGACATGCCTCAGAAGGGGCACAGTAGCTGGGCCTCTGGTAGAGTTGGCAGATGGTGGAGACGGTGAGAGGAACTTCTGGTCCTCTTTGCTTTGTCAAGAGCAGCTAGCTGGGTGGAGAATCTAAGAGATTTCCTTCCCCAACCCTTGACTCTTGAGAAGGATCTTTTGCTTATCCTTTTGGGAGTCCATTAAGGTAATTCAAGGAAGAAAGATGCACCGACACCTTTACTCACCTCAACTGGAAAGCCATATTTACAGCTGGAGTGTAGCACCCCTCCTCCTCTTGTTCACTCCCTTCTCCTCCCCTTGGATATCTTTCCCTCCTCCCTGTGCAACAGAGCTTCCAAGCAGACCAGCAGCTCCTTTCCCCAGAGGTAGGCTCTGGGTATCCAGTTACAGGGTTCATGGGCCTGGCCTAGGCATGTATGAGAAGGTGGGAGTAGGGCAATATTTGCCAGTCTTGTCTGGAGATGGCACTTTGTCTGGAGCCCCAGTCTCTCTCATCCAATCTCAGGAAATGAAGGTTCCACTCTATCCTACCCAGCTGGAGGGGCCAGCCTATTTCACATTTCTCATTTCGAGATATCTCCAAGTTTACCCCAATACCCAGCCCCTCCTCTTCTCTCCCTTTTCCTCCCAAAGTCTGAAGATCTAGTGTGGCTTTTGTCCTCTCAAGTCAGCCAGGACAGACAGGAGGGTGGAGGGTAGATGGTGCCCTTTCCTTTCTCCAGAGTGAAGATACTGGCCTTGCCACAAAGGGCTTCTGCTGCAGAGACCTAATTGTACCCACCGTCCTTTCCATTCCCTCAGGAGGCCTTCCACTCTGAGCCCTAACTAGGCAACTGCTATAGGCTGAAGGGGCTGGAGAGAGGGGGAAAGGTAGAACGAACTGGGTGGAAACAGAAAAATCCAGGTACCAGGGAGCAAGAATGAGAGGTGGGTGAAAATGCCCCAGCCAGGAGCAAGGAGAGGTGGCCTCAGTGCCCCCACGTGGAAGCCTTAAGGCCAGCCAGAGGTGCACTGTACTGCCACACGTTTCTCACGGGCTTCTCAGGGACTGAGGAAAGCAAGGAGGCCCAGCTGGCCTGGTCTCTAAATCTCTTGGTGGCTTCTGGGACTAGCAGAGAAGGAACCGAAGGAAAAGCCTTAGCCTTGGCCCCAGATTCCCCTCCCCAAACAAGGCCTCTGTCCAAAAGGGCAGACCCAGCCGGGCCGTGGCCACGCGCACGGCTAGTAGAGCGCCAGCGCCTGCTCCCTCAGCACCACGCGCTTCTTCTTCATACGCCTGTTCTGGAACCAGATTTTGACCTGCTGATCGCTGAGGTTCAGCCTATTGGACAATTCCTTGCGTTTCTGCCGGTTGATGAATTCGTTGACGAGGAATTCGTTCTCCAACTCCGCAATCTGCTGCTTCGTGTAGGGTTTCCGCTTCTTGCGGGCCCTCCCCGGGGCCGCCCCCCACGGCAGGCCTGCAACACAGCCCCAACCCACGTCAGCCCAGCCCGTTCTCTGTCTACTGCCCGCCCCCAGGCGGTTCACCTCCCCTTACACTCTCCCTGGAACCCCACCTCCCGTCCCGGCCCAAATCGGCCCGGGGAGCATGGGCACCGTTTACCGTCGGGCAGTGAAGGTCGCAGGCAGGAGGCAACGCCCGCCGCCTGCACTGTCATGTTCAAGTTGAGCGAGCCCTTGGTGTCGTCCTTGAAGCCGGGGGCGCAGGGAGCCCCCTGGAGCAGGGTCGCGGAGCCCGGCGTGGCACGACCCACGCCCGCGTAGTCATACTTGGCCGCTTTGAGAGCAGCCACTGCAGGGGCCAGGCTAGACTCGGGGGCGAAGGAAGGCCGGGTACGACCGCGCTCCTCAGGCCCAGAGGCCGCTTCGGGCGCATAGAACTTAGCCTGCTCTTCGGGTCCGTCCTTGGCTGTTGTGGGCTGCAGGCCGAGAGGCCCGGAGCCAGCTAGGTAGGGCTGCGAGAAGCCGCCGAAGGCAGTGGCGCCCGCAGGCTGCGCTGGGGCGCAGGAGGCTGGCGTGGCGGCCCAGGGCAGCGCGCCGCGCGGGTAGGAGATAGGGGGAAGCGCGGCCAACTGGCCGCCATTCGGCCGCAGGTTGGAGAAGTAGAAAGAGTCTGGCGACTGCAAATTCAGAAGCGAGCCCACATAGCCCGCTCTGTAGAGACTGCGCTCACACATCTCCAACAAAGGGCTTCGGCTGCGCTCGCAACAGTATTTAGTTACAACCGGGAATAAGAGGACAGGCTCAGACGATTGGACGAAACTTTGCCTGCAGGTTCTTCAAAGCCGGTCATTTCAGCACCGCCTACATCCCCCCGACCCGTTTTCCCCCCCTTCAGAGTATTATGATAACACCCGCAATGTTCGATGGCGAAAGACTAGGCTGCCAGAAGAGTCAAATCAAGTTGAGCGAAGACTAACTCTCTGAGGGTTTCCAAGCCCGGCTTCGGCAGCTGGGGACGTCGGGCAAGAGGGTGCTTCTGCCCAAGTGTCCCTTGGGACTCTCCTTGGCTGTGATTGGCTTTGCGATCCGTTTTCCGCAGGCTTTCTGGGCCCGGCTTGCTTCTACCGGCTTTAAGTTCCAGCGGAGGCATTTTCCATTAACCGGCGCCTCTCGACTTGTCCGGAGAGGGCGCGGTCCGGCGGCACCAGGAGCTCTGTCCCTTGGCCTAAGCAATGTCACTCTTACCCCAATCACTCCCACAGTAAGGCTTTCTCCAGAGACCTCTGCCTGGAGATCTGGCAGCAAAGACCCATTCACTGCTTGAGCCCTCAGTTCCAGGCCGCAGACACAAAAAGGGCATCACAAACTACCCAAGTTTGGGATCCAGGAAGGAGGCCGCATTACTCCTGGTTTGTGTCCCCATGGCTAAGAACTCTGATCCTAGGGAAGTTGCCATACAGGTCCATGGAGAATGTCCGCCAGGGAACCCATCAGTTTGATCCACCAATCGTGGCCAATGGCTACATTCCTTTTATCGTCAGGAGTCCTCTCCGGGACTACACACTGCAAACCAGAACTCCGTGGTGTCCCCATCCACCAAGTGGAGGGCAAAGCAGGACGAACTCCCCTGACTGGGTGTGGAAAGGCAGAAGAGCCAGAGTCACCTGGCCGGGGAAGAGCGGGCGTTCGGAGGCAGCTGGCTAGCAGAGTTCCTCGCCTCAGCGCCCCCAGGGGTGCCGGGGATAGGGAGTTCACAGGTCTGACAAACATCGAAGTGGGAAGGGCAGCAGTTCTTAGCTGGGAGCGGTGTGCTCAGACCCCGCCACTGGCCCTCTTGCCTAGTCCGGTCAGCGGACTAGGGGTCCTCCCCCTCCTGCCTCCGATCCCAAGACCCTTGGAGACCCCGTGACCGGCGCCAGTCTCAGCCTGCAGCAGGACCCTCGGTCTGCGAGCCAAGCTGGAATTGGTTAGATCGCGGGCTCCCGCACTGAGACCACACAGGCGCCGCCGGAGGGCAAGACTGACCACCGCGCTGCGACTTTATTGTGTGAGTTATGGCGACCAATTGGGTGGCTCTGGGGAACGCAATCGGCCTCTTCCTCCTGCTCTGGTTGGGGGGGGGGGCGGGGAGAGGGAGTGAGGACGTGGGGGTGGGGACGTCTGAGGCTCCTTTGGCTCTGCCAGAGGGTTTCCTTAGGAGCTCAGGCACACAGACTCACTCTCTCGCGTCCTCTCTTGGGAGGTGGGGGCAAGCACAACCTGCAACCCCAGTTCCTAGACACTTAAGGGAACACAAACCTCAGATCCCTAAGAGCTCTTATTTTGGGGAACCCATCCTATTTTCGAGGAGCTGCAGCTTCGTTACTCCCGAAAGCTCCAGCTCCAGGGGTCCCTGCAGTCTCTGCTCCTCACGTTTCAGTGCAAGACGATTCTTCGTTATTTCCAAGCCGAGGGGTGTCTCCTTCGGACCTTTACGCAACCCTACAACAGCTGTTTGTGCCTCAGGACTAAAGGCATAAAAGAACTAAGTGAAAAACTGGAAAGACAGGAACAACTAGGGTTCCCTCCATTGCTCCTTGCCCAGTCTTCCCACTTCATTCCCCGGGTTTATGACTTTAGAGGTCTGGCAGACAAAGTCTTATGCGAGCTGTGGACCCGGATCGAGGGAGGGTCGGGGTGGAAAGTAGTGGCGGGAGGCGGCTTGGCTGGTGATTTAGAGAATGGGAAAGGATTTGGCTGAGGAGCTAATAGCGAGCTCTGCCAATGCCGCCCAACGCCCAGGAGATGGCGAGCGCGCTCCATGCCTATCGAGGCCCAGCCGCACGGTCAAGATCAACAGTGAAGGGCGGTGCGGCCGCCCTGGGGTCGCCAGCCCGCGCGGTCACAGCGCGCTTTCAGACGCAGCCGAGCGCCTCCGAAAGTCGGAGATCTTGGCGACAAGGCCGCCCCTGACACTGGCTCCCTGACAGCGGAGCCAGAGGGACCCAGGGGGTTGCCAGAGGCGGGGAAGCATTGCAGTTGCCCTTTGTCTGGCCGTGGGTCCCGGCTCCAGTGCTTCCTTCGCCTCTTGAATCACGCTACACGGGGGCCTTGTTCCCCCACCCGCGGCTCTAAAAACCTGCCCAGTTTCTGAGGCACCCTCCTGCCGCCTGTCTCCAACAGAAGGAAAGGCCTCTCTCCAAGCCCTCTTAGCCTCCCGGACTCCCCGAGGGCCTCGCTCCCAGTGCCTGGGTCACTTTCCAGTTCCTTCCCTCCCTCCGCAATTTGGAATATAAAGGGAACGCATATAAATAACAAAGCCTCCTTCTGTTATTGATTTAGCTCTGAATCCAAATTCCTCCAGAGAGCGTTTGAGTACAGTTTTAATCTTCAGCAAACCTACTATTTCTCCAAGGCGGGGGGAGTGGGGGTACTGACATGCAAACTAGAGATGAAAGGAAAACCTCGAGGCAATCTCCCCTACCCACGATGGGAAACCCGAGAAATAGACCTGGAAATAGAGTGACGCTCTGGAGTGTGGGACTCACAAAAAATGGAGGGGAAGGTTGGCGATGAGGAGAAAGGAAAAACGTGCCCGTTTCCCATGAAAACATATCTTTTGAGAAAAACCACAAAAACGCTAACGACCCTTGCCGAAGTGTAAGGTGGGGGATGGCATGGCCCCTTGTACATGGGTTATTTCTTCTGCAGAGATTGAATCGCCATCCAATCTCTCTCTCTGTCTCTCCGTCTCTGTCCCTCCCCCTCAAAAACGAAGTTAGCTGTCCACTGTCGGCAGTAAGATATGAAAGAAATCAAGCTGGGACAGAGAAAACGAAAGTAGCTCCAAGTCTTAAGTCTCTGCGTTTTCTCTCTCAAAGTCATGAGGGAGCCCTCCCACCAGGAGAGTTTTCACACTCAGTGAGGTTTTAAATATCAGTATGTAACTAACTTACACACGAAAACGTTAGCAACAACTGAGTTGATTGTGTGGGGAGCTAACCTTGAGGAGTCATCCAGTTCCTCAGCGGCCATTTCCCTGAGTGGCAAAAAGACCTCAAACAGAAAATTCTAGTGCCTAAAAATTGCGTCTGAAAGTTTAGATTTTATAATTATGTTTTCAGTTGTCAACTGCTCTGTGCAGACTGCCCGGAGAAGGTGATATGGGATAAGCTTGAAATGTTTCTTTTTCGATTGCCAAATATGGATATGTCTTTCTAATTTCAAGACCTTCCTAGTCCAGATATTTATAATGGTCTCTCTAGGTTAAAAATTTTCAAGTGAGTAAGTTTTTCTATGCACAGGCATACAAATACATATGGATTTAAAAAAAATAGAACTATATAAATAAATTGACAATAGTGAAAGAAAAGTAAAATTTTATTGTTTTTTTGAGCTGGCCTGGTATAAAATATCATTTTAAACACTGTAAATTATATCCTCATTTTAAAACATCACTACTTACGTTAAAGTCATGGGCAAAAGGGAGGGAAGGGGGCAAAAGTGGAGAGCATGAAGGTTCCAGAAACCAGAATTAGTGTTGAGTTTCCTTCATCCACAGAGAACATAACTGTGTTCAAGATATCAAGATTTTGTAATAAATAAGAATCATTTCAAGAGGAAACACAAACTTGAAAAAATAAAACAAATGTATAAGGACTCAGAAGAAACAAGAGAGTTCTGCTTATTGGCATCTCCCTAGGAGTAAAAAGTGATTTTTAAATGCCTGAAGCACTGCCTATGTATCCCAGCTCACAGACATTACATCTACAAAAATAATCTCTCAATTGTATAAATATGCAGCACTTTAAAAGTAATTATTTATCATCACTTTCAGAAACATCATTATTTTTCTTCTTGGACCTTGGAACTTCACATTTTTCATATTTGTTGGACGCTTTACAGCTCCATGAGAGGCCCAATGCATTTATTCAGACAGTCAGGTTCTTCAGTGGGTTCTGTATGTAAGTTCCCACCCATGGCCACATTCATTCAGCCTCTTTTTGAGGATTGAGGAGATAGCCACAATCCCAGACCCATAGATTCAAGGCCAAGAGAAGGAGGTGCATTTATGCCATCCGTGGGTCACTCTACTGATTGCAGCCATTGAAATATATGCATTGAGAGCTCAAGAAATGAAGGCATCCACGATCCATGAGGACACATGAGTTTCAAATTAAAATGAAAACACAAACCTACAAAATGTTAAAAATATACAATTAAAACAGCAAGCAAAACACCCAAAGTTGGAAAGATCGTCTTCATTTCAATATTGATACAAACCCTATTTGATAAGGTGGCCACATTTAAAGCCATCACAGTACCTTCAGCCTCCTGTTTTTAGACTTTCCTGGTGACCCCAGAGCACTGCCTGCCTTTCCACTTGCCTCAGGGCAACTGCTGAGAGCTAATGATTCAATTAACTAATTACAGGATATGAATGATTGAAAACCATTCTGTCCTAATGGATTATGAAGATAATCAGTGCTGGGAACGAACAAATCAAGTAATTAAAAAAAACCCGAAACCTTAAATCAGAATGGCGCTTCTGAAATTCATTTTGGGGGGGATAATTAAAAAATACTTCAAGTCCCTTTATACTGGCCTAGAGGGAGAAACAGAACATTTAAAACAGATATAAAAAAATCCTAGTCAAAAACAAAACCAATAATAAACAAGTAAAAATCAGAACTACACAGTCAGGCTGGGCAGCAGAAGGTTTTAGAGCCAGATAAGGGGAAGAGAGAAAAACAATTCACAAAATTTGCCACCATTGGCAGGGGGTGGGAGGAATTAAATACATATTCAAGTCTTTCCAAAGGCCTTTTGGAGACAACCGAATGACTTCTAAACTGTCTGTGGCCAACCTGGACCACATCAGGAGACAGTATCTTTGAGCTTGGAGACAATTTTCTTGTCCTTCACTCTTCGGTTCTGAAACCAAATGGTCACTTGTCTCTCAGATAGGTTCGTAGCAGCCGAGATACGCCGCCGCTTGTCCTTGTTAATGAACTTGTTAATGGCATACTCATTCTCCAGTTCTTTGAGCTGCAGTTTGGTGTAAGGCACTCTCTTCTTCCTCCCTCTTCGGTAGACGC
This sequence comes from Mandrillus leucophaeus, assembly GCF_000951045.1. Classification (NCBI taxonomy): domain Eukaryota; kingdom Metazoa; phylum Chordata; class Mammalia; order Primates; family Cercopithecidae; genus Mandrillus; species Mandrillus leucophaeus. Next base: position 2,827,417 of record NW_012104254.1, read on the forward strand.
ACATGTCTGGCTGATTTAGAGCCACATCCCCTGATACAAACAAAAGCACAAGAAAAATTAGGCTGGGATATTTGGAGCACCTACTTGAGGACTGTGTGTGTCTGTGTGTGTGTGTGTGTGTGTGTGTGTGTGTGTGTTTTCAGGGGTGCAGGAAATAAAAAAAAAAAGCCACGCTGTTTGGTCTTTATTATATACATAGACATATTACTTACCCGTTATTAAAGAAATATTATCTGCACTTAACAACAAAAATTAATTTGATTGATTATCATAGTTTCTCAAACCGGCATCTTAACAAGCCTGCAATTTTATGGTGTGGTTATTGGGCACGTTCATGAGGACAGTTTCTGCAAATGTCTGTTGTATAAAAACAAACACACATACATAGACACATACAAATTCAGGTCTTTTGCTCAAATTTTGATTTCCTGCGTTCCTGTGTTTGGAGCTTGTGGGCTTGATCTAACAAGCTTTAGTGGTCATCTTGGAGCAGTGATGTCTTTGAAAATGGGAGGGGGGGTTGCAACTCTGTGAGGCTTCTTAGGAAAAAGGCCTCTTTAGGAGAAAAGGGAGAGGTCCGAAGAAACGGCACGCAGAGACCCTCAATTTTAGGAGAAAAACGTGTCTGCGCTGCACACAAGGAAAGAAAGGGCAGTGACGGAGGCAGTTGAAATCAGAGGAGGAATTTACAGATTTCACACGAACTGGACAAACTTCCACTGGGTTAACCCCGGTCAGGTGTAGAGCACAGGCACCCACTCCCAAGTAGGGGCGAATACTCTTAGTCCTTTCTTTTCTTCTTCTCTCTCCCCCTCCCTCGTGTAGGTCCCTTTTCTCCATCGCCCCTACCTGGAAAGGAAGATTTCCAAAAGTGGGACCCCTGTGGCTGGTCCTTGGCGCAGTACACCTGGCTGTTCCACCCGTTAGCCAGCGTCCAGGACTGGTACCCCTCCATGGAGATGTAGGCCTCGTGCCGAGGCTCCCCCGAGCCGAAAGTGGACACCATGTCGATATAGCCGGGCACATGCTGGTAAGGGCTCGTATAACCCTGGTAGAAGGATACTTCCTTGGCTCGCGCTGGCACCTCGTTGGCCGGTACGCTGCTGCTCGCCAGGCCTGACACGTCCATGTACTTCTCCACGGGGAAGCCTCCCAGCGAGGCGTGCGGCGATGACTTGAGCGCATTCTGCTGTAAGCCCACGCCGTGCGACATGCGGCAGCTGTAGTAGCCGTTGCCGAAGTGGTAGCCGTAGCCCAGCGCTGGAGCGCTCGGGGGCGCTGCAGCGGCCGCAGCAGG
>NW_012104254.1:2829418-2841412 GCF_000951045.1 Mandrillus leucophaeus
GGGGAGCCTGGCTCCCGGCTGGACCCACCCACCCCGGTCCCCACCCTTCTCCTGCCCCTTGCAGGGTCCACCTCCCATTCCCGCCCTCCCCCCGACCCAGGCGTACGCGCTGCAGCCACCCCCACGAGTTGATTGCGCGACGGCCCATCCCAGGCCCTGTCTGCGACTGAGGCGGGCGCCGAGGCCTGCTTGTCTCGGCAACCGCTGTTTTTGCCACCTCTCCTCGGCTACCCGAGTTGCACAGCAAAATGAAGACGAAGGACAGAGATGATCAGAATGATGTGAAAACAGGTCCATTTTTTTTATCCTGTTGCTGAATCCCTCAGCCCATTTTTTATCCTGTTGCTGAATCCCTCAGTTAGTCGACCTCTAGACCCCAAATCTGAGTGGCTAATTTGCCCTACCTTGCGCACTGGTACCCGGCAAAGGCATTTCACACAGATCAGAGGCATTGGAGCAGACCCTTCCTATACACACACGCTGTCCGTCCGGAAAATGCCCACAAAGCGCCCTTGGGGCTGGCGGCAGAGACTTAAACTGATGAAAGACAAGCATCGGCGCAGTGAGCCTGACAATCTGTGCCAGAGAGAAAAGTCCATGGATGCCTACTCAACGCTACTGGCCTCTACTCTTGGGCCAGCCGGGAGTCACTTCCGACCTGGGCCCCTCAGATCCCACGGGTCCTTCTTCGACCCGCAGAAAGACCCTGAGAAGGGCGCCGGGGAAGAAAGCCACTCAGCCGCCCGCCGTGAAACTTCTGTGTCTCTCCAGCAGCCGACCGGCCTCGCATTTTGCAGTCACCACCCACTCCCGCCCGTTCCTCACACCAAATTAATTGAAAACTTCACTTTCCCAGGGACCTTTGTTTCGCTTCCTTTTCCAAGCTGCCAACTGCAGAGAACTGAGAGGGGCAAATTAAGAGGGCGCTTGTTCCGAGCAAATTTGGAGTTTGTGATAGGAGCAGCCCAGACAAACGGTCTGACTTCAAGGGGTCAGGTGGGCTCAGGCAGTGCTGGTGGGGCTAGGTCCAGCTCTGGAACCATACTGCCAGGGTGTTAGGGATTACAGCCCTATCCCTCATCATCCCTTTCTGCTGCTCCTCAGTCTCAGAGCTCCAGCCCACCATCCCTCAATCTCAGCAACTAATGGGGCACCAATGAGAGTCCTGCTGTGACTGTGGGGCTCTGCCTTAGGAACAATATTAGATCCAATGAGCCCAGAATTCTGGGGGTGGATATGGGATCCTTCAGAGCCCATTTGGTTCTGTGGCACACACTCCCCAAGCCAGCCCATCTCCAAGAAAATCACTCCCCTAAGCCTGTGATTGGTGAGAGCTTGTCACCCAGCACCACTGTTCCCCCGACCAAAGACTCCCTGAGTAAGATGAGGAAGAGAGCCAGGGAGGCCCTCCTTGGCCTGGCCTGGCATTTCAGGGTGGGCTGCTGGTGTTAGGAGTGTTGACACGCAAAACGCAGTAACCATAAAAGGCTCAAATAAAGGGGAAAGTTATGAGAGGGGTGTTGGAAAGGAAAAGCAAGAAAATTCGTTTCATGTTTTTGAAGTTCTCGACAGCTTCATGATCAAATTTGAGATGGGAGGGGCCTGAATTTTACAGGAAATCACAGGAAATAGAAGTTTGCTGATGAGAACTATTTTTTCACTATTTGGGAAAACAAGGCAAAAGTCAGCAATGAAAGTTCGACCGACATTTTAAAAAGGCTAACCGTGGCGAGGCGACGGGATTGCTAACTTTTAAAAAGGGTTTGGCTGGGTCTTTATGAAAAAATTTTGGTACCAAACCACCAACCATGGGCCACCCTGAAATGCTTTTATTTTCTCTTTGTCTCATTTTTTCTTCCTCAGAGAAAACATGAAGATAGTTTTAACTTTTTATGACTCCAAAAAACAAATTCGTTGAAATATTTCTAAGACATAACTAGAACCAACAAACTTACAGTCTCTTAAAATTAAATATCCTTGTGGTTTTGTGCCTTGGGCTTCTGCTTCATTTTCTCACTGATAAGTGCAGTTTAATGATCAATTATGTGTTTAACAATAAATAAAGTAAAATGAAAATGGGAAGAATGTGTCAAGTTTTGTTGATTTCAAGCAGCCCATCACTTTTGGCTGAATTTTCCATTCAGCAAACTAAATTGTGCAGGAGTGGGAGAAAAATCTGAATTACTACTCAGGTTGAAAGGGATTTCTCAACGGTGGCTCTGCTTCCAAAAGCCCTGTGGGACCCTCTCAGAGCAGGGCAAAAGGTTTCTAGGTCCATCCTAATGAACGTTCAGAAGCCAGGAAGATTTTTAATTAGGAGCTTTGCCCCTTGATATCCTGCTGCTGAACCTGCTTCCAGCATAGCCTTTGGGGTCCCAGTCCTGTGGGAGGGCTTTGCCCTGAGGAAAGGGGGTCTGACTTGGTCCACTTGGGCCCCCAAGCCCAGCACCTCAGGGCAAATGCTACTGGATACTGGGGCTGTGGCTGAGTACCAGGCAAAGTCAGGGCTGCTTTGTTTATAAACTAATGAGACACATAGTTTACAAGCTGGGGAAGCCAGGTAGGGGAGGAATTTTGAGACTAAATTTGCAGAAACATTTCATTCAGGTTTAAACTTAATGGGAATCAGTTTCTTTAGCCGGCCAGGAGCACAGACCAAGCCTTGTGTTTGTGCGTGGGTGCATTATGCAGGGGTCTTAACAACAGAAATGGGCTTTGTTAAGTGAAAATCCTTGGAGACTACACATGTCTCCAAACATGCATGTCTTCTTCAGTGAAACCAGTTTTGCCGCTGTTCCTGATTTTGGTGAAAAACTCAGGATGGCCCTTTGGTGCCCAAAGTCCCATTGTACTCTCCCATCACTTGCTCCTCTTCCTCCTTTTCCTCCAGAGGCATCCTTTTTAAGCATCAGTGCTGTTCTGGAGGTCATATTCTCTCCTTTCATCCTAGTATATGATCTTTCAAATTTTGCTCTTGTCCTAGGTTGGGGGAACGGGCAGATACAGGCTGTGATTTAGATTTATTGAAGTTGCTCTGCTTGCCAAGACAGCAATGAGCTCAATTAACCACATAATCAGTGGCCATTAAGGCCAGGATCACAGGATTCTATCAGAGTGGGGTCCTGGGGACTCCTTTGAAAGCATTTGTCTTGATGGCCAAGATCAGGAAGTGCAGGACACCCTCCTAATTAACTTGTAAGAAGCCAAATATTTGGTGTAGAAATAGAGTCTTAATTCCAAAGTAAAATCTTAAGTCTAGCAGAAATGGCTGGACAGTGTTCTTAACCAAATCTGTGTTCTGCCAACTTTGGAGCTAATTTTCCCTCTCCAGGCAACACTGAGTTTTACTCAGCCTGGAAATATCAAAAGAAATAACAACAAACAAAACCTAGTGTGAAAAAAGGAGACCCCAGCAACAGCCAGACAATGGAATCCACATTTGAGTACCTTCTACCTTGGAGACATGTTCCGTTTGGGTTTCACAACACGATTAGGCTTTATCAAATGAAAATCATTTGCAGCAACAACAGTCCCAAACCCCCTCCAAACCAGAAACATTATTTGCTGGAACCAGGTTTGCCTCGTGCAGGACAGTGGGCCCTTCTTTGGGATGGGGAGAACTTCTCCAGCCTTGGAGAAAATCAAACACAGTGAGGATTTTTTCCTTTGAAGAGAAGCACTAATCTCACTGTGAAAGGGACGCAGGAGGGTGGGGCAGGAGCTGGAGGCCCAGAGTAACTTGTTGCCTTTTTTTGGAAAATAAAAGCTAGGACCCTAATTTGCTGTAGTTTTATCCGACGTCTCAAGGTGAGGGGTTGTCCCTGGAATACACTTCCCTAGCAAAACCATTGTTAAGTCCAGTAAATTCTCACTCTGTCCGTCGCTTGAGATAAAAGAAAATGTCTGTCTACCTACCTATCTCCATTCCGCAGAGTCCGTTGTCTCTATGGGGAATCCACATTGTCCTTACCGGCAGGGCAAAGGCTTGAAGGTGAGGAAAGTGCCCAAGTATGAAGGGGGAGCCGAGAGGGAGGCGGAGGGGCAGCGTTCGCCTCCACTTCCCAGCCCGGCGGCGCGCAGTTCCCCACGCCTGGCGCTAGATGTCCCTGCAAGTTTTCCCGTGGCGTCTGAGGGCACAGGAGCTCCAGGCAGGCGACGGGTCTGCGTAGCCCCAGAGCCCAGGAAGAAGGTATCACGCAACTCCCGCACCACGACCGTTCTCCGTGGGGCGCGGGATTGCGACGGAAGAGGGAGGAGAAAAGACAGAAGCAACCGGAGAGACCCGGAAGGGACAGAGAGCTAGAAGCTGGCCTACCGAGGGATGGGAGCATAAAGTTGCCACCGCGAAGTGAGGACTGGAGTCGCCAAATCCAAGTCTTCCCTTATGCAGCGAAACCTGCAGCCGTGGAAACCGCACTTTGCCTAAAGACAGGGAGCCCGAGGCTCGAAGCCCAGGCTTTCGCGGTCCTACTGTCCCATCGCACCCTGCAGCCCCAGCTGTCGAGCGAGCATGCGTCCCAAGGCGGGCTCGCAGGTTGTCGGCCCCAACTGCCCGTAGCCCCCAGCGTAAGAGGCGAGCCAGGCTTCGGCAGCGGCAGACCCCGGGCTTCGCTGCAGCTCCGGCTTTACCGGCGCCCCTCCCCTCGGGCGGCCTGGATAGATTTTTATTACCCGCAGTCATAGGCCAAAAGTGTTTACCACTTCACCTCAGAGGACCCGCTGCTGCTCAAGAAACAAATATTTAGTCTGGAAGCCGAACCAAAAAATTAGGCCTCTTCAAAGTCATTACTCCTTTAGAACAAAAAGGGCTTTTCAGTCCATGCGAAGGAAGTCCTTCCTGTACTCCCCACACCATCTTAAAAATTTCTGCCAAAGCATGCACGCTTAGGTTGGATTCTTGTCTTGTTTTATCTAGTGGGTTCTGTACCTTGGTAGTGGGTAAGAGGCCTTGACGGTCACAGAGGCTGCATCAAACCACCCGGAACATTTGACAGGCCTGTTCCCAGCCTTGGTCTTCACATTCTGGGAGAGGTGCAAGTTTGGGTATTTCATCAAAAAACATCAATAGGGCGGGGTGCGGTGGCTCACGCTTGTAATCCCAGCACTTTGGAAGGCTGAGGCGGGCGGATCACCTGAGGTCAGGAGTTCGAGACCAGCCCGGACAATTTGGTGAAACCCTGTCTCTACTAAAACTACAAAAATTAGCCTGCCATGGTGGCTCATGCTTGTAATCCCAGTTGCTTAGGAGCCTGAGGCAGGAAAATCGTTTGAACCCGGGAGGCAGAGGTTGCGGTGAGTCGAGATCTTGCCACTGTACTCCAGCCTGGGCAACAAGTGTGAGACTCTGTCTTAAAAACAAACAAACAAAAACCACCACCACCACTACCACCACCACCAACAAAACACACACACACACAAATAAAGGGAACTGCATTCTTCTTACTACCCTCTATATAGGTTCAGTGTTTTTGAGGTAGGCCTGTATTTACATAAGACATAGGCAAAATGAGAGTATTAACCTAAAAAATGCTGCCCAAGGCTTTAAACAACCCTTTTGACTTTATCATCGGATATAAGTTTAAATCACGAGCAAGTCCCTGAACCCCTCTGGCTCATAATCTCTGGAAAAGGGATAATAGTTCAAATCTCACAGAGTTGCTGTGAACCTTAGCTGAGATAACATGTAAAAAGCACTTGGAATTGCATAGTAAGAGCTTCATATAAGTTAGCCAATATTACTACTAGTGGGTGTGGAATCTCTAAATAAATAAACGGACATTAAATATTGGAATGGAATGGTCACTGTACCCCATGAAACATTATTGCCTGCTACACCCAGTTTAGTGGAAACATTATAGGTGTCTTTTACTGTGAGTAGTTTCGCTGACATGGTCTCTGACATGTTTTTTTTTTTTTTTTGTAATAAACGTGCTAGAAATGCAATATCAGTGTAATTTAAAAGGTGCAAAAATAGTTTTCAAAGCCACTAATGAATGAAGGTGTTGCTGAGAAACAGTGTTTTCCCTTTCAACAGACTGAGGTCCGGTTTGGCGCAGCCTTTGGGACCAGAGGCGTCAGGTCCCAGAGGAAGGGAAGATGTGGGAGACCCTTGGGCTGAGGGATAGAGGAGGGCGTCGTCAGTCCTCACCTTAGTTCCAATGACTGCGTCTCCGACTTGAAAACCAACTCATAGCAGACGAAACCGCGAGGAAAACAGATGGGGGCGCCAAACGACAGCAATAAAGGCATCCACGGATTTCCGCCCAAGCAGTGCCTCAGCTCACCCACACTCCCGCCAGGGTCTTGCACCCCACCCCCCCACCACCAACCCAGCACGACCCAAGCCTGGACCAAGGTGTCTCATTCAGTCCCTGGAGCAAGCGAGGACTGGGTAGGGGGACCCTTCCTGGGTCACAGGGGCAGCGACTGCAAGGCATCGTAGAATTGGGCATCCCGGCTGCGGAGCAGAGAGGGAGCAGGTGGGGGCGTTGGCAGGGCTGGGCTCCCACCGCGCTGATGTCCCCAAAGCCGGCGCAATGAGAACTCAGGGAGCTCGGAGCTGGGTGGCCAATGGGGCAGGGGCAGAGATGGACGCTGGGTCAAGTCCCAGTTCCGGTGCCGGATGCTCACTCTGCGTTCCCCACCGGTTTCCCCTTCCCCCAGGCACCGCCTGTCTATCGAGCTTTCCGTTTATTACCTTAAATAGGTAGAATTGATTTTCTAAGCAAAGCTCGCGTTGTGGAAATAAGTTGGCGCCGAGGGGAAGAGAAGATAAACTTTTGGCATTGACTATATGTGTGTATATATGTATATAAATATACTTCACACCTCGCCTCCCCTTACATTCCTGACGCCCCCAACGGGTCTAAGGTTAAAAGGAAAGCGCCAAGAACCATAGGCAAATAGATCTCGAGTTTGCCCCCCTAACGCACCCCAATGTTCTGGGTATGTCCGGAGAAAGGAGAGGAGGGGGTTCTGGTTGGGTTCTGGGTTGACGCTAAATGCGGGGATGCAGGACCGCGCCCAGTGCCCAGATTGTAAGGGTCTCTCAGCCGCTTCAGAAGCTCACGGGAGGACCTCCGCGTCCCATCCTCGTCCTCCCTCGCCTCCGCCAGTGTCCGCGAATCTCTCTCCCGTTGGGCCGCTGGCGGGCGGGCACAGTGCTTGGAGGGTCAGGGAAGATTGGGCGCAACCGCGGCAGATGAGGAGCGGCCTTGAGTGAAGATTGATCTTTCTTAAAATGGTTGCCACCGGCGTCATTATGACAATCAAAGTTATCGCCAAGAGGCTCAGCCGCCAAGCCCAGGCCGCAGAGAGCTGTGGTAAGACTGTTCGGCGACTCTCTGCGCCCGGACTCAACGCTGGGAATACCTGTGGCCGCAGGTAAGGGGCTGCGGTTGATGAGGGGAGGAAAGAGAGAAGGAAGAAAAGGGAGGGCAGCAGGGAGGTAGGGGAAGAAAGCTGTCTCCTCTTTCCTCTTTTGACCTCGAAGTCCAGCGCCTTTGCCGCAAATAATTCCATTTGAGGAGGGAGGGGAAAATCTGGCAACGTGAAAGTGGATTTGGAGCGCCCGTATGGCACTGTAAATCTCCACTGTGTTTAAAGTTAGCTGTCGAATTCTGCTATCAAATCGTTCAGCCTAGTTCGTTTCCCCTCGGGAAAATGCGTAGGCGAGAAGGCTATCAGCAGGATTATAAAAGTAAAAAACCGGGGACTTCGAGTTCAGATCTCACTCTGCAAACGGTGTTAGAAAATCAGAGAGGACCTAATGATTTCCGTTTGGAGGCGCGGGCCCAATGCACCTCCGCGGCCACGTAGCAAGAAAGTGCTTTCAAAACTCTAGGATCTCTCTCTCTCTCTCTCTCTCTCTCTCTCTCTCTCTCTCTGTGTGTGTGTGTGTGTGTGTGTGTCTTTCTCTCTGTCTCTGTCTCTGTCTCGCTCTCTCCCTCTCCCCATCCACCCACCCCCCGGGGTGGGAGGAGAGCATTCAGGCAGAGGTGAAGAAATAGAGAGGGAGAGAACTCCGGCGTCCTATTTGTTAAATAAAATACATATTTGGTTCTGAAATCCGAAAGATAAGTAATCCAGACAGGAGAGGCGCAAGGTCTTCTCCTTACGCAACTCTTCCTGCATCCTCCCCCTTATCTCCCCCTACTTACGCCCGCAGCTTGTAAATGTTAAAACAAAACGAAAAAAAAAAAAAAAAAAAAAAAAAAAAAAAAAAAAACCTTCCCGAGGATCTACCCTGGAAAGTCAAACCATTATCTATTATTTAATACATATCTGTGTCCAAGGAAAAATGAGGAAGGCGCTGCATGATTAGGACCTAAGGGGCAACCCAGCAAACTGAGAGCGTAATGATGCCCCTAAATGAAGGGGGAAATGTGCCGCGGCGCGCTCTATTAATCAGACTGTCAATTTCACCCCCGAGGCCAAACCCCCGGGCGAGCAGAACTGGCTCCGAGCGGGCAAAGGACCGGAGCCTTCCTCCTCACTTGTCTCTTCTCGCCTCCTACCTGGATCTATTTGTCTGCTCTGAAGCTGCCTTCATTACCCACTGACAGGAGCGTGTATTTATTTGCTTATAAACCTGTTACAATAAATGATTATTCGAACAGCGTCATTCGTACCTTAATGACGAGCGGGCGCTACTTTTTGATGAATGACATCTCGGGCTCGGAAGGATGTATGGGTCATTTTGACCAGTCATTCCCTCGCTCTGGCATCCCACAATTTTTCCGCCTCCCTCCGAAAGAGATAATAATATTTAGAGGCGTTCGCTGGGGCTGAATGAGAATTAGCCCTAGGCGCAGCCTATCATTAGGACGGGACAGCAGGGCCACTGTGACATTTTTAAGAAAGCTGAGATGATGGAAAGAATAAGAAAAGAGATGATTCTGATGGAAAGAGGGCTGCACAGCCCTACGGCTGGCAAGAGATTCTCCAATTTGTCCGACTCGGCTGGCAATGCTGTGCTCGAGGCCCTGGAAAATTCGCAGCACCCGGCTCGCCTCAGCCCGCGGCTGCCGTCTGCCCCCCTGCACGGCGCTCTGGGAGACCTCCCCGCCAAGGGCAAATTCGAAATAGACACTTTGTTCAACCTGCAGCACACGGGCAGCGAAAGCACCGTCTCCTCCGAAATCTCCTCCGCCGCCGAGAGCCGCAAGAAGCCGGGCCATTATTCAGAGGCGGCCGCCGAGGCCGACATGAGCAGCAACGTGGAGGTGGGCTGCTCCGCGCTGCGCTCCCCCGGTGGCCTAGGCACCGCTCAGCTCAAGGAAAACAATGGCAAAGGTAACCGCGCCGGCCGCACCGCGCAATTCATTCCCATCCTCTTTGCTCCTCCGCGGGCCCCGCCAGCCCTTCCCGGTGCCTTTGCCCCTCTCAGACCCTCCACCAGCAAGCTGCACCGAGCTAGCACGGGCGGGGGCGGGACGCATGTCTGGGACCGTGCCCTCCCGTCCTGCTCCTTGAGTTTTCCCGCAAGGCTCAGGCCTGCGGAGCCTGGAACACCAGGCCCACCCGCCCTCGCTCCTGAGTCCGAGAAAATGTTTCTGCGCTCGTGTCTGAGAGCGCGAGCGAGCCGATAGACCCTTACTTAGTCAGCAGCCGAGTTGCTTTTGGAAAAGGTACCCTGGGCAACTACTCTGAACTCCGGTGCCTCTGAGCCTTCAGGGCCGAATGGAGGGGGCATTCTTCTGGGTAAGTCGGCGGAAGCCTCGCTGGGCGTCTCTGCTAAGGTCAGCTGGAGAGAGTTGAAAAGTAGATTTCACCCCCTATTGGCTTGGGTTTGAGCTGCTGCTGTCTTGGAACTCTTAAAATATTCGAAACCCCGAAGACTCAATAAAGGTTAGAGGCCGTACAGAAAGCTGCCCCGCGGTCTCCAGACCATGGCAAACCCAGAGCTTCCCAAATTGCGCCCAGAGGTAGGCATTTTCCCTCGGCCACTTTTCCTCCTTAGTTGACAATTTCTAATTATTAAAAAAGAAATCTCCTAATTCAGTTTCTATTATTTGCTTATGAAGGGCTCCCCAAACTTTATTGATTCCATTAACCGCAGCAATTTGTAAGCATGACAGACCCCATCAATTCAGGCAGCGACTCTCCTTCCTGACGGGGCTTCCCCGATCCGAGCGCAGCACCAGCGCGGGGCTGTTGGCCCTACAGCCACTCATGCGCTGTTGGCCGTTTGTTTGCCAGGGTACGCAGAGAGCGGCTCGGCTGCCGGCACCACGACGTCGGCATCGGGCTCAGGCCTTGGAAGCCTGCATGGAGGCAGCGGAGGCAGCGGCGGGGGCGCGGCGCTGGGTGGCTCCGGCTCTGGCGCGGATCAAGTGCGGCGCTACCGTACGGCGTTCACCCGCGAGCAGATCGCGCGCCTGGAGAAGGAGTTCTACCGGGAGAACTATGTGTCGCGGCCCCGCCGGTGCGAGCTGGCCGCGGCGCTCAACCTGCCCGAAACCACCATCAAGGTATCGATTCCAGTGCGTGCCTGCTCTGGCCTCCCCGGGGGCATCTGGGTTGATTGTTTCTTTTTCCCCTTTCCCCTTTCTGGGTGGCTAGATTTAGCTGAGGGTCTGGAAATCCGCGGGGGGTAGTCACCAAAGGAATTGGCTTATTTATTTCTCGGCTACCGAATCCGAACGGTTGTCCCGCCTGACGGATCTAAGAAGGCCCCCGAATGGTCACTCCAATGCTGAAAGCACTTGCCTCTGCTCCATTGTGCCCAACGCCCGGCCAGATGCCCCCTCGCCCATATCCACGGCCCCACTTTCCCCTAGGCGGCAAGCCCAGTTGGTCTTTGTTCCTCAAGCAGGAACCAGAGATGAAACTTTTCATTTGCTCTTGAGCTTGGAGATTTATTTTCCGCATAAATCGTTACATGGAGAAAAAGATACTGTATTTTAAAAATCGATTGGTTTGAGACAGTAGTTTCCTAAACATTTTCCTCTTGGGCAATGAAAAAAGGGCAACTTCCTGCGGGGAAAAATGCAACGAAATTGTCCTTATTTATATATAACTTTAGGTTATTAATTTTATTATACGTCTGGGAGAGATAGCCGGGAGGTTAGGCGATTTGGTGAGCCCTTCATGGAGCGTTCGACACTGCAGAAAAAGAAAAAAACTCCACAGGGTAGGGGAGGAGTGTGGAAGTCTCCCTGTGGTTTGATCGGGCTTTCTTTAATTTAGAGTTGTGACGAATGATGTCTTTATTAGATAGTGTTGGGAGGGGTGGAAACGTAACCTTCCCCGTTTATGGAGACATTGCTCTACCCACTCATTTAAGGCAAACGATTCCAACGAAATCATCCCTTCAATATCAAAATCGGACCCGTGCCCCTAGGGACAGGTCCTTGCAGTTCTGAGGGCTCAAGACTTCGCGCGGAGACCTCTCAGAAAAGCTGAGCGGCAGCCTCTCTTCAAAGGCTGCCCAGAATCCCCGTGAAAATCCTGGGATTGAGAGAGGGGTGCTCGGCGAGACCGGCACTGGTGGGTGGCAGGAGGGAGAGGAAAGGTTGGGTTGGGACAAAAAAGTCGCAGCAAGAAGTAAGGGAGTAAAAGCCTGAGGAGCAGCAGCAACCGGACGCGGGGGAGAGGACCCTCTTCGCTGAGGACGGTGTGCCCACGGCGGTCCACACACGGCCGTTCACACTTTCCCAGCTGGGAGAGCACAGGATACTCGGGGTTGGGCTTGGTCGGAGAGAAGTAGGCCAAGCCATTCAGAGGTCCGGGAGGGGCAGAGGTCCCGGGACAGGAGCAGGGAACACGGGGCGCTCCCTAACCCGGGCTGCGGCACGTCTCTCCCCGCAGGTGTGGTTCCAGAATCGGCGCATGAAGGACAAGCGGCAGCGCCTGGCGATGTCCTGGCCGCACCCAGCAGACCCCAGCTTCTACACCTACATGATGACGCACGCGGCCGCCACCGGAAGCCTGCCCTACCCCTTCCACTCGCACGTGCCGCTGCACTACTACCCGCACGTGGGCGTCACGGCA
>NW_012104254.1:2842017-2844517 GCF_000951045.1 Mandrillus leucophaeus
GCCAGGGGGCGCCCCGGGGTGCGGGAGGCCGAAGGGAACCTGCCCCGAATTGGGGGAGAAAGAGCAGGCGCAGAAGCCTGGCAGGCATCCCCCTAAATTATTTCTATTTTTGTATTTGCCACCCAGCCGTTTGCCCTTCTCTGTTTTCTGGCTCCCAGGACCCACTTGCCACCTCTGTCCTGAGCGCGTGGTTCCCCAAAGACAAACCCGTCGCCCCCTAAGCTAGTTCTGGCTGTGCGCTCTCAGGCCCGGGTTGCTTGGCTGAACCGCGTGGCCCGAAGCAGCGGAGAACCACAACAAAGACAGAGGGGGATGCTGTGCGCTGGTGCTTGGGGGCGGGGGAGGAGTCGCCCCGGAGGTTTCTCGCTGCAGCCCTTTTTCTTCCATCCTTCCTTTTCTTTCAACGAGGGTGGGGGAGGTGGCAAATGTTTCTTCAGCCTGAGCTTGTTAGGGACCCTGCCCGAAGAGAGCGGGAGAACGGAGGTCTGAGAAGGCCGGGAGGGCGGATGGAGAGCCTGGGCAGCGGCGGTTGTGTTTGTGAGATTGTTTACTGCGTTCAGGAGCAAGGCGGGTAGAGCTGTGGCCGCCTTCCCCGGGAAGGACAAACCCGAGGTGCTGGAAGGGGTGGCCGTTGCGCCGCCTCCTTCTCGGTCCAACACCGTTCTCTTTTGGTCTTTGGTTTCAGTGCTGATGGAATGGAAGCATCTTGCATATTTTATGCAAAAAGTGATGGCAAAAGAGGATGCCACAGCCAGGCCAGGGAAGGGAAAAGAAGGGGTTGGGGGTGGGGGCAAGATTGATAGATCGCTGTAGTATTTGAAGAGGCTTTTTCAGCTCAGTTTTCCAACTACCGGGTTCCACTCGATCTGGGAAATACTTGAATCTCTAGATATATTAGTGTTATCCTAAAGCATTTCCTTAGACACTTTTCTAAGTTAGAACTCTCTATGCCCCTCGTCCCCTTCCCTCCTCGCTTTGCTTTTCCTCGGGTGAAATGGTTCTTGGCATATTTCTCACGCATGTCTATTGCGCCTTCGCCTCTGCAAAGCCACCGCTGGGTTGCTGAGACCCGCTCTGCCAACCTGGCTACTGGAGGGGTTTACTTGAACTTGAAGAAAGGTACATCAAAACCCACCAGTGTTAACTGCCACGTCAATTTTGATGCTAATAATGTGCAGATTATGACGAAAATTGCCAATCATGCTCTCTGATGGACCTCCTTTGAATGTGGAATTGGAGAAAAGTTCCCCGCACGGAGACCTGCTGTCAAGTACTAACAACCCGCTAAGGGAAGTCATTAGGAGAGACGGATAAGAGACTCGGTACATAAAACATTGTTCTTGGTGCATAGAATGTATGTTATTTAATGTTATCTCTGTTACCTGAAGTGATTTCGCAGAAGAAAGCCACGTTCTTATCATCTCAATTGCCAATTTCATTTTGGTAACTTGGACGCCCTGGGTAGACTTTTCTCTGTTAAGTTGATATTCCACCAATGTGAACAGCCTCATTAAATCAAGCCCAGATATTTCCATAATGTTCCCCGCAGAGCCACTTCGCTCCTCACATAATGAGATTTTCTGAAGAGTTGAAGCCCTAAAATAACTTGCTAGTGCATGTTTAGGCCCAGCGAAGTGGGTATGTGTGTGTATGTGTATTAAAATGTAGGTAGGCTACCTACATGTGTTTGTGTATGTGTATATATATGTATATGTATGTATATGCATATATATATCCGTGCTCTTAAACAAATACATATGTAAGAGATACACACATATTCATGTATACATACACATTGGCACTGTTTTCTGTGGTTTATTTCAAATTTGTGTCCTGACATATTATTGTTATTTTAAAGACACTGGATTTTAAAATATCATTTCCTAAATATAGGCTTTCAGTAAACTTTTGAAAGAATTAGTTTTCCAGGAGAAATTATTTCCATCAAATGGAAAATATATAAAGGGGAAACAGTATTTCAAAATTCCTGGGATCTATTAAAATATTACCATAAAATATTAGAGAACTCCCCAATGAAATGGCAATGATCTAAAGCTTAAGTTTTTGTTTTTAAAAACATGAGACTACTTATGTAAAATATTGATTATACCAGCTCTTATTCACTGAGTTTACATTTTTAAAAATATTAATATATAATTTAAGGCTAAATAAAATAAACCAAAATATGGTACCCTTTATCAGCTTTACCTATTTAGATTGTTAAAGTCCTTTGTTACGATCAGCTAACAGATGTATATAAGGTACTTTAGGCAATAATGTTTACATTTCCCCCAAAAAATATATATGATTGATGAGAACGCTGGTTGGTAAAATTAACACAAATTCATCATATGTTAGGTCCATTGGATCTGGTTATTATATTGAAATAAAACTGTAAATAAAGTCTTCGTGCTTTAAATATTGCTGGATGTATGAACTTAACTGTAAGATATTTTACAAATGTGCAATAATTATAAAGCTTTGTATATTACGTTATTTA
>NW_012104254.1:2849517-2872105 GCF_000951045.1 Mandrillus leucophaeus
AAGTAGTTTCCATCATTATCCCCATTTTACAGAGGGGTAAACTGGACTGTGGGATGAGCACTTTTCCCAGAGGTCAATATTGCACTGCCCAGATCATGAGTTTCATGCTCGCAGCTACTTCGCTAAGCTGCCCCAGAAGGCTTCCCTTCAAAGAGGGGTGTGTGGGTGACACTGCAGTTCCGTAATGGGGCACCCATGGGGGTAGATCTGCATTTGTGTAGGTAGGAAGGACCCTGGTCCGGGTTCCCGAGCATTTTTGCTCTTCTTGGGCAGGAAGAAGGCTGTTCGGGTGACTGCAGTCCGGGCGGAAGAGGCGGTTGGGGGTGTGGTGGCTTATCCCCCAACCCCGACCTCATTTTAGGGTCTCTTCTAGGCAGGTCTTTCCCCTCTTTGGGCGGGTCAGCTCTGTGGAGTGCTGACCGGTTGGCCGCTTCGAACTTGTGCACTTCCGCTGTCTCGGGTTCGGCCCTAGCTTTCACGCCTGGGAGCTCGGCAGCCTGGAGATGAACACCCCGACACCCTCCTCCCTAATTTCGCACCTGGGGCGGGACGGCCAGGCGAGAGGGTCCTTAGAGTTGGCCCAGCCTTTCTGCTATGGCAGCTAAGGGTCTCCTTGGAGCAGCCGAGACGGGTGTAACGCCGTGGGTGGGAGAAGGCGGCTGGTGGCCACGCTTCGCAGGGACTCTAGCCTTCAGAGCTGTCGCAGGCGGACGCGCGACCGGGTTCCCTGCCTCCTCCGCCCAGACGCGGGCGGGGGTGGGGATCCAGCAGCCGGTGGCGCCGGGAGCTGCTAGCCGCCTCCCGTGCTAACCTGAGGATGCGTGTTCCCTGCGGTTTCCAAAAGGGCTCGACGGAAAAGAGAAGCCAGAAGACGCGAATAAGAAAAAAAGGCTTGTGCGGCCGGGCGCGGTGGCTCAAGCCTGTAATCCTAGCACTTTGGGAGGCCGAGAGGGGCGGATCACGAGGTCAGGAGATCGAGACCATCCTGGCTAACACGGTGAAACCCCCTCTCTACTAAAAAATACCAAAAAACTAGCCGGGCGAGGTGGCGGGCGCCTGTAGTCCCAGCTACTCGGGAGGCTGAGGCAGGAGAATGGCATAAACCCGGGAGGCGGAGCTTACAGTGAGCTGAGATCTGGCCACTGTACTCCAGCCTGGGCGACAGAGCGAGACTCTGTCTCAAAAAAAAAAAAAAAAAAAAAAAAGGCTTAAAGGCTGCAATCTCCGCAGCGACTGTTTGCGCCCGGTCTTCGCCTGCATGATCGCTCCCCACCCTCGCACATTCCGCCAAGGCTTCTCGCCTCCTCTGACTATCCAAGTCATCTAGTGGGGTGAGGGCAGGTTGGTGCTTTGGAAAAGTTGATTCTCCCCACTCAGATGCGTGGGCTTAGGAGTGGTGAGGGGCTGGCAACATCTGTCCCTCTCCGGAGTGGACAACCTCTGAATACGTTCACGGCACAGCTTTGCTAGCCAAATTGCAGGAGACTACAAGGGTTGTGTGAAGTGACTTCACACCGCTCTTAGGAATAGCTCACACAGGTTTCGAACCCCACCACTGCCTCTCACTACTAGGTTGTCCTGAGAGGCCACGTGGAATCGAGGGTCCAAAGGGCCATTCATGAACGTCCTCATCAGCTTCTTAGGCCCCAACGCCTGTTCACCTATGGGGTCAGCTCCTCAGCAGTCTTCCTGGATTTCTTCCCGCTCAATCTTCTTGAATATCTTCCCGCTCCCCTTCAGAGACTCCTGCATTCACCTATCACCTGCAAGGGCAAGGGGTGGGTTTTAGCTGGGGATTTCTGGTGCCTGGAGCAGAGCAGAAACTCAATAAATGCTTGTTGACTGGACAAATAAATTACCCCAAGGGAGGAGAAGCCAAAGGCTCCTGAAGAGCCCAGGGCTGCTGCTGGGAGGGTGGGCTTGGGTTTGGTCATCAAGGCTGTAGAGGTTCGATTCTTGGGAGTGGGGTGGAGTGGGGTGGTGTGGGGAGGAAAGCCCCTGCCAGAAAACATCTGCCTCAACTGCCACCCTTAGTTGAAGGGAAGGAATGGAGGGGTGGCCCATTGTGTGAAGCAATGGCCCACACTCAGGGTCTGGTTGCTTGGGGTTTCCTGTGGGAATGCAGTGCTGGGAAACAGGTGTCCAAGAAACTGGAGTTGTAGGGTACTGGTTTCTCCCCTGGGTCAGGCTTTGCTCACATCAATCATCCAGAACCCAAAACTCTTTACAGCCTCTGGATCCATCAAGAAACAAACCCAAAAACAAATGTGAGAGCAATGGCCTGGAGATCGCTGTAGTCCCCATGCCCTGCTAGGTCTCCAGAGGAGAAAAATGAAGTGGAAGTGGGGGTGGTGCAGAGGTTTACTGGGAATTCAACTGGATAACCAAGCAGAGAAAAAACAAAAACAAAAACCAACCAACCAACCAAACAAACAAACAAAAAAAACCCAAAACCGTGTACACAGTGAAGGGACTCAGACCCAGAGAGGCCACGAGGACAGTCACAGAATAGTGCTAGTGACAGATTGATGATGGAGGCAGCATAGAGGTTGGGCAGGGGACAGGGAACCGAGGCAGAGGTGGAATAGGGTTGGTGACAGGCTTACACTCAGGGACAACATGGTCCAAGACTTCAGGGGTGTGTGAGGTGACTACCTCAAGGTGTCCAGGCTCAAGGATAAGGCCAGGATGGAGCTGCTGAGGCGGAGCTGGACAAGCAGGGTTTGGTTACCCACAGGCCTCCAGACCTTAGGAGCCTGGGGGAAATCTTGCAGATTAAGGTTCTAACTGGCCTTCTCTTCTTGCTAAGGGTGCCTCTGCCACCCACACTCTCCAAATGCCAGAGGTTGTAAGGCTTTGTGATTTAAATCTCTGCTCAGCCACTCATTTGTGGTGTGACCACAATCAGGTTGCTTTCTGCCTCAGTTTCTTCATTCCTAAAATAAGAATAGTAAGTCTTCCTTATCAGGAAGATTGAGTTAATACAGTGTGTTTAAAGCTCACACTAGGGCCTGACAGTAGAGTAACGTGTGTATTAGTTGTTCCCAACACTAGGAAGGAGTGGGGGGTCTGAGGACCTGGTCTTGCTCACTTCCTCTTCTACGCTCATCTACCCTTGCCCGCTGCCCTCTGAGTCCCAGAGGCTGAGACTAGTCCACCAAATGCCTGTTCCCAAGAGCATCACTTGGTCCGGCCTTGAGGTCGAGGGAGAAGAGGCAGAAGAGGCAAATATTCTGCTCCGACCTGTGCCTGCACAGAGTCAGGTGGTTTAGGGCAGGGTGGGAGGTGCCATGCAGCAGGTGCTGCTTTGGGAGAAACTGAAAGGAAGGAAAATACCTTATCCTGCATTCACTGTGCCCAGGGCACTGTGCTAGGCATGGAGAAACCAATAGGGAATGATAAGAAAAATAAATTTCCTTAATTTAATCCTCAGAAAGCTCTTAAGAGTTTCCTGTCTGCCTTGTGCCTTGTGTTTCTAATTTTATAACTGAGAAAACAGAAGTGAGAGTGGTTAAGCAAGTTGCCCAAGGTCACACAGCTAAAACATTTGGAATTCAGACAAGATGAGTCTCTTCTTTGGCTCAAGGTCCTCAGTTAGTCCTGTCTTCCACCACCTTCCTCCCAGGCCCCCAGCAGGGCTCCTAGAAACCCTCAAGCAGAGTTTGTTTGGTGGGTGACTTCGGGAATGATAAGGGTCAGGAGCCCAGTTGAGCCCTGTATGCTGCATTTTGCCTCTCTTCCACACACTCCACTTCTCACCCTCCAAAATGAAAGCAGCAGGATATTGGGCTCTTCTGACTGGGGCTCAAGTGATCGATCTATTAATCTCTCTGCATGTTTTCTCATCTGTAAAATGGGCATAATAGAAGCTGTTTCGTTGGGGTGTTGTAAGGCTCACACGAAACAATAAAACCTTTTAAAGTTTGCTTGGCACGTTCAATAAATGGTGGCCATTGTAGTGATTGTTCCTTTGATCCCTGGCCCATGGCAAGCGGGAGGAAGTCCGCTGGGTGGGAGGTAGGGCTTGGGTAAGCTCAAGTGTGTAAGCTCCTCACGCCTGTTTCCTCTCTGAGCCTCCAATGCCACTTTTGAAATTCACGGGAAGGACTGGGGCTACGCTTGGCGACGGCGCAAGGCAAGTAGCAGATGTGTGAACCCGACCTGCTACAGGGACTTCAGGCTGCAAACGGCGTCATCAACAGTTCACCAAGCGGTCCTCGAATCAAGCGGAACGACGACGTCGTTAAAACACTGTGGCCCGAGGTGCTGGAGGCGGGGCGAGCCCGGCTGGAAACCTCGCTGCCCACTCCACCAGGAAGCATCCTGGGAGATCTGAAAAAGTGGACCCATAAGATCCTGACCTTGGGAGCGAGCACTTCGTTCGGATTTGTAGGGAAAGGGGAGGGTGCAGATGAGGCGGAGTGGCTGATCTCGGGGCCTGGAGCCACTGCCATGCCCAGAGTACAGGCTGAAACATCTAGATGCTTCTGTTGAAATCTCAGTTTCCCCTCATGGAAAAAAAGACTGTCTATATCTGTCCTCCTTAGGAGGCTCTTGAAAGCCTCCAACAGACTTGCTCCTTGCTGGCTTTACCCAAGTCTTACTTGCCAGGGTCTTGGGTGCTCAGCATGGAGACTGAACACAGGTGAACTCTGTGCATTGCGAACTGAAAAGTGGCGGTTGTCACTTCAGAGTTCTAGCCGCCTCTTCGTTGTAACTGGTCGCATCCCTGATCTCTATTCTCCGCTCCCTAAGCTTTTCCCAGAGCGCAGGGGTCCGCGTGGTTTCTGCGGACTAGAGGACACGGACAGCTGGCGGGTGGGGAAGGAACAGAAGCCCCTAAAAATGGCTAGGCGCCGTGTGGAGATTCCCCAGACCACCCTCCATTCTCCCACCAGTGAGCGCGGGTAACCCCGCTGGAGCTCCACCCGGCCGCGAGGCGAGCGCAGCACCGCGGAAGCGCAGGAGAGGCGACCGCGCAGGCACAGTAACGCGAAGAGGAGAGCCTGATCTGGTCACCGCCACAATCCCCAGCCAGCCAAGCCTAGCCTGACACTCCCTCGCAGGCCCGGAAAGGGGACAAAACCGTGGGCCCAATTCAAGCGCCAGGTGAGCCCAACGCCAAGAAGGGTCGCCGTGGCTGGCCTCTTCCACACACAGGCTTCCACACTCAGGCACCGGCGAAAACCACCGAGGACTTCGGGCCCTTGCACAACCCTGTCCTGGGCGTTAGTGGCACTGTAGGGCCAGATAATTTTTCAAAGAGAAAGTAGAGGAAGATAAATGTTGGCTTTTGGTCCCGTGGTCACTCCGAAGCCCACAGCCACCTTCGGTTCTGATTTTCTTTTTCTTTCAAGAAAAAAGCTGAAGAAAGTGGCAGAAGCGCTCCTAGCTGAAAAAAAAGCGATGTCAAAGTGGGGTTCGCTAGTTGAAGGCGTGTTGGGAGCAACCCTGAACCCACAGACGTGGCACCTGGCCCCGGACTTCCGGTCTTCCGCAGCCTCGGGGGCGCGTCAGTTGCTCCTGGAGGGTCTGAGAAGTGGAGGAGGGACGGCGCCTCGGCAGCCACCTAGGCGTGGCCGGAGTGGAGCGCGGGGTCCGGGCGGGCCCCACCGCGAACTAGGCCAGCAGCGCCTGCAGTGT
This sequence comes from Mandrillus leucophaeus, assembly GCF_000951045.1. Taxonomy (NCBI): domain Eukaryota; kingdom Metazoa; phylum Chordata; class Mammalia; order Primates; family Cercopithecidae; genus Mandrillus; species Mandrillus leucophaeus. Next base: position 2,855,161 of record NW_012104254.1, read on the forward strand.
TGTCTTCGCGGTGGACGCGCCGCCCGTCTGCCCAGCAGGCCTCGTTTCCGAGAACAGGGGCAGGCGGCTAGAAAAGCTTACCTCGGGGCCTCCAGGAAGCACCCGGAGATTTCCTGAAAAGGAGTGCGCCTTTAAAGTGTCGGCTTCCCAGAAGTTGCTCTGGGGAGATTGAGGAAGGGGAGGGACAAACCTTTTCAAGGGGCTGGGACCCTGGAGGGACTTTTCTACCACTTGCCGCCGGTGTTTATGGGAGATTGGTTTCTCCCGGGCAGGCGTGGGCTCCACAGAGCCCCAGAGACCACCATTGTTTGGGGAGGGCAGATGCGCCCACCCGGGTCCCCGACTGGGTGGCGGAGGCTTGGCAGGAGTGGGGATGGTGGCAACGCCCAGGTTTTCTAACTGCTTTTCTGAAATTCATTAGTAAAAGAGGACTTGAACTATGGAAGCTCTGAGAGCCTGCCCTGGGAAGGCGCACCCCAACCTCTCTTCCCCCGCTCAGCCTCTCGCCCCACCATTAGTGGCTTTAGTGGCTGCCTTGAGATATTTGTATCAAGACCAAGCCAACACTAAGGAGCGCTCTAGTGAAGCAGCGTGGGCCTGGGAATGGGGGTGGAGCCTGCCAGGTGAGGGTGGCCCCACGGGTACCTCGGCCCGAGTGTGAGTTATGTATTTGCTGTGAGACCTCCATCTGAGTTATTTATTTGCAGTGAGACGTCGAGCAAGTTACTTTACCTTTTTGTATCTCGCTGTACTTCTCTGGATAATGGGGATAAATAAGAGTCCTACCTATATATGGATTGTAAGGAGTTAATGAATTTTCTCATGTCGCAGAGAAAGCAGTGCCTTGCTCTTAGGAGGTACTCCATAAATGTCATTTACCTTTATGTACACATCAGGACAAATCAAGACTCCTCTCTTTCCTATACTCACATACAGGCAGTATGAGATGGGCAGTGGACTAGGATCTGGTTACTAAGCACTACAGAGAAGTGGGTGGTCACAGGCCAGAGGACTTAAAATAGCCAGGAAGCTGAAATGATTTGAGAATATATTTTTACTTCCATAATCCAAGGCCCCTGTTTGCTGTGAAATGCTTTATCTTTTTTTTTGTTTTGTTTTGTTTTTTAATTAAGGTATCATTAGCCACCTCCACCTTCCAGAAACCTATTTCAAAGGGCAGAAAAAGAATAATGAACAAATTTCTCTTTGCATGTGGCCCAGTGAAAATAATGAGGGCTTAGAAGTGAGAGACACATGACCTGTCTTCTGGCTCTGAAACTCTACATGGGCAAATCCTCTAACTTTCTGATTCTTAATTTCTTCATCTATAAAATGAGGATGATGATAATAATGCCTTCTTGAAAGAATCTGTATGAAAGTTAAATGAAATAACATATGTTGAAGCATTTGGCACTGGCAACACAGGAGGATAGAGCTAATAATTCACCAAAAACAGTAACAACCACGCTAAAATAAAACCTAAGCAAAGAGGAGAAACTCCAAAGGATGGCCATTTCTATTTCAGATTGATTAGGGCTTTTTTGAGATATACAGAAGAAAAAGTTCAGCTTAGATATGCAGCCCAAAATGAGTTTCAGGGAGTTCAGGATGCTTGGTTATAAGAAGGGACAACCTGCCCAGTTTCCCTCTTTAAAACTCAAAACATGTCTCCATCAAGCCTGGGAATGCTTTCCTGTAAACAGATTTTAGTTTTTTCAGTATCAACCCAGAAAACTGTCATGTATTAGAAGGAGGACTGTGAATAAAACATGGTCAAAACATGATGTAATTGCAGTTACTCCAAATATGCTGAAGTGTGTTTTTAAAATGGGGAGAGAACCCAGATCATTTTTTCTCATGCTATCAATTATATTAGTCAATAGTGGTATAGCGTCTCAGTGTAATGTCTCTTTGGCCCACATATACGTACATCTATTTGCATATACATGTGCTAATTTCCATTTTGTTATCCATTTTGTGTTAGAGGTTTTTAAGTTTAAAGCAATACAATTTTTAATCCGAGTTTCCATTCAGAATCATGGAATCAAAAGATTTTTTTTCTCTCTTTTTAATGTAAAAAACTTCAACCTGTCCAACAAAATAGAACTTATCACCTCAAGTTAATTTTGTGAAATATATTCAGTTATTCTTTGGACTGTACTTTCTATCTTCTTAAAAACATGAACCAATCAATTATATTAGCCATATGGCTTGATTATAACAGCTAATTTCCATTTCATAATGTAATTGTTGTTTAAACACTGATAATTTATTAGTCAAGGTGTTTAGGAAAGTTCTCTCTAGTTCTATCTTTTAAATAATTATTGAAATGACCATAAAAATTCAAAGTCATTAGACTATTAGTTTTCCTGGTTTTAGATTCTGTGGCTCCTCAGCATTAAATATCTACAAGGAGAACCTTTTGCATGCTCTGCAGTCCTGGAACTCACAACATGGACTATCCAGAGCATCTTGGCGTTATTTGCCAGGCACGGGATTTCAACAGCGAGTATTTGATGTAATGGGAAGGAGTTCACAGGGCTACTCAGTTGCGCTGGACATGAGAGCCGGCTAGGAATGCTGTGCAGTCACACATTACTGCAAACAAAACGTGTCACTCTTCAGTGATCTTAATGCTTTGTCCATTAAATGTACTCCCTCAGGTAAATGGCAGTGTATTTAACTGGTAAACAGATGTTCACCACTGTCATCTCAGAATTAGAAAGCTGTGGTTTATGATTTGCAGTAAGCTCTAGGTTTCTTATTTCTCTGAGTATTTTCCAGAGTCATTTCTCTTCCCCCCATCCCTTGCCATCCATCTGAGTTTTGGTTCTATTGTGACCTTATTCTTGGTTTAGGTGGCAAATCCTCTTGACACTGTAATACACACCTTATGGGCCTCAACAAATATTCACATAAAAAGATGTAGAAATAACACTAAAACATGCTATATTTAAGGTAATTTGGCCTTAATGCTGTCTGACTTTAATTGAGGGTATTGTTTTCATGAACTGCTCTGCATATCTCTTAGCTTAAAAGATACCCACCATGTCAGGTTGTTTCCTAGAAGACGAACCTTAATTGCCAGATGGATATAGCTAGCCTATTAATAGGCAAAAAGATTTAAGTCAATTGAGGAAATGTGATATCTTTTTGTAACCTAGCATACTCTCGATTAACTAGAATTTAAAATATTTTGTATTAAGATCATACATTTCCCTGTAATCATTTATCACCTGTTTTTATCAATTACGTTTTCTGATAAAGACATCTCATTCAGGTAGGCTAAAGGAAAGTATTTCGCAAGAGCTTGAGTAGGTTTTGCAAAATTCTAGCACCTAAGAAGGGGTGTTTATCTTGAAGAGCCTCCATCGTCATTCCCTGTTTGTTAAACCACAGATGGGAGGACTGGCTTAGCATTAAGTCTCTGTCATCAGAATGACAAACTTACTGCCACCTTATCAAAACTAAGATCCCAAAGATATATTACAAAGTAATATAATTACTGTATAACTATATAGTTATATAGTAATTAACTATATAATGACTAACAGTGCCTTGTGACAGTAAGTGCTCAATAATTAGTTGTGCATGGGTAGATCTTTCATGTTCCCATATTATTATTATTTCTTTAATAAACATCATTGAAATGTGACATAATAAGTGAAAGTATACAAATCTTAAGTAGACAGCTTGATGGATTCTCACAAAATACTTACACCCTTGTAACCACCATGGAGATCAATATATAGAACACTACCACCATCCTAGAATCTTCCTTTGTGCCCACTGCCAGTTATTACCTCCCAAAGGTAATGACATACTGACTTCTAACATGATAAATTTTTAAACTTTGTATAAATTGAATCATAGTAATACGTACTCTTTAGTGACTGGCTTCTTTCCCTCAACATTATGTTTTTGATATTATTTCATGTATTTGCAAGTTTCAGTAGTTCATTCTTATTGCTGAATAGATTCCAGTGTATGGAAATTACATAATTGATCTGTTCTTCTGTTGTCTGGTGTTTGGTTTGTATCCAGTTTTGGACTATTTTGCATAAATGCTACTATAAACATCTTTGTATACGTCTTTTTGTGCATATCTATGTGCTTTCTTGGTTGGCATAGTACTTAGGATTGGAATTGCTGGGATATCTTATGGTTATCATGCATTATTATTTATTTTACTTCCTGATAAGGATTTTATAGTTATTCTTCACTGGCATTCCATCTAACTCAGAATAAAAGTTAGTGGCCTTACAATTACTTACACAGACCTAAGTAAAATGGTCTTGATACCATTCTCTTTCTTGCTGTCTCCATTGAATCTGTAGTTCCCTTCATGCTGTTCCTTAAACATACCAGGCCTGTCTATCCCTTAGGGCGTTTGCCCTTGCCACTTCTCTTTGTCTGGTAGGTCCTCTAGCAAATATTTGCAAGTCCCTCCCTCACCTCCATCACCTGACTCAAATGTCACTTTCTCAGGAAGGCCTTCCCTGACCAGTCAATTGAAGTCGTAACATTTTCCTATTACCATAGTGTACTCCCTATTACTCTTCCTTGCTTTATGTTTTTTTTCATAGCAATGACTGATATCTGACATGCTATGTGTTCTTATTTGCTTGTTCATTTTCAATCTTCTCCCATTAGAATGTAAACACGATGAAGGCAGAATTTATTTTATTTTAGAGATGGGGATCTTACTATGTTGCTCACACTGGACTTGAACTCCTAGGCTCAAGTGATCCTCCAGCCTCAGGTTCCTGAGTAGCTGGGACTGCAGACGTGTGCCACATTGGCTGGCTAAGGCAGGAATTTTTGTCTCTCTAGTTTTATTTCCCCCACTGTTGAATCCACTGCTGTATCATCTTGCTAGTCCTAGAACAGTGCCTGACAAAGCACAGGTACTCAAAAAATAGTTGTTAAATGAATAAATTAATGGATGAGAAAAGGAGGTCACAACTGTGAAAGCAGAAAGTTGCTGTTTAAAGCATCAGAAGACCTGGGTATTTGTCCCTGCTCTCATTAATTGACTCTGTGACCCTGGGCAAGTCACTATCAGCTCCCTTGTTTGTCAAATGGGGACAACAAAATATGTCTGCAACCAGGACTTTTAAGTGGCTCAAATGCAATAATATAAGTGAAAATGCTCTCCAAACTTTGAAGTCTTCACCAAAGTAGGTATTCTCACTTGGCACAAAAGAGTTTGTTAGGAAAAATGAATAAATAATAAAATTAGTAAGGAATGTATAGTGAGAGCCACTATTCTTTTTTTCCCTGTAGTATCTGATGAAGGAGGTTAGTGCATGTCATAGTTCAACTGACTCTTACTCGTGTACCTAAGTTGTTTTTCTTCTTAGTAGAGACTGGAGGTTGGGGGCTCCTGCATGCATCTGAGGTCTCAGACCTCCATTCATGGGTAGGGCTGGGAGTCGTAAAGGAAATCCAGGATCAGCTTGGATGATGACAGCAGTAATAACTGCTTACATTCATTGAGTGCTCACCAGATGCCAGGCAAATGGTGCTTTGCCTCTATTAGCTCATTTATCATCATAACATCTCTTTGAGGTACTGTTTTACAGGTAGGGAAAAATAAGGCAGAAAGAGGTAAAGTTTTACAGGTGGGAAAAAATTAGACAGAAAGATGTAAGGTAACTTCACTGAGTTTGACTGGTGGATCCAGGATTTGAACCCAAGTAATCAGGTTCAGGACTCTAGCAAATAACCACTCAGCTATGCTGCTTAAGTTCTGGTAACCTTATGTGTGCTGCTGTTGCATTACAGAACGGCACCAACTAAGTCCAGGGCCCCAGAAACTCTTGTCCCCAGTAAGCTTTCACAGGAGGCCAGGACAGAGGAGGGCTCTGATGCCGCTGAAGATAGTGATGCTCTTGTTAAAGATCTTGCCCTTTCTCAGCACTGCCTTACACTGTATAATCACTTGAATTAGCCACAGATGACACTGAAAATAAAAACCATTCAAAACACAGTAATACTTTTCAAAGCTCTTTGTCAGTGGATTAATGACATTTTGATTAGTAGAAAAAATTACCCTTAAATGATAACTGCAATGAACTGAAACGTACCCCAATATGTTTAAATATATGAGTTTATCCTATTTATTTTATACAATAAAAGCCCACATTGGAGAATATTCGAAAACTCACTATTTTTAAAATTAGTAACTAAAAGAAAAGAATTAAGAACTTACTTATTCAGGGCCAGCGCAGTGGGTGGGCTCACGCCTGTAATCCCAGCGCTCTGGGAGGTCGAGGTGGGCAGATCACTTGAGGTCAGTAGTTTGAGACCAGCCTGGCCAACACGCTGAAACCTCATCTCTACTAAAAATACAAAAATTAGCCAAGCGTGGTGGTGCATGACTGTAATCCCAGCTACTCGGGAGGCTGAGGCAGGAGAATCGCTGGAACCCAGGAGGTGGAGGTTGCAGTGAGCGGAGATCGCGCCACTGCACTTCAGCCTGGTGACAGAGCAAGACTCCGTCTCAAAAAAAAGAACTTACTTATTCTGCCTTTAAAAACAGTTTTATTGAAATATAATTGATATTCAAAGAGCTGTACTTTTTTTTTTAGATGGAGTTTCGCTCTTTTGCCCAGGCTGGAGTGTAGTGGTGCAATCTCCGCTCACTGCCACCTCCGCCTTCTGGTTTCAAGCGATTCTCCTGCCTCAGCCTCCCGAGTAACTGGGGTTACATGCACCCACCACAACACCTGGCTAATTTTCATATTTTTAGTAGAGACAGGGTTTCGCCATGTTGGCCATGCTGGTCTCGAACTCCTGACATCAAGTGATCCGCCCGCCTCAGCCTCCCAAGGTGCTGAGATTACAGGTGTGAGCCACCGCACATATTTAATGTGTACAATTTGATGAGTTTGACCATATGCAAATACCTGTGATACTATCACCACAATCCAGCTAAAGATATATCTAAAACTTCCCAAAGTTTCCTTGTGTCCCTTTGTTTGTTTTGTGATAAGAACACTTAATAGGAAATTTGCCCTCTAAACAAATTTTAAAGTACATATACTGTATTGTTAACTATAGGCACTATGTTGCTCAGCAGATTTCTAGAACGTATTCCTCTAGCAAAACCGAAATTTTATCATGCCCATTGAATAACAACTTCCCATTTCCTCCACCCTCCAGCCCCTGGTAACCACTATTGTATTTTCTGTTTCTATGAATTTGACAATTATAGCTACCTCATATAAGTGGAATCTTGCTGCGTTTGTCCTGTGACTGGCTTATTTGACTTAGTATAATGTCCTCCAGTTTCTTCCATGTTGTTGCAAGAAGCAGGATCTTTTTTAAGGCTGAATAATGTTCCATTGTATATATATATCACATTTTCTTCATTGATTCATCTGTTAATAGACATCTTGGCTGTTGTGAACTCCCATACAACTTCCCATAAAATGAACATGGGAGTATAGATATATTTTTGAGATTCTGACGTCCATTCTCTTGAATATATGCCCAGAAGTGGGATTGCTGCATCACATAGTAGTTCTAATTTTAATTTTTTGAAAAATCTCCATACTGCTTTTCATAGCTGCTGAACCATTTTACATTCCCACCAGCAATGTGCAAGGGTTTCAGTTTCTCTACAACCTCACCAACACTTATTTTATTGTTACTATTTTTTTAATAATAGCCACACTAACAGGTGCAAGGAGTTATCTTGTTGTAATCTCCTTTACGCTGAACTGTTGGAGTGCAGTGGCAGGATCTTGGTTCACTGCAGCCTCTGCCTCCTGGGTTCAAGTGATTCTCCTGCCTCAGCCTCCCAAGTAGCTGAGATTACAGACATGCGCCACCACACCCAGCTAATTTTTTGTATTTTTAGTAGAGATGGGGCTTCACCACGTTGGCCAGGATGGTCTTGAATTCCTGACCTCAAGTGATCCTCAGCTCCCTCAGCTTCCTGAAGTGTTGGGATTACAGGGGTGAGCCACCACAGCAGGCCTCACTGTAATCTTGATTTGCATTTTTTGATAATTAATGATGTTGAACATATTTTCATATACTTTTTGGTCATTTATAGGTCTTCTTTGGAGAAATGTCTGTACAAATCCTTTGCATATTTTAATTTTATTTTTATTTACTTATTTTTTGTATTTTTAGTAGAGACAGGGTTTCGCTATGTCTCTACTAAACGCTAGGCATAAACACTAAATTGAAGCTGGGAACAGGAGGCTGGGATGCTAGGCTCGGTTGTGTTTGCCTTGCCATGGGCATGACACTTCAGTTTTCTGGACCTCAATTTCTTTTTTTCCCAAATGGAGGAACTGTATAGAATGGTGCAATGGTTTGGATATTTGACCCCTCCAAATCTCATATTGAAATGTGTTCCCTAATGTTGGAGGTAAGACCTAAAGGGAGGTGTTTGGGTCAGCGGGGGATCTCTCATGAATTACCTGGTGCTGTCCTGGTGGGAATGAGTCAGTTCTTGCTCTATTCATTTCCATGAGAGCTGGTTGTTAAAAAGAGCCTGACATTTTCCCTCCCTCTTTCTCTCTTGCTTCCTCTTGCCTTGTGAGCTCTGCACACACCGTCTTCCCTTTGCCTTCTGCCATGAGTGAAAGTAGCCTGAGACCCTCACAAGAAGCAGATGCTGGAGCCGTGCTTCCTGTACAGCCTGCAGAACTGTGAACCAAAGAAATCTCTTTTCTTTATAAATTACCCAGCCTCAGGTATTCCTTTATAGCAACATAAATGGACTAAAACAAATGGTCTCTAGGGCCTGTGTCATATCTAACATTCTCAGTCTCTGCACAGCTTTATTTTTCCCTGAAGTGCTAAAGAAAGTGCAAAACTGAACCCAGCATCATTTTCTCTAAACCTGCTCTTCTTTCTGCATTATTTTCCTCAGTTTTTCTCAGCGCCACCATCATGCATTCATTCACTCAGCAGATACTTATTGAGCACATAGTAGGTGCCAGGCACTGCTGCAGGTATTGTGACACAGCAGTGAACAAAAGAGACAAAATCCCTGCCATAAAGAATCTCATATATTGTAGTGGAGACAAATAGCTAATAATGAAATTATATAAGTGCTAGAGAAAGATGGAAGGGAAGGGGTAGGGGATGCTGTCAAGGATGATTTGTAGTTTTAGTGGGGTGGTCAGGAAAGGTCTTACTGAGGAAGTGACACCCTATGTACATACATGAAAATTGTCCCTTGTTATTCACTAAATATTTGTGTCTTCTCCAAACTGGTATGTTGAAATCCTAACCCCCAATATAATGGTGTTTGAAGGTAGGGCCTTTGATAGGCAATTAGGGTTAGACATGGTCATGACAGCGGGGACCTCATAATGGGATTAGTACCCTTTAAAAAGAGGAGGCAGGAGATCTCTCTGTCTGACCTCCACTATGTGAAGGTACAATGAGAAGATGGCCACAAAACAATCTGCAAACCAGGAAGCAGGCCCTCACAGGAGACCACATCTGCTGGAGCCTTGACCTTGGACTTCCTGGCCTCCAGAATTGTGAGATATAAATTATTGTTTAAGCCATCCAGTCTTTGGAAATTTGTTATAGCAGCTGAACTAAGACAACTCTGATCCACTTTTCTTTGACACTTCCAACTCAACCATTTGGTGTGCCCTCTAATTACATAATGTAATATTTCTCAATTTTATTTCCTCCCTAGCTACTAATACCCAGGTTCAGACCTTAACATCTCCTGTCTGGATTACTATAACAATACCCTATGGAAGTCTTCTTTGGAAGAAGATTTCTTTCTTTCAAAGAAATCTGCCTTTCTATGGCTCATTCCCTCCTGTCATCTGTCTTGTCTCCTCAAATCAATTTTCTACAAGGCCATGTCAGAGAGTTATCTGAAAGGCATACCTGACCATGTCATTTTCCTCAGCAATGCTTCCTCCTGCCAACAAGGTAAAGGCTGGATGCCTTAACAAGGCATCCTCGTGTGGTTTGGCTCTTGATGACTGCCCCAAACCCATCTCTCACCCAACTGGCCTTGACATCTGTGTTCCAAAGTAGAATTTTATGCCTGCGTCAGTCCTGTTTTTAAGAGTCATCTTAGTAATCACTTCCTCTGGATAATTTTCAAATTCTGTATTCTGCACCCACCCCAGAGAGGTGGGGTACCCTTGTCTGTGGTTCTATGAAACTATGTACACACATTGTTTAATCACATTGTTTTCTACATTGTTCTGAAATGATCCAGGATGGCCCCATTCTCCCAATGGACTACGAATTTTCTGAGCAGAGAAGCACATCTTATTCCTTTTTGCATCTTAGCTGCAACCAAGTAATCAATGACTTCATTTGTGTTCTGATCCTCCCATTCTCTCCTCCTCACTGATCTCAGTAGGCTAACCAGGATGATTTATAATTTGCAGCTGAAAGACAGAGATGGGAAAGCATCCCATTTCAAGGCTGATTTCAATTCAAGTTAAATGTCAGAGAGTCACAGATTCTTAGATTTAGGATAACAATTACAAGTAATCTAATGCAACAACCCACCAAACATTTGGAGGTCCTTCAACATTTTTACAAGCTGTAGGGTTATGTAATTCTCCAAGTATGCTGTAATACTGATAGAAAAAGGAGAGGCTTCAGTTTACCAGAGGCTTTCTCTTTTCTGCTTTTCTCGGGTTCAGGATGTCATGTGGGAAAATGATGAAGCAGGAAGTTATTTGTATTAGGACACATATGTGTTTCCATACAGATGCACACACAAACACACTGTGTGAAGTTGCTTAAGATGATAAACTGCAAGCTATTACCTAAGATGTTAAGTGTAAGTTGGAGACTGAGACAGTAACCAGAGAGAAAATTATTTGTAACTTGAAGTTAAAGCCATCTGTCAAAGCAAGGGGCTAAGAGTAAAAAGCAAATGGATTGGTAGACTCCACAGGTGGATGGCAGGAGACAAGACCCCACCCTGGCAAGAACCTGCCAGCTGGAACCAGCAGTCTGAATACCAGTCTAGCTCTACAGCCAGAAGAGGGGACTGTGAGCCTTGCATAAAACATACCCCATCAGAGCAGCCTCAAGTGCCATGTTAGTCTTAGAGTTTTCTGAGCAACACCTTACTTACTTGCTGCTCATATTCCAATCGAAATCAACACATTTAAACTGCTTAAGCTTGCACTTCACCTTTGGAGAATCCCTATCCTCTGAGTGTCTCCCTGTCTTTTCTTTTGCTTGCTATTCTTGTGGAAAAATAGAGGTATATCTGCGGGTGAAAATAATAACAAACTCTTGAAGCATTGGTATTCTTTAAATTTTGCCTTTGCCTCTTGTACTTGGTCTCTAAGCAGTGTGGGGTCAAAATTGTTTTTTACATAGTAAAATATTAAGAAGGAAACTGGCCAGGCGTGGTGGCTCATGCCTGTAATCCCAGCACTTTGGGAGGCTGAGGCAGGCAGATCACCTGAGGTCAAGAGTTTGAGAATAGCCTGGCCAACATGCTGAAACCCTGTCTCTACTAAAAATACAAAAAAATTAGCCAGGCATGGCAGCAGGCTCCTGTAATTCCAGCTACTCAAGAGGCTGAGGCAGGAGACTCACTTGAATCCAGGAGGTGGAGGTTGCAGTGAGCCGAGATTATGCCATTGCACTCCAGCGTGGGCAACAAGAGTGAAACTCAGTCTCAAATTAAAAAAAAAAAAAAAAAGAAAGAAATGGGAAACTTACTTTGTCCAGAGGTAATTCAGTCCATCACAGTATAGCCAGTTTGGTAGCTATTCCCTTAGTTGAGTTGAAATCTGCCTTTCTGTGGCTCATCGATCCTAGTTCTAACCCAGGACCACATAGAACAAGTTCAACAGGTCTGCCACATAACTTTCCCTGAATATTTCAAGGCAGCTTATTTGTGTGATCAGAAATTACTGAACTCAAATATCATGTGCTTAGTACAATGCAGGCTCATGGTAGCATCCTTATAAATGATCGAGTTGGCTGGGCACAGTGGCTCATGTCTGTAATCCCAGGATTTTGGGAGGCCAAGGCGGGCAGATTACTTGAGCCTAGGAATTCAAGACCAGCCTGGGCAACATGGCAAAATCCAATCTCTACAAAAAATACAAAAATTAGCTGGGCGTGGTAGTGAGCACCTGTAGTCCCAGCTACCTGGGAGACTGAGGTGGGAGAATTGCCTGAACCTGGGAGACAGAGGTTGCAGTGAGCTGAGACTGCACCACTGCACTCCAGCCTGGGTAACAGAGTGAGACACTGTCTCAAACAACAAAAAAAAAGGTCAAGTTATTATTAGTTGCATTATCACACTGCCTTTGTGCCATTTCTTCATAAGTTAAGCTCTTTTAGAAAAGAGGTTTGCTGGTGTCACAGAAATGGAGGTTCCCACTTAATACGTGTATTAGGACGTTCCCACCTAATACATCAGTTTTTTATTTAATATAGTTTTTTTTTAGAGAAAGGGTCTTGCTATGTTGCACAGGCTGGAGTGTAGTGGTTCAATCATAGCTCACTGTAGCCTCTAACTCCTGGGCTCAAGTGATCCTTTTGCCTCAGCCTCCCCAAGTTCTGGGATTACAGGCATAAACCACAATGCCTGGCCTACATCAACAACTTCGTGTGTAAATGCTAGACACCAGGATACTGGCTAACAGGAAGTGTTATTCCTTTACCCTCCACTACCTCTGTCTTACCATTGTTTTTTGTTTTGTTTTTGTTTTCCACCTAAGACAACAGAAGAGGTGATTTATTGTATACCTGTTACACTTGGCCACAACTGAACACAGAAATAGTCCAGAATGTCACAGATTCAGGAAAAAGGATAAACAGGAAATGTTTTGATGTGAGCAAGGTGAGACTCTCAGAACTTCTCTCTCAGAGGCGGTCTTGGTGATCAGATGGCTATGGAAGTTCTAGGTCAGTTGAGAGACAATCTCTAAAGAGTAGCATGTAGTCCAACAACTTGTACCAGCATCCCCAGCCTCTGGCGTCCCATGTTTCTGTTCCTGTGAAATGCACCTCCACGGGTGCACAAATTGGGAGTTTAGTTGGACCTCTGTCTCATCTTTCTTCTTTTGCACTTCAGCCTGCGCATTCGCTTCTTGGCTCTCACAGTGGAGAGGTTTCCAAGAAGATGGCGCTAAGATGGAGAGCCTTACTGTTGCCAAGTGCCAAATCATCCTTGAGGACTTAACTCAGTTTACCTCCTCTTTGTTTCCTCCCTCCTCCCAGGAGAACTGACTACTCCATTTCTTCCCTTGAATTGAGACTGAATACTGCCTGTATTTCTATGTGGTCTATCCCACTGCCCGCATCTAGAATACTGACCTTCTCTTGGTATTTCTAGTTTCAAACAGAGTGCCTGGAACATAGTATGTGATAAATATTTACTGAATAAGTGTAATTTTTGAGAGTATTGGATTATGTAATTTTTAGAGCTGAATGGGAACTGTAAATATTTTTCTGTACCTCATTCTTCCATTTCAGTGGTTCTCAACTTTGACTTTATATTGGAAGGTATTGGGGAATTTAAAAAAATCCTGAGGCCCTTGTTTTACAAAATTCTGACATAACTATTCTGTGTGTGCAGAACTGGGCTTCAAGATTTTAAGCATCGTATCTTAGGTTGCTGATTCCAGTGTGTAACCGAAGTAGAAAAACTGCTTTATTCCCTTTTTGTGGATGGGGAAGCTGACTTCCAGAGAGGTTGTGTGTTCTGCCCATGTTAGGTGGTGGGTGGAAATGAACAAAGAACTGAGGCATCCTAACACCTCTTCTAACACACTTTCTATGGTGCTATTCATCTTGGCTTGAGGTGAACAGTACTCTCCACTGGGGAAGCCCTCAGTTCACAGGCACCCTGGAGCCTGCTTGCCTTCCAATTTTAGGAGAAAAGATTAGAAAGCAGCTATCATACTTCTCCTTCTAAAATATCACCAAATATTGTTGGGGGTGGGGGATAGGAAAACAGTATCACTTTCTTCCTTGTCATTTTAGTGAAGGGAATAATCTTACTTTTTACAACATTCCATTTTTCCTGTGGGACTTTGTAAAAGTAATTTCATTTTGAATAAAAACAAAATGCCATTTGTAAACATTGTAATTGATGACTGAATTGGCTTTTGTGTGTCAAGTATGTTTACCAGCAACCTAGGATACAATGTTTAAGCCAGTTTGTTGTTGCCTCTGCCTTAGGTGAGACAGAGGGGTGCAGCCCACCATCCAAATATTTCTCAAAATTTTCCAAAGCTTGTCCGAGCACTCCTTCTTAACCATACCACTCTTCTATATATTTAGGAGCCACTAGGTCAATCCATTTACAGAAAGTAGAGAGAGCATGTTCTGGTTATTTATTGCTGTATGACAGATTATCCTGAAACCTAGCAGCTTAAAACAACAACTATTTTATTATGTCTCATGATTTTGAGAGACAGGGCAGGGCTCAGATGTCTGGCACCTGTGCAGAGATGGCTGGAAGGTCAAGATCAGCTAGGACTGTCAACCAGAGCACCTACATGTTTCCTCTCCAGCATGTTGGTCTCAGAGTATGAGGAGTTGTTTAAAAAAAAATTACATAACTTGCCAACTTTTTCTTGTATTTTTATTTATTGCTTGGTAAAATATTCATTACATAAAATTTACCTTTTTAATCACAGAAAACCTACAACCAGTAAGCAATAACTTCCTATTTCCCTTCCCCTAAGCCCCTGGTAACCTATTGTATTAGTCCATTTTCACACTGATATAAAGACACTATCTGGGACTGGGTAACTTATAAACAAAAGAGGTTTGATTGGCTCACAGTTTTGCATGGCTGGGGAGGCCTCAGGAAACTTACAATCATGGCGGAAGAAGAAGCAGACACATCTTACATGGCAGCCGGTGAGAGAAGAGCATGTGTAGGAGGAACTGTCAAACACTTGTAAAACCATCAGATCTTGCTGGGCGCAGTGGCTCATGCCTGTAATCTCAGCACTTTGGGAGGTCGAGGTGGGCGGATCACCTGAGGTTGGGAGTTGGAGACCAGCCTGACCAAAATGGAGAAACTCTGTCTCTACTAAAAATACAAAATTACCCGGGAGTGGTGGCTCATGGCTGCAATTCCAGCTACTCGGGAGGCTGAGGAAAGAGAATGGCTTGAACCTGGAAGGCGGAGGTTGCGGTGAGCCAAGATCACGCCATTGCATTCCAGCCTGGACAACAGGGGCGAAACTCCGTCTCAAAAAAAAGAAAAGAAGACGAAACCATCAGATCTCATGAGAACTCACTCACTACCCCGAGAACAGCATGGGGGAAACTGCCCCCATGATCCAATCACCTCCCTCCCTCAACACATGGGGATTGCAATTCGAGATAAGATTTGGGTGAGGTTACAGAGCAAAACCATATCACCTCTATTTACTTTCTGCCTCTATGAATTTGCCTATTCTAGATTCTAGGTATTTTATATAAGTGCAGTTTTAAATATTCATCCTTTTGAGTCTGGTTGATTCGACTTAGCATAATGTCTTCAAGGTTCATCCCTATTGTAGCATGTATCTGAATTTCATTCCTTTTTATGGATAAACAATGTTCCATTTTATATATGTACCATATTTTGTTTAGCCATTCATCCACTGATGGACACTCGATGAGCAGTTTCCACCTTTTTGTTGTGGTGAATAATGCTGCCAAGAAGACGGTTATACAAACATCTGCTAAGTCTCTGCTTTTAATTACTTTGGGTGTATACCTAGAAGTGTAATTGTTGGATTATATGATGATTCTATGTTTAGCTTTTTGAGGAACCACCCAACTGTTTTTTCCATATTGGCTAAACCAATTTATGGTCCCACCAGCAATGCACAAATGTTTCAATTTCTAATTATCCTTGACAATATTTTAAATTTTCTATTACAGTCAGAATATCATAATGGGTATGAAGTGGTATCTCATTGTGTTTTGGTGTGTTTTGTTTTGTTTTGTTTTTGAGACAGGGTCTTACTTTGTCACCCAGGCTGGAAGCCAGTGGTGTGATCATGGCTCACTGCAGCCTGGACCTCTCAGGCTCAAGTGATCCTCCCACCTTAGCCCCCCAAGTGGCTAGGACTACACACATGTGCCACCAGTCCTGGCTGATTTTTGTATTTTTTGTAGAGACAGAGTTTTGCTATGTTGCCCAGGCTGATCTCCAACTCCTGGGCTCAAGTAATCTGCCCTCCTTGGCTTCCCAACGTGCTGAGATTACAGGTGTGAGCCACTTCGCTCAGCTCATTGTGGTATTTATTTACATTTTCCTACTGATTACTGAGGCTGAGCATCTTTTCATGTGTTTACTGGCCATCTGTATATCTTCTTTGGGGAAGTTATTGATGCGTTGGGCCATTACATTTGTTTTTTCCTTGTAGTTGTTAGGTTGTGTCAGACTTTTGTGACAGTTCAGGGTGTTCAGAGAGAGGATTCCCAAAGACCTGGATAGAAGCTGCAAGACTTCTTATGACTAAGCATCAGAAGTCCCAGGATCTCAAGGTTGGGTGCAGTGTGGCACGTGGCTATAGTTCTAGATACGCAGAAGGCTGAGGCAGTAGGATTGCTTGAGCCCAGGAGTTTGAAGCAATGATCAGATCCATGAAGAGCCACTGCACTCCAGCCTGGGCAACATAGCAAGACCTGTCTCTAACAAAAAAAAGTCCCAGGACCTCACTTCTGCCCAGTTCTATAAGTCATGCAGGTCACTGAGATCAGCCTAGATTCCAGGAAAAGGGTAGTGAAAATTTGTGGCCATCTTTAGTCTACCAAAGTATGATATTAAAATTAACTTTACAAAGTCAATTGAGCCAGGCACGGTGGCTCAAGCCTGTAATCCCAGCACTTTGGGAGGCTAAGGCGGGTGGATCCCAAGGTCAGGAGATCAAGACAATCCTAGGTTGGAAGTGTGAGACCAGCCTGACCAAAATGGAGCAACCCTGTCTCTACTAAAAATACAAAATTAGCC
>NW_012104254.1:2873855-2889859 GCF_000951045.1 Mandrillus leucophaeus
AGTACCCATTCCCTTGATGTCTACGATATCACCTTTCTTATAGATTCGCATATACGTGGCCAAAGGAACAACTCCATGTTTTCTAAAAGGCCTAGAGAACATATATCGGGTGCCTCTCCTTTTTCCCTTTGTGTTCATCATTTTGGTGAATTACTGGAAGAGTGGTTCCGGCTGAAAGGGAGTTTCAGTCTTGGCTCTGGCATTAACTGGCTGAGTGGCTTCTCTTTGAGAATGGGCTAGATATCCTCTAACTTCTCTTTCAGCTCTGAAACTGTACAAAAAGATGATGAATTTGATCAAGCATTAGGATGTTATAAAAATGTCTGAGTACAGAGTGATTTGTTACCTAGAAATATTCCCATGTGTCATTTATTTACTGGGCCAGAGAAATAACTTCAGTTTAATGACAATTATTATAATGGGATTGAATAATAGGATCAGCAAACACACAGTTATTATGGGAGCTAAAGGAGTTCTGAAGAAATGTCTTAAGGAACATTGACACAGAAGGGCAAGAAGGTGAGAAATAGAGCAGTTTACAGGTTTCCCAGGTGCAAAAGAACAAAAAATATGGTTTCTGGCTGAATAAATGTCTTATTCTAAGAGTAGTGTATATCAACGAGATCTGTAAACAGAGTCTAAAACTCTAAAACCATAAACAAAATATGCAGCAATGAGGATAGTGCAGTGAGGGGAGTGGTGGTGATGGTGGTGAGGAGAGACAACTCCTAACATCGGCATTGTGTGCCTGTCATATACCAAGCACAGGGCCAATTGTTTTTCATAGTGAACTCATTTGCTTCTCACAGGGAGCCACACACTAGGTATTACTTTTTTCTTCTGTCTCATATATATATTTTTTTGAGACACAGTCTTGCTCAGTTGCCCAGGCTGGAGTGCAGTGGTGCAATCTCGACTCACTGCAGCCAAGCTTCTAGGTTCAAACTCTTCTTCTGAATCAGCCTCCCGAGTAGCTGAGATTACAGGTGTACACCACCATGCTCAGCTAATTTTTTTATATATTTAGTAGAGACGGTGTCTCACCATGTTGGCCAGCCTGGTCTCGATCTCCTGACCTCAAGTGACCCTCCTGCCTCGGCCTCCCAAAGTGTTGGGATTACAGGCGTGAGCCACCGTGGCTGGCCCTTCCCTCTCATTTTAAAGATGAGGAAACTGATGCTCAACATTCTACTCATGGTCCCACAGCTAAAGGCTGGGGAGACATCAACGCTCATGTTTTTTTCTACACAAGCAGGCTTCAATAAGCCAAGAAATCATATATATGGGAGAATAGTGTTTGAGAAGGATCCTTCTGAAACATTAATTATCTCAATCTTGCCTTATTGTTGTCATACAATTTATTTCTACATATGTTTTGACCGTTAAAGTACTATTTTTTTCTTCAGATAGTCAGATAGTACTATTTTTCCCTCAGGCAGTTGATTATGTTTTAAAGTGATTAAAAGTAAATTAAGGCCAGGCACAGGGGTTCACATCTGTAATTCTAGCACTTTTGGAGGCCGAGGCAGGTGGATTGCTTGAGCCCAGGAGTTTGAGACCAGCCTGGGCAACATGGTGAAACCCTACCTCTACCAAAAAATACATATCTATATGAAAATTAGCTGCATGTGGTGGCACACGCCTGTAGTCCCAGCTACTTGAGGGGCTGAGGTGGGAGGATCATCTGAGGCTGAGAGGCTGAAGCCTCAGGGAACTGTGATTGTGCCACTGCACTCCAGCCTGGGCAACAGGGTGAGATGCTGTCTCAAAAAAACAAAAGAAAAAAAGTAAAATTTAAAAAATTAGCTTTATTTTTATAATTTCTGGAGCTCTTTATTTCTTCATGTATGCAGATCTCTATCTAATATCATACTCCTGCCCATAGAAATTCTTTTAACGTTTCTTTTAGTGCAGATCTGTTGGACAATTCTCTCAGCCTTTTTTTTTTCCCCCCAAAAGTCTATTATTTCATCTTTAGTTTTGCAAGATCTTTTGCAGGGTATAGAATTCTAGGATGACAGGTATTTTTTCTTTCAGTACTTTAAGATGTTGCTTCATTGTTTTGGCTTATGTAGTTTCCAATGAGAAGTATATTGTAAGTAATATGTCGTCTTTTTCTGTCTGCATTGCTTTTTCCTCTGCCTTCAAAATTTTCTCTTTATCTTACGTTTTCAGTAGTTTGACTTTCATGTCATTGATATTTATTTGATTTATTTTCCTCTTTGGGGCACTTAGAGTTTTTTTGGATGTGTGGTTTGTTTTCTTGTTTTCTTTCATGATGATGATGATTATTTTTTAAATGGAGTCTCACTCTGTCACCCAGGCTGGAGTGCAATGGCACAATCTTGGCTCACTGCAACCTCTGCCTTCTGGATTCAAACAATGCTCATGCCTCAGCCTCTTGAGCAGCGGGGATTACAGATGCGTGCCACCACACCTGGCTAATTTTTGTATTTTTTAGTAGAGACAGGGTTTCACCATGTCGGCCAGGCTGGTCTCAAGCTCCTGAGACCAGGAGCTCCTGGTCCAAGCTGCTGGGTAAAACCCTGTCTCTATTAAAAATAAAAAAAAATTAGCCGGGCATGGTGGTGCATGCCTGTAGTCCCAGCTACTCAGGGAGGCCAAGGCAGGAGAATTGCTTGAACCCAGGAGGTGGAGGCTGCAGTGAGCCAAGATCGCTCCACTGCACTCCAGCCTGGGTGACAGAGCCAGACTCTGTCTCAAAAAAATAAAATATTATACATAGTTATTTTAAAGTACCAGCCTAATAATTCTAACACCTGAGTCATCTCTGAATTTAGATTTTAATTAATTATTGCTTTATCATTTCACAATATGTCTTTTTTCTTGCTTTCTTTGTTGTTTAATGTATTGGTCTGTTTTCATGCTGCTGCTAAACACATACCCGAGACTAGGCAATTTACCAAAGAAAGGGGTTTAATGGACTTATGGTTTCAGGTAGCTGGGGAGACCTCACAATCATGGCAGAAGGTGAAAGGCACACCTCACATGGCAGCAGACAAGAGAAGAGAGCTTGTGCAGTGAAACTCTTTTTTAAAACCATCAGATCTTGTGAGACTTATTCACTATCACAAGAACAGCCTGGGAAAGACTCACCCCCATGATTCAATTATCTCCTACCGGGTCCCTCCCACAACACACGGGAATTATGGGAGCTACAAGATGAGATTTGGGTGGGGACACAGAGCCAAACCATATCATTTAATTTTTTATTTAATGGCAGATATGTGTAGAACAGTAGAGACTGAGGCAAAGAGTATGTAAGTCCAGCGATGAGCACACCTCTTCTTTTTGTCAGCATGTTAGTGTGGTAGAATTAGTCAATTAAGTCAGCCATTGAGCTGGTTTTGCCATGTTGCTGCTATCTCTGTCTTCAGTGCACAACAGATTCAAATGCCTCTGGCAGGGGATGGCTATTTCCTTGTGTTTGATGTTAGGCCTGGGGTGCTGGAGAGATGCTCATGTTTGTGGTTCACTTTCAGTTGTCAACTGTTCCTGAATATCTGTACCACGGAGGGGAGGGCTCCCTCTATGGTCTTGTCCCTCCCCTGCTAGTAGACAGCCATTTACACCAATTTAGTGCTAGGTTCATTGTAGGACCAGGGAGATCTTGGTTTTCGTGATCCATCTGCAGTCTTCAGCAGGGCCTGTGTGCCTGGGCCTGAGGGATGGAGCCTCTTCAGCATTCCTCCTGATGGATGCCCCTCTCAAAGAAGTCAGACATCTGTGCTGAGTCTTGGGCAGGGGAGAGTTTCCAGCTTCTCCCTATTTGGAGCAGACCCTTGCTTTGTATTACTGCAGTATCCCAGGCCCAAGAGGTTTTTATACCTCTCCCAGGGCCAAGGGGCTTTTGTTTCTATTCTTTCTCCAGAAGTAGTTGACTTTTCTTTTCTTTTCTTCTTTGAGACAGGGTGTCACTCTGTCCACCAGGCTGGAGTGCAGTGGCATGCTCACAGCTCAATGAAGCCTTTAACCTCCCTGGGCTCAGGTGATACTCCCACCTCAGCCTCCTGAGTAGCTGGGGCTACAGGCATGTACCTCCATGCCCGGCTAATTTTTGTATTTTTTATAGAGACATGGTTTTGCCATATTGCCCAGGCTGGTCTTGAAACCCTGGGATCAAGCAATCTGCAACCTTGGCCTCCCAAAGTACTGGGATTACAGGCATGAGCTATGACACCTGGCCAGAAGCAGTGGATCTTTGCCTGGATTCTTGGTATGACAAGCTCTGCTACTGCTCTCCTCCCCTTAAGCTGCTTACAGCTTTTATGTTGTTAAGAGAGAAGGTTCTGGGGAGGTGGACTCTGTTTCATACCACTCCGCCCTGCAGCTGGTCTTACCTGTATGACTGAGTCTCCAAAGGGGGCTCTGCCCTATCTCCAACTATTCCTCCCAATCTATTTTGTGGTCACTGGGTGCATAAGAGCTTGGGAATAAATGCAAAGTTCCTTGTAGAGGCCCAGGGTTCCCATTTATTCTAAATTGATACACTAGCCCACATCTAGTCTTTAGGCATTTTTAAAAATATTGCTCCTTTTTTTCTAACCTACCTTAAATGGTAGTCACCTCTTCCTTCTGTGCTGTGACAAAGGTAAAAATTTAAGTGTTCCTTTTTTTCCTCGAAGAAGTTTGTCAGTCTTTGGAATTTAGTTCATACAGTTGCCTTTATCCTCAGGGTCTCTAATGGGTTAAAGAAAAATTATGATTTTGTAAATTATCCATTTTTTTCCTTGTTGTTAGGATGGGAGCGATGTTATCTTGAAACTTTCTAGATCCTAAATAGAAGTGGAGCTCCAGATGATATTTTAAAAACTTTTTTATTATAGAAATTTTCAAACTTTCAAAAAAGTAGTGAGAAAAGTAAGTACTCACCACGCAGCTTCTGCAAGAATTTATTATTGACATTCTTTCATACCAATACATACAGATCCACTTCATTCTTTTTAGCAGAGGTATAGTATTGTACAGTCTCAAAATACTTCAGCTTATATAACCATTCCCATACTAATGACTGTTTAGGTTGTCTTCAACCAATAATAATATTGTACCAAACATTTTTTGTACATATTTCCTTGTGCTCTAGTGTGAGTTTTTATTCTGGATGGGTTACTAGAAGTGGACTTAATGGGTTATATATATTTTACATTTTGATAGATAATATCAAATTGTCCTTCCAAAAGTCTTTACCAAGTATATTCCCACTAACATTGTATGAATGGCACCAAAAGTCTTAATGTAACCTAAAAAGCTGAAGCTGCCAACTCTAAAGAAAAATGATAAAGTAGTTAGGTTTCCAGTTTGATTCACTGAAAGATATTCTCCTTACAAAAGTCTATTTGCCATTTCAAAAAAGCATTTCATAGAAGGAAGTAAACATTGGTTTTTGGTTCTTTCAGTCCCATATTTATAGCTGAAGCTATTTGCTCTCAAGTGCAATTCATCAATATTTAGGGCTTAACCACGTGAACAACATTTCTGGTTTCTATTAGCTGTATATTCTTGTACATCAGTGACTTTAGTAGTGGCTCTGATGACTGGTGTCACAAGCAATGAGTGCCTTAGGCATTAAATAAAAAGTTGCTGAATGACAATCTATAGCTTCCAAGTTAAAGGAAAAAAACCAGAAAAACATCAGACACATTTGCTTAAGTCCTCATTCTTCTGATTATTGTAAATTCTAGCATCTCATAAGTATTTTTTCATTCAATATATACTTATATTTAGTTCCTACAACATACGTGTGTATGCTGCTATTTACTACAGATTTTAAAAAGTACACATGGATCCTTTTCCATAGAACTTAACTACATGCAAGTTGAGCGTTCCTAATTTGAAAATCTGAAATCCAAAATGCTCCAAAACCTGAAACTTTGTGAGCACCAACATGACACCACAAGAGGAAAATTCTACATCTGACCTTATCTGAGGGGTTGAAGTCAAAACACAGGCACACAACACGCAATTTATTCCAGGTCCTCAAGGGAAAAATAAAATTACCTTAGGCTATGTGTACAGGGTTCATATGAAACATAAATACATTTTGTGTTTAGACTTGGGTCCCATCCCCAAGATATCTCTTTATGTATATGCAAATATGCCAAAACCCCCACAAAAATTGAAATCCAAAACACTTCTGGTCCCAAGTATTTTAGATGAGGGATACTGAATTTGTATATACATATCTATATATCTATGTATAGCTATCTGTTCACCTATCTATTTAGAGGAATCTGTTTATTCATCTAACAGTTAAACCATTTATTTGTTCAGTAAACATTTGTCTCTAATGTTTACTCTGTTGTAGTAATGCTGTGGGAACTCAAGTTGAATAAAAAATGGTTCCTGTCCTCAATAAAGGAAAAATCTAGTGGAGAAATAGATAATGTTCACATCCTACTGGGGGTTTAGCGAAGGCTTTCTAGGAGATGTGGCATTATAGATGTTTGAAGGGTATGTCAATAGATGCCCTAGAAGGAAGTTCATTCCAGGCTGAGAAAATGTGCTGGGCAAAGGCGTGAGAGTGCAGAAGTGCATTGGAGAACAGGTAGGGGGCATGTTCAGTCAGCATACAGCCGATGCTGAAATTGAAATTGGAAAAAAACTGGCTAGAGTCAGTAAGGAGAAGTGGGCATCTTATAGGGTAAAGGCTATTTGGGGAAGGGCTTGTAGAAAAGGAGGAAGTACTTAAATAGGATTTTGAAGGATGAGTAGGATTTGATAGGCAGGTTGGAGGTAGAAAAAAAATACCAGAGGCAGAGAGACCAACATGGAGCACAGTATTCTTCGGGGATCAAAGGAGTGAATTCATATGGAGGATAAGTGAGTGGTATCCAACATTGTGTTATATTCTTTCCTGTCTGGGGTTTTCACATAACCCATAATGTTTCACATAGCATTTCCTCTGCCTAGAATCCCCTTTGCCAGTAACAGTTAGAATACTTTCGTTGCTATTAACAGAAAAGCAAGCTGGAAAGATCACGGATGGTTCAGGCTTCTGTTCATAATGCCATCAGGATTCTGGTTCACTGTGGTGATTCTGATTCTGCCCTCTCCTCCCTGCTGGCTTTACTTTCAAGCTGGCCTTTCTTCGGATAGAGAGAGAGCTGCTGCTGGCTCCTGGGCTGCATGTCCTAGCTCACATTCAAGAAGGGGAGGCAACTTTTTCCCCATCTTCAGACAAAAGTCCTGAGTCTCAGTTTGATTATCCAAATTTGGGTCACACTCCCCTTCTTCCCCCCAAGAACCAATTACTGTGACTTGTGAAGACTGTCATGTGCTGATTGGTTCTGGCCAGTTCATCTTTGAACCAATCACCATGGCAAGGAGATTAAATTGGACCAGTCAGGGCCCAATGCTTGAATGAGGGCAGATCTATACCAGCTCAAACCTACCTATGTAAGGAAAGTCTGTGGTGAGGGATAGGGAGGGAAGCAATCCCAGTCTACTCTGTTGATCCACTTGTGTGCCTAGTCAACTCATTCTTTCTTTAGTTTTCACCTTAGAGATCAGATATGCAGAATGGATTTCCCTGATATCCCAAACTGAGTCAGAATCTTCCTGTTCTAGCTCTTGGCATGCTATAGTCTTCCTTCATAATACTTACTGCCTTTAAACTACGGTAGTTTCCCCTTATTCCAGAGAGATGTTTTTCAAGACCCTCAGTGGATGCCTGAACCAGGGGATAGTACTGAACCCTATATGTACTGTTTTTTCCTATACGTGCATACCTGTGATAAAATTTAACTTGTAAATTAGGCACAGGAAGAGATTAACAATAATTAACAATAAAATAGAGCAATTATAACCATATACTGTAATAAAAGTTATATGAATCTTTTTTTTCTCTCTCTCAAAATATTTTATTATCCTGTACTCATCTATTTTCAGACCACATCTTACCATGGGTAACAGAAACTGTGGAAAAGAAAGTGAAACCAGGGATCAAGAGGACTACTGTATACACTTATTTGTGTGATTATTTGTTAAAAGTCTGGCTCCTTCACTAGACTTTAAGCTACATGAAAGCAGGGACCATGACTTTTTCTCAGCACAGATCCCTAACTGGTACATAAAAGACACTCTATAAAAATGGGCTGGGTGCGGTGCTCATGCCTGTAATTCCAGTACTTTGGGAGGTCTAGGTGGGTGCATTGATTGAGCCCAGGAGTTCAAGACCAGCCTGGACAAAATGGTGAAACTCAGTCTTTCCAAAAAAAAAAAAAATTAACCAGGGGTGGTGGTGCCTGCCTGTGGTCCCAGGTACTTGTGAGGGAGGGGTGGGAGGATCACCTGAGCCAGGGAAGGTTGAGGCTGCAATGAGCCATGATTGCACCATTGTACTCCTCCCGGGCTGCTGCCCAGTGAGACTTTTTTCTTCAAAAAAGAAAAAATTTTTGTGTGTGAAATGAATGAAAAAATTAGTGTCAACTTCTCTTCAATGATGAAAAATCTTATTTGATCAGCTTCAAAACTGGCATGGTACCGGGGAGGAAGAATATAAAAGTGAATACTAAGCACAAAGCTATATTGCAATGTGACCAAAAACTAAATATTATGCACAACAGAAAGATACTCCAGGAATTACATAGATTAAAAAACTCGGTTATTGTAAGTGACACTGTCAAATGCCAGTTCTGCATTAAAAAATCTTGTCATTTGTAATAATATTCATTCCCACTCTCTTTTGTTATCAAGGTTATGTTTCTTAGCAGTGCAAATCTTAAATGCACTTACATAGTCAGGACTGTTTTACTTTCCTTATAATAAACTGCATCAGAAATGTACAATCTCAGAACCTAGGCTATAAAGAGGTTTTTATCTGGGCTAAAGAAATGATTATAAGCCAGTGGAACTGCTGTCATTCAAAATACGCATTTTGACTCCTGCTGTTTTAAATTTTATTTTCATATTAATTTTTGGTAGCTTTCAAATAGAGTCTAGGAAAAATCAAGTTTCAACATTCTGAAATATTTATATCATCAAATGTAGATTTACTCCCTCCCACCAAATCTTAGCATTCTGGTCAAAGATGTTTGGTAATTCCACTTATAGAGCATCAATTAAATTTCATCAAATTATTTGAATATCTGTACTGTAATTACTTTGTATTCTTTCAGTGGAAAAAAGTCTCATATTTTGATTGGTTGTGAATAAACAATGAAGTGTTTTTGTGACCACTAATTACTGATTTTGTCACTTTTTCATAAAAGCATATTTTTGTGCTATTGTGCAGAAACAACCATATTACCATATGTTTAGATTTCAATTGAAATATGTGAAGAAGGCCGGGCACAGTGGCTCACACCCATAATCCCAGCACTTTGGTAGGCCACCTGGATCACCTGAGGTCAGGAGTTCAGGACCAGCCTGGCCAACATGGTGAAACTCCATCTGTACTAAAAATACAAAATTAGCCAGGTGTGGTAGCACATGCCTGTAATTCCAGCAACTTAGAGGACCGAGGCAGGCGAATCGCTTGAACCTGGGAGGTGTTGGTTACAGTGAGCCAAGATCGCACCACTACACTCCATCCTGGGCAATAGAGTGAGACCCTGTCTTTAAAAAAAAAAAAAAAAAGTGAAGAAATTTATATTTAGTTTGACATCATCTTATAGTCTTTTATGTGTTCTTATATTATTTTGTGTTTACAGAGACTGAAATTTTCAATTCAGTAGTAGTGATGTATAAAGATCGGAGTGATATGATATTTGTTCTATAGGGAATCCATTATCAGCTTTGGCATGGTAAATGTGGGCTAATCTGTTTAATATAGCTTCTCTGTTAGTCAGTCTTTGGGTATAGCCACTCATTAGAGAAAATAATCAATCCACAGGGACCCTTTCTCCTCCTGATCCTCACCCATTTTTTTATCCTTAGTATTGATTGAAAATTATATAAATCCAGTCTGTCACTGATGGACATTTGGGTTGATTCCAAGTCTTTGCTATTGTGAATAGTGCTGCAATAAACATACGTGTGCATGTGTCTTTATAGCAGCATGATTTATAATCCTTTGGGTATATACCCAGTAATGGGATGGCTGGGTCATATGGTACATCTAGTTCTAGATCCTTGAGGAATCGGCATACTGTTTTCCATAAAGGTTGAACTAGTTTACAATCCCACCAACAGTGTAAAAGTGTTCCCATTTCTCCACATCCTCTCCAGCACCTGTTGTTTCCTGACTTTTTAATGATCGCCATTCTAACTGGTGTGAGATGGTATCTCATTGTGGTTTTGATTTGCATTTCTCTGATGGCCAGTGATGATGAGCATTTTTTCATGTGTCTGTTGGTGGCACATATACACCATGGAATACTATGCAGCCATAAAAAAGGATGAGTTTGTGTCCTTTGTAGGGACATGGATGCAGCTGGAAACCATCATTCTTAGCAAACTATCACAAGAACACAAAACCAAACACCGCATGTTCTCACTCACAGGTGGGAACTGAATAATGAGATCACTTGGACTCGGGAAGGGGAACATCACACACCGGGGCCTATCATGGGGAGGGGGGAGGGGGGAGGGATTGCATTGGGAGTTATACCTGATGTAAATGACGAGTTGATGGGTGCTGACGAGTTGATGGGTGCAGCACAGCAACATGGCACAAGTATACATATGTAACAAACCTGCACGTTATGCACATGTACCCTAGAACTTAAAGTATAATAATAATAAAAAAAATAAAAAAAGAAAATTATATAAATCCTATTATATGAAGACATAAAGACAATACATACAATTAAAGAAATAAAAGTCTTGGGCCCTACTTGACAACAAGACTTTTTTTTTTCAGATTAAGCAAGACACAGGTAAAGCAGTGAGATGAATTTTTGGGTGACTTAAGGATTTGTTGGCCTTTCTTTTGGTGAGTCACATTTACATCTCAGTCTTTTTTTTTCAAATTTGAATTTTATTTTATTTTATTTTATTTATTTTTTATTTATTATTATTATTATACTTTAAGTTCTAGGGTATATGTGCATAACCTGCAGGTTTGTTACATATGTATACTTGTGCCATGTTGGTGTGCTGCACCCATCAACTCGTCAGCACCCATCAACTTGTCATTTACATCAGGTTTAACTCCCAGTGCAATCCCTCCCCCCTCCATGGTAGGCCCCTTATTTTGCTTTGCTCATGGAAGATATGTTTGCAAAAATATGTTTCTCATTGCAGATATGTTTGAAACCATTACCCCCTTCACAAAACCAATGCAAAAAACTGGCTGTTTCTGAAAACTGAAGTTCCTGACTGTTTCTCAAACCTAAGGTGAATTTTTAATAACCCATTAAGAGAACCAACTTACCCTAGTGAGATAAACTGACATTAGGACATCTGTGTTCCAGTCCTACCTTAATAGTAACTTTGGATGCCTGTCCAACATTTCTGTGCCTCAGTTTCTTTATCCATAAGATGCTTTCTAGTAGGTGTTCAATGCTTGTTGAATGAATGAATGAAATAATAATAAGCAACATTTACTAAGTGCTAATCACATACTGGGCCCTTTGCATGTATTATCTCATTTAAGCCTTATGAAGCAGATGCTGTTATTAACTCTAATTGATAGAGGAGAAAGCTGAGCTTAAATTAACATTCCCAAAGTCACCAGCCAGCAGTGTGTGAATTTTGAACCCAGACTGCCTAAATCCAGTGCCAGTCTTCTTATGCATGCTATGTCTAAGTCCTCCCTCTGGCTCCAGGAAGAGAAAGTCAGCTAAAGGCAGCTACCAGCACTCCAGCTATCTTTTGCCCGGTGAATTTGTGTCTGTGTTTTGTCATGTCACACCATGTGAAAAAGTAACTCAGCGGGGCTGGAATCTCTTTCTATGCACTGTCGGTAATTTTGGATGCAGGAAAACTACTTTACCTTTCGTGTTTTGAAGAGTACATAACTAACGTCCTTCTAAACCAAAGAGACAGAGTAATTGGCTTCAAAATATGTCCTGCCCTTTGACCTCTGTGGGGGTAAATGAGGGGCATTGAACTATTACTGTCATCTTACTCAGAAATCTAAATATAACATGCTTAAAGAGAAATAACACCTGGTGAAACAAATGGCCAATGGATGCTTCATACTCAAATGGCAGTGGTTGGAGGTTTGAAGGAGGAGGCCCCAGTATAGTTTATTGAAGCCACAGACGGTATCCTAATTAATATTTGGAAAGTGTATGCCTGGGCAGTGAGGCTGAGTTCATATAACTCTGAAACCTTCATTTCGTCTTGAAAACACTCAATGCCACATAGTGACCTAGCTGTGTGGAGTTTGAGATGAGATTCTACGTTCTTCCTTATGGTTTAGAAATACATTCCATATTTTGGGATCATATTGAAATGTGATTTATATAGTGAGCACATTTTAGGGCATAAACTGAATATTTCAGAAAGCTGAAGCTAACTGAGAGCGACTCTAGTTACATTGTGGTGTCAAGGGTATGCAGAGACAGAGCTAACCTTGTGAATCTTGAACAAAATTGGAGATGCTACTGCACTTGTGAAAGGCCAAGGGGAGTGCCCAACCTATAAGGTCAGGCATGAACAGATAACATAACTGAACAAGTTTATACCCTCACCAATTTGTTTTTCAAATATCCTTTTTAAATGCAGTTGGGACAAGAGGAGGAGAACAGAGAAGCAACCCTGGAAGGTGGCTGGGATAGACAGAGGAAATGTGATTGCTGAGTGTTTTCTCACCCAAAACAATGTATCTAAAAGTGATTAATGCCTAATAAGCTCTCAAAAGTACTTGTCAGGGCCTGGCATAGTGGCTTATGCCTATAATCCCAGCACTTTGGGAGGCCAAAGTGGGAGAATTGCTTGAGCTCAGGAATTCGAGACCAGCCTAGGCAACATAAGGAGACTCCATCTCTACCAAAAAAAAAAAAAAAAAAATCAGTCAACTGTGAGAGTGCATGCCTGTAGTCCCAGCTACTCAGGAGGCTGAGGTGGGAGGATCACCTGAGTCTGGGGAGGCTGAGGCTGCAGTGAGCCATGATCACACCACTGCACTCCAGCTTGGGCAACAGAGCAAGACCGTGTCTCAAAAAAAAAAGAGAAGTACTTAACAAAACACATAAGAAATTGTTAACTCTTCTCCTACCCTTAAAAAAGCCATATTAAGACTGTGATGCATGCCAACAGGCAGTAAAATACTCTCTCTGTTAATTTTGGAAACTTACCATGTGTCATAATAACACAATAGAATGCTATTTTAATGTCTGTCTTAACATGTCCTGTGGTGTTTGAGTGTGAATGACACAGTATCTTTTTGGTTTAACTGTGCATTTTTTTTTTTGCTTCCTTTGGTTTCTGTCAAAACAAAAATATTCTAATGTTGTTGCATAAAAAAATAAATACATTAATAGTTAATAATAGAAAAATTTAATATGCTTGAAATATTATTAAAACTCAAAGCAAAGCATCCTTAAAATATTTTTACAACTATCAATTAGAAGTTCTAAAAGCAGTTTTCTATGTAATAATTTATGTTCTAAATTACATTTAGGGAGAGAGGTTTTAACGTGGCTGTTCAAATCGTATACATCATTTATTTAAATAAGTAAATGTAAAAAATAGAGAGCAGTAGTTCTGAAGAAATTAGTAAAATTAGTATTGTTAACTCAGAAAACTGAGTACCATAAATGTTCATTATACATTTATCATCTCTTAGCATAATTACTTGTATTTACTAGAGTATTTTTCCTTGTATGAAATATCTAAATAACTACCCTTTAATCATTTGAAATACATTTATATGCATTTAAGATACTATGTTCACAGAATCAAAATCAATTAAATGTCTAAATATTTGATTATATATAATTTGTTTATTAGAAAAATTGAAAAAATGATAAAATTATTTAGTCCACATTAAGCCAATATTAATACTAATTCACTCAACAATGAGGACAAACAGAAGTCTTCCTATAAAGCCATACAGGGAAAGATTGTCTTTCATTTTCCCATAGTCCGTTTTATACTTAAAGGAAACCCCTCTTTCTAAATAATTAAGGATAATAAAATATTATGATTACTTTAACATTCTGGGTAATGAAAAAATTGTCACACATAAGAAACTTTTAGAGCTGGATCAAAAATTTCAAGGAAATACAATGTAACAAGATGGCTTTAAGACTAAATCAGACAATTGGACTGCTTTGTGGTTCAGAGGGCACTTTCAGCTTGCAGGTTCTTAGGACTATCAATAGGAACATAAATTATCCTTGTCTATGACTACAAAACATTCTGTTATTTGGGTCTGGTAGACAGGAGCTTATGTATTTGCTTCAGTTCTCCTTTTGACTCCATGTATGTGGTACTTTCAGTGATATGATTTTCAGAACTTCTCTTGACGGTCTTTTGTAGTACAGTAGACACTCCCTGTGTTAGATATTTTCTTCAGAACTAAAAATCATGGTAACGTGATATTTGTTAATTTACTTATTTAATATGTTATTAACTAATACTATATACATTAAATCAGAAGTAAAAGTTTCTGTGTATCTATCCATGTATCTATCTGTCTGTCTTGGTATCAGGTAAATCAATGTGAGATTACATTTATAAGATACATGACTGAATAGTGCTTCAGTGTTAGAAACCAAGCTTACTTGGAAGATCAGTGAGGGGCATACATCCTTTTAAACTTTTCAATTTTTGAAGCTATGTACCTGTATTACTGTTCCAAAAAAGAAAACAAAATAACTAACATCTTACTAAGCTAGAATGGGGGCAATAATATTCTGTTAGTTTTACCACATACGGTAAGATGCCTTATTTTAAAATGTATCTTGAAGAGTCAGAATTATAATATTACCCAGTTCTCTCTCATTGCCTTTTTCTGGTAATGCTATTTGACTTTCAGCTACTATAACTTGACTATTTGTTATAAATATAACAAATCACCCATCTTATAAGAACATTATGATTAAGGTTAGGGAATCCTGAAACACATTCTTTAATGTTTTGGGAAAACACATAACATGTTAGAAAAATCGTTATTATGTGGGACTTAAGAAAATGTACTTAGGGGCCAGTTTCACAGTGGTCCTCTTAAAGAAGTTGACATTTCCCATATTGGAATATGTAGAAAACAGGTGCATGGCTGCAGGGAAGTTTATTTTCCCATCCAACCTAATAAAACCACATATATCCACTTATGTTTTATTCATGAGAAAACACTGGAAATGTATATTATTGTTTATTTTAACTCAGGATAGTTTAAGACAAAATATAGAACCAATTATCCTGTGTTTCAGTGGAATTATAAAGGCAGAATGATATTAGCTACTTGATTTTTGTGCCAGAAGTTGAGATTTGTAAACTGGTGACATCTCAATTTTTTGAAGTGGCTGCCAGGCAGCCTTAGTAATGGCAGTCACATAATTCTTATTTGGCTATGTCTTCAAATTTATTAGTGGTTTTTAATGAAAATGTTTTATTGACTTCACCGATGAGATGATTTTGTAAGATAACTTCCCTCATCCTCCTTAGAGAATCTTGTTTGGGTCTGAATGTTTAGCGGAGTATATCATAGCAATGGTTTATTTTTATTTAATGCTTACCATGTGCAAAACATTTTACATGAGTTATGTCATTCAATCCTTAAAAAATCCTTATAATGTAGGTATTAATATTATTTGTATTTTACTGGTAAGAAAACTGAGACTCAGAGAAGTGAAGAAACTTGCCCAAGGACCTGTTCATAAATGTCAGAAGTGGGATTGATTCAGGTCTGTCTGACTCGAAAATTTGACCTGTTTTTACCATGCCATTGTCAGACTGCGGATCTTACTTTTATAATTGATTAGTCAGACAATATTTTGTTAAAAATACAATAGGCCGGGCACGGTGGCTCACGCCTGTAATCCCAGCACTTTGGGAGGCCGAGATGGGCGGATCACGAGGTCAAGAGATCGAGACCACCGTGGCTAACACGGTGAAACCTCATCTCTACTAAAAATACAAAAATTAGCTGG
>NW_012104254.1:2890579-2908136 GCF_000951045.1 Mandrillus leucophaeus
AGAGCCATTGTCTTTATATCTTTTTTTTTTGTTTGGAGACAGGGTCTCACTCTGTCACCCAGGCTGGAGTGCAGTGGTGCAATCTTGGCTCACTGCAATCTCCACCTCCCAGGTTCAAGCGATTCTCCTGCCTCAGCCTCCGGATTAGCTGGGATTACAGGTGTGCGACACCACGCCCGGGTAATTTTTGTATTTTTAGTGGAGACAGGGTTTGTGCTATGTTGCCCAGGCTCGCCTGGAACTCTTGACCTCAAGTGATCCACTCACCTGGCCTCCCGAAGTGCTGGGATTACAGTTGTGAGCCACTGGGCCAGGCCCCCAATTTCATCTTTATGTCTTTCTGTGGGGACGGGGGGAATGGAATGCCAGGAAATGCTTCTGTCTATAAGATACTTCTCATTTGAGAAGAATTAAAGTCTGAGTTTGTTTTCACAATAAAGTGATCAGCAATGTAGAGAAACTGCTTCTGCTGGAGGAAGTAAATGAAGACAGTAAAACAGTAGCTAAGGTTTATGGCCATCATAATTTGCTCTATTCTACATGCCCTGGACACTTCCATTTACATTTTCTGCTGCTTTATTTTCTACTTATTCATCTGTTGCTTTGTCACTGCTGTGTAGTTTCATGTATTCCTTTTTGTCATCTCAACTGTTTTATAATCCTTCCAGAGCAGGACGCCATCTTCAAGTTTTGTTTTGTTTAAATATGATCCTGAAGATTTCAGTATTATGAGGAAATCAGCACTCTATTAATGTTAACTGAAAGAATATTGAAATAATCATTCCTGTGCAAAGAGAAGAATTAACACAACTAATTAAAAAATAACATATTTTTAAGTCAAAGTAACAAGATAAAATACTTTTTAAATTCTAAAACCATGATGTGCTTTAAAATGTGTCCCTCCTCAAGAGAAAAAAAAAACCAAAATAATTAAGCTGTCAACAAACTCAGTTTTTCATGAATAAAATAATAATAAATAAAAATGTTTATTAAATTTTGTAAATATAAAGTCTCAGGCTGTGGGTAATAAGTATTTCATGAGCGTCAGATTCGTTTTTAGAGTGGAAATGAAGAGTACAGACATCTTATTGTCTTCATCCTGTGGCACAGAGCATCACAGTGGCTTCCTGAGTTGTTAGAGTGTTGGTTTGTGGGTGTGTTACTCAGGCTGTTAGTCCTTCATTAGCAACCCAAGAACACTGATTTTACTATGCAGTTTGTCTGTACATATTAGACTTATTTGTGATTATTTACAAACTATTTTTCAATCATTATTTGACTCTGAAAAATCCGGGCTAAACTTTTTTACTTGAGAGGAAACTAAGTCATTGAAAGAGTGAGTAGGGCCTGGTGCGGTGGCTCACGCCTGTAATTCCAGCACTTTGGGAGGCTGAGGCGGGTGGATCACTTGAACCCAGGAGTTAGAGACCAGCCTGACCAACATGACAAAACCCCGTCTCTACTAAAAGTACAAAAATTAGCCAAGCATGGTAGCTTGCCTCTGTAGTCCCAGCTACTTGGGAGACCAAGGTGAGAGGATTACTTGAGCCTGGGAGGTGGAGGTTGCAGTGAGCCGAGATTGTGCCACTACACTCCAGCCTGGACAACAGGACGAGACCCTGTCTAAAAGAAAAGAAAGAGTGGGTGACTTGCCTAAATCGTAGAACTGGGAGCAGAACTCTATCAGGTACAAGCTTATGTATCTCTTATTCTTTTATTATTTATATGCATTATGCTTGTAAAACATCTTCTAATATTAATTTACAATGACTGAGAATTATCCAAGTAAGCCAAGTGTGGTGGTGCATGCCTGTAGTCCCAGCTACTCAAGAGGCTGAGGCCAGAGGATTGCTTAAGCTGAGGAGTTCAAGGTCAGCCTAGGCAATATAGTGAGATCCCCATCTCTAAAACATAATTTTTAAAAAAAAATTTTCCAAGTAGGAAGAAATTTGGCATTAGTACTAGATAGAAACAATTCAGGATAGAATTTCCACATGGCAGACAGATTTTAAAAAATATTAACAACTGAAGGGAATTATTGTAAACAATATATAATGGTTACTCAAAATTTCCTAAAGTACAGATATAGCCTATTCTGATTTTAACAGTGAAGCTTACAAAAGGAAGTGGTGATGAATTTCTCTATAGAGGAAAGAAGATTCTGAATAGGTTGGTATTCATTTTTTTCACTGAAGAAAGAAGACGAAGTAACCTGGTTGCAGGAATTTTACTTGCTCATTGAAAATATGGACATAATTATGATAATAAGATCATCATAAACATCCTTGGTCTCCTTTTTTTCCTGGAAGAGAAAATGATTCCTTACCTTAGACAATCTCTCTAGAACTTCCAGTAGCTCTTTTTTTCTGCTTAAATCTCACTGTTTCCCTCCCTGATCTTGGTTTTGGGATGCAAGATAAATTCCAGATGAAGCTAGCAATAACATACTTCTCAAGACCACAGAAAAGATGCATGGGTTCTATTGGTGGGTGTTTGATTTATAATTTAGATGTAATTTTCTGTTTTGGAGGATGACTGAAGTGTAGTCTTCTGAAAAGGGCCCAGAATATTCTTGGCTCTTAGAGTGGCCTCCCACCCCATACCCCACCAAAGTACTTGCTGAGTTTCCTGAAGCTGGGATAGCAATTAGGACCATAAAAATGAAGTTCATTAATGAAAACTAATTGAAAATTAATTCACCATGACTCCAGGGAAGAACTTGCATTTAAAATGTGTTGTTAGTGAGCGAGTCTCTAATCATCAGAGCATGGCAAAATACTTCAGAATGACACACAGGTTAATGAGGTGGTGAAGCATCAGAAGAACAAAGTCTTGTACTATTAAAATAGCCACCAGGCTTAGAACTGCTATCCTGCCCCTCCCTTCTGGCTTCCCTTTCTGCCTCATTCTACCTTCCTGTTTTATTATCACTAGACAGAGCAGATGCCACTTTAGTATCCCTTCCCTCAGTAAATCCTTCCCAGAGAAGAAATTCTGCAATGATTCTCCAAGTTTTTATTCCTAAATAGAAACGAACTTTGCAAATGCCAATTTATCTACTCTCCAAATCTTGAGGAATCTGCTTTTTTATCTTTTAAACTTTTTATTATGGAAAATTTTAAACATATGCAAAACAGAATGCTATAGTGAAACACTTTCACCTCACTTCAACAGTTACCTACCAGGAAAACCTATTTTAACTCATATTTTAGTAAGAACAAATATTTAGACTTGTAATATTTTCACAAGATAGATATTGTATCATGACCAGTTTGCTTTTCTTCTTTCTCATTCATCTAAAAAAATGTATTAAAGTTACTGTACATGCAAGATGGAATATAAGAGGGATGGGTCCTTTATTTTTTTAAAGTTTCACCTGTATCCCTTCTGAGAAACCATCTAGGATCCTTTTGAAGCCTCTTTATGTGCAGAGAGCTTCTAATAGTATGTTTACGTGAATGGATTTAAAAACTTCTATCATTATAATTTTATTGTGTCTTTGGTCATTTCAAGCATAATTATTCTCTATAGAAATACCCATTTTCATTTTGCTTGTCATACAATTCCTAGTTATATCTGATATTACAAATATTGGTAAGGTGGTATGTGAAAGAATCTAATGAATCTCTACTTTTCCTCTTTATAGTATTATTTAATTATTTTGAAAATAAGGAATTAAGGGAACAATTTTGATGACAAATACTTTTTCTCCATTTGGTTTCTACCAGAATCAATTTATATTTCCTTTATCATCAGTTCTTTTAGCAAATCTCATCCTTCAATTCTTCCAAAATTCACTATTCAGGAATACCATCTTCAATCTCAACTGAAAGAAGATAGTGAATAGATTATCTTTATGATTATCTTTTAGAAAGTTTTTAAAAAGCTGTTAAACATTATCAGGCTGTTCTGGAAATCTGTTCTACCTTCTTTCAAGGTGTAGAATTTAGACATACTTTCATTGTAGAGCAAGCCTCTTTGAAAATCCCTTCTCCTTCATGTACTCCAATGTGTATATGAGTTTCTCTCTCCAGTTCTTGTAAGTCATTTCAGAACAATTCTGCTTTAACATTTTTTTAAAAAATGTTCTCTTTTTAAGGAGTTTCTCACATATTACTCTGATTTTTTTTTCAGCTAAATTGTTGTATAAATATATACTTAGGGTATTTCTGTAATCTTATAATGTTTTGAGATGAGACATTTTAAAATGAAAAAAGAAAACCTCACAGTAAAAAGTTAAAGAGCGGAAGAAAACACCGAGCACTCTCAGGTGAGTGAGAGACTCGTGTTCAGTTCTAAGTGTGTATTTAGAAAATTAAGTCGCTAAAAAATGTTTTTGTGTAATTCAATTTTTAAAATAAGATTTGATGTAATACTAGCATCCATAACCTTACTAGTACTGGAGCCAATTTCAAAGGAGAAATAGAGACACGAAAAAGACACATGAATTACTTTAATTTTGAGTATGTCTATTAAATTTACCTGACATATTTGGTCAGATTTTTCCTCCCTTGACTGAATTTCTTCTGCACGTACAGTTACTACTAATTTTAAGAAATATTACACAGTCTGTTTTGTTTTCCTCCCTTGTCCTGCTCTGGGCTATACAAGTATACCATACTTAGTAAAAAGAACAACGTGATGAGTTAACAGGAATTGGGAAACAGGAAAGGAGGTAGACTGTTTAACTGAAGAGATCCATTATGAAAGAGAAGTTCAGAATTTAGTTCAAGCAGCAGCATATAAAGTTGTCTTCTCCTTTACAGATATACGAGCATACATGCAGCACGTGTGGCATCTGAGCATTACCGAATGAAATACATGGACACAACATTTCTTGAATCTCTGCATGAGTTTTTATTTTCTACAAGTTACACTCATTTTCTGTGCATCAAAGTCTTTGGCATTTGCCATTACTGGACATTTTAGGACATGAGCAAAATACGTGAATGACAGATTCAGAGAAAATATGGCTGTTTTTCCTTTATTATTAACAACCATTCAATTAAATATCTCTAATTTTTATTTTTAGATAACTTACAATGGAACTTATAGTTGAGACTTGATCTTGTAAAACTTTTTTTAACTGTTAAAAAAAAAGAATCCTTGGCTTAATTTAAGTTTGAGCATTTCAAAGCTGGTATTTGCAAACTCAGAAAAAAAGAGCTTTTCATTAATCCATGATTTTGGAAACAGTTACTTTAACCCGCAACCACATACAAATAGAAAAAATCCTAATGGGACTATTTTCTTACTAAGCCTGTAACAGTTTACATTCACCTAATGGCCTCGGGTTATGAGCAAACTACTCAATTAGAGAATTTAGGCTGGTTGCCCACATATTTTAGAGCAAATTATCCCTTCACAAATGCAGAACCCCCTATATAAAACGCCTAACCAGTATTTCCTGTAAAAAAATACTATTCCCTAAATTCCCACCTTGAACCTACTAAGAATTTCTCTTTTTGCTAGGGCAAAGATTTTATGGAAATATTTGTTTTTATATCACATACCTTACTGTTGGTCTTCCTGCTGGCTTGTGTTTTGACCTTCAAGCAGCTAAGAAATTATAATCAAAACACTTCTAATAAGATATTTCTTTTTAAAGTACTTTTGCTAAGTACTTAACCTGAGAACCTTAAGTTGGAAGGTGTAGAATCCTGCAAATTCTTTGATAACAGATCTTCTGCTTGGGGGGTTAAATGAATTTCATGGTTATCCTTAACACTTACTATTTCTTCTTAGGCCTCTTTCATTTAAAAGGGGGTCAGTGCTTCCAATCTATAAACACCCATTAAAAGTTCTCCACCCTTTTATACTTGGCTGCTGGTCTTAATTGTCTGCAGATGGGTGGATCACTGCATTTTTATTTCAAAGGTAGAGATTTGCAAAATGTAAACGAGCCTATTAAAAGTTCTAAATCAAGACTCTCAACATCCATTAAAGGGATCCATGTGTAAATAGGGACAGAACTCAATTGAAAAGTGTCTTTTTGTAACAAAAAATTTTGTATGTCATCATCAATGCATTACAAATGTATTCAACACAAACAGTGCTTTGCTAGAGGGCTATTTAAAAATTTCATGCAAACTTTGAACTAAGAAAAAAATGTGTTTGCAAAACATTGTTGTTTTATTTTATAACAGTTGATAGATAAGAAATGCAATGTAATTATCCTACATTATAAATTTTCATTGGGTTGAAAAGGAACAAAAGCTTTTGTTATATTTTACACAGCGGAATAAAAATTCAATACAATATAGACCTATAGTACTGACAAAAATATTTCATTGTATTTAACATAACATCTTACAATGTAATTATTTTCAGTTCACCTACTGAATTATTATTTTCTATGTTAGTCAAATTTCTTTTAAAAAAATGAACTGCAATTCACAGTATTGCTTGCGACAAAGAACTGAACCCCAGGCTAGCTGTTCTTGGCACTGTGGTGTTCTGGTTTATCTTGCCTAAGGCACTGACAGTTTATCTCAGATTCTACAGTTTCTTCCATTCTTCTTCCACTAGCTTTTCCCCTCAGTCTCGCTTTTCATTAGCCCACCCTGATGGTTGACCACTTCTAATCCATAAATTAAGCAGACAGAAAGCACACAAAGGTGTGCTTCTTTTATCTTTGAAAATCAAACCCATCACAAAATTTAATTTGATTTTCTTGAGTCTAAAATAAAATATTCCAAGGAGCAAAAAATATTGCTAGAATCCCTGCTCTTAAAAACCAGCTTTATATACTCACCTTGCAGTGGAGGATACAAGGGAATTGCTTTGGCTTTATTCACTTTGGCTTTGAGCCCCATAATCTGTGCCCAGTAGTCAAATCAAGGTTTGAACATCTGACAGCTGTATTTCCCTCATCCTTTCTCTAAATGCAATGCAGAATTAATTTAATTTTAGGGGAATGGTGTTTCCCCCTACACTCCAGTTTTAATACACAGATTATAGTGACAATATTTAAAAGCTGTTTTGATCTTTGAGATTGTATTTTCTTTCATTTTTTACTTAACTTTTCTGAGTGTGACGAAAAGGGAAGCAGAAGTTGGAAATCTAAATAGAAACAAAAAAACAATTTCAGCTATTCTCCTTGAGCTTGCAAAAATGCATTTACAAGCTCTCAACAAAATTTTACTTTTAAAAGCCATTTTAATATTTGTTATCTTTTACCAAGTAAAATAAGCTGATGCTTTTACATGTGGATCTTATTATGTGAATAGCCGTCTAAGCCTGCTATTGAACATAATCATATGAATTACGAA
This sequence comes from Mandrillus leucophaeus, assembly GCF_000951045.1. Taxonomy (NCBI): domain Eukaryota; kingdom Metazoa; phylum Chordata; class Mammalia; order Primates; family Cercopithecidae; genus Mandrillus; species Mandrillus leucophaeus. Next base: position 2,897,851 of record NW_012104254.1, read on the forward strand.
CTGTGACTTTATTTCTTTTATAATCTTTGTAGTTCTTGCCATTACTTTTACATGTCTATGTCTGGCATTATGTAGCTTTGAAACTAGGCCAAAAATATTTATTGTCGTATATCTGGAGTTCTCATACTTTGTGGGTGAGTTTGGTTTCCAAGCTGGGCAAAACTTATTAGCAGATACAGTTTTTGGCATTCATTTGAAAAAAAATCTTAAGTAATTTTAGTACCCCCTGATGTATAACCTTTTGCACTCCTTGAAATGTGTATGGAGTTGAAATTTCAATGCTTGAGCTATCTCTTTTTCCAATTTTAAGTAATTCTTCATTTATAAAGTACAAAAAATGGAACAAAAAACAACAAAAAGAAAAAGAAAAAAATGAAATAAAAGAATGAATTTCACTGCAAACTGGAATATTTCGAAATATTCACATGGATGGTTTAGATAAAATATTTCTGTGACGTGCAAATCCCAGAGAACTGGGACAGGGTACCACTGATACAGTGCAGTGCTAGTAATTTGTGGTTGTATGAAGTAACAATAATGATGAAAAGCAAAATATGTATGCATAATTCTTTTACTAATCTCTTTGCAGCTTTACTATTTTTTTTTTTTTTTTTGATACAGTGTCTTGTTCTGTCTCCCAGGCTGGAGTGCAGGGGCACAAACATGGCTCACTGTAGCCTCAACCTCCAGGGCTCAAGCAATCCTCCTGCCTTAGCCTCTTGTTAGCTGGAACCACAGGCATGTGCACCATGCTTGGCTAATTTTTTAATTTTTTGTATTTTGATTTTTTTGTAGAGACAGGATCTTACTTTGTTGCCCAGGCTGGTCTCAAACTCTTGGGCTCAAGTGATCCTCCCATCCTCCCACCTTAGCCTCCCAAAGTGCTGGGGTTATAGGTATGAGCCACCAAACCTGGCCTAAATTCTAGTAAGAAGAGTGATAAAGATATTCAGTTCCTGCCATTGGTTTATATACCAGACTCCATCACTATATCGTTGTTCATTATGGTTCAGGCATAGCATAGTACTCTTCATGTAGTTCATTCTCAGTATACTTTTGTGTACATAGGGTAATAGGTTACATAGGGTAACCTATTAGCACTATTTAAGATGGTATTAAGGTATTGTTAAACTGTTAAATGTTATTTTCTAAAAGAAGGTAACATGACTGTCACACAAATATAAAACTAGCACACATCAAAAATCCTTTTTAATGCATAATTAATGAGGGAACCAGTAAGATGTTATAAGTAATTAAAAAAAGAATTCAAAGAACCACATACATAGGGGCAATAAGGAATGCTGAAAATTGATGCAAAATTGATCTATCCAGATAGCAATAATCAATTGCATTATACTGGATAAAATCATTCGCATTTCTATGGACAAGAGTCATTTGTATTATCCATTTTCTATAATTTACAGAGTAGTAAGTAATAATACTTATACCACATACTTGGTAAAGATTATTTTGAGAATTAATATGTTTTTTATGTTTAGATATTCATTAATTTTTCTCAGCCAACAAATTCTTTCTGAATACCTACTATGTGTCAGGCACTGTATGTGCTGCTGGTGATCAAAAATAGCCCTCATAGATCTACAGTTTAGTGAGGGAGACAGACACTAATAAATGATCATAAAAATAAATGCTCAATTTTAACTGTGATTGGAGCCACAAAAAAGTCTCCAGAGCTCTGAGAGAGTAAAATTTGAAAAAGGCAATCTCAATGCAAGTTAATTTTACTTTAAGTAGCATACATATTTCCTGATGTGTGTGTTCATCAAAGGTGAGGCTTAAATTGGAAATCTATTTTAAAAAAATCTCTTACTGAATCAATTACTCATATAAACCAAATGATTCTGCAGCACAAAAATGAGTCTAATATTTACATATTTCAATCCTACTGTAAAAAATATGTAACATAAAACTCTATGTTAATTTATTAGTTAGGCTCATAGAAGGGAATCACAGTTGGTTAAAATTAGTAAAGTCAAAATTAAATCAGCTAATCTTTTGCCAATTACTCCACTCCCAGACTTCATTATGGTTATGCTGCCAATACCCTTGTGCAAAACAGTTACGTGGGATATATTTGCATCCTTCAGTGTTCTAGTTTTCAGAATCCATAATGTCGTGTGTGTGTGTGTGTGTGTGTGTTTTAAGAGAGGGCCTCTCTGTCACCCAGGCTGGAATGCAGTGGCTCCATCTCAGCTCACTGCAACCTCCATCTTCCAGGCTCAAGCAGTCCTCCCACCTCAGCCTCCCAAGTAGCTGGGACTACAGGCATGCACTACCATGCCCAGCTATTTTTTTGTATTTTTAGTAGAGAAGGGGTTTCACCATGCTGTGCAGGCTGGTCTTGAACTCCTGGACTCAAGCAGTCTGCCTGCCTCAGCCTCCCAAAGTGCTGGGATTACAGGCATGAGCCATCAAGCCTGATGTTCTGTGTTCTGTAGTGCTCTGAGTCCATGCTGGGTTATACCATGCAGAATATTACTGAGGACTTTTGTTGCCCATCTACTCCATTCACTTAACTTCATTCTCATCATTGTCAAATATCCAATTGGAAGATACTACATTTATGAAGCCTAATTTGATAACATGAAAAGCAGTCACATTCACTTAAAAAAAAACACAACAGTACAAACCATAAATTTATCGTGTCTTCAAGACACTACAATGAAAACTCCTATCCCAGAGAAGGGTCTTTCAGAGACCGGGAACCAAATGAGTCGTCCAGATGAGTTGCTCATTTGCCATTTTCCTAGGCAGCTGGGTTATTCTCGAATTTCTCAGGCTTCCAGTTCTCCTGTGTGTAGATGAGATAAAACACTGCAAATCGTGGCTTCACTCAAAGGAAAGGCACCTGAGTATTAATGCGCAGCCTGTTGGGGATGCCCTTGCTGAAGTAGTGTGGGGAGGCTGGTGCCTGAGGGCCACGAGCTGTAGGTAACTGCATCTTGCATCTGCCTCAGATTTCCAAACTCGTGGCCATTGTTGCGGTGGTGCTCACTCTCCACAGCTGCAGATCCACTGCATTCACTTTTTGAGCAGGTTGTAGATAACCACATTGCAAAAGGTAAGTTCGTGTATGTGAATTGACCCTTGCAAAACAATTAAAACACATATTTTAGAGTTTTCTTTTTTCCATAGTAGTGGCAACATATATGAGCTAAGTTGTGGCAGGATGAGCTGTAGACAAAACCCCTCAGACACTAGGTTAAGAAGGAAGTGGTTTTATTTGGCCGGGAGCTTTGGCAGACTTGTGTCTCAAGAACCAAGCTCTCCAAAGAAAGAGTTCCTGGCCTTTTTAAGGGCTTACAACTCTAAGGGGTCCACATGACAGGGTCATGATAGATTGAGCAACCATGGGGTACGTGACTAGGTGAGGGTGGTGAGTAAGGCAAGTATTTCTCCATATCATTGTCTATGATCTATAGATAGCACAAGCGATTAGGGTATGGGTTTATCTTTTTTTGTTTAGATGGAGTCTCACTCTGTCACCCAGGCTGGAGTGCAGTGGCACCATCTTGGCTCACTGCAAGCTCCTCCTCCCGGGTTCACACCATTCTCCTGCCTCAGCCTCCCAAGTAGCTGAGACTATAGGTGCCCACCGGGTAGGGGTTAATCTTTAGCCTACAGGCCTGGCCAGTGGTGCCAATCAGTCTGTTATTTTTCAGTTTCTATTTCCTCCTTTCCTTTGGAGACAGGAGACAGTAAGAGAAATGGCCTCCTTCCTTATAAGTCATTCATACTTGTCCAAATACTCCTTTTGATAATATGTGGGAAGCCACTAAAAATGATCCAGCACCTTCTATCACACTTTAACCCTTTATCCTGTGCCTTAGATTGGGTTTCCTAGAAGCAGACCCTTAGATGAGGATTCATGTGTGATTTATCAGGAAAGTACTCCTGGGAGAAACCAATAAGGGAATGTGGAAAGCAGGACAGGACAGAGAAGACAGTCAAGCAAGGATAGGTCTCAGGCTAACCCCCTAGAGGGCTGCTTCAGCCTGTGTCTGAAGGGGAGCTCCGAAAGGTAAGTTATGCCTATATTGTCCTGACTGGAGGGCAAGGGATCTGGTCTTTCATAGTTCTGTGCCAACCAGTCCACTTGGGGGCAATGTGGCATGGGGGAAAGTAAATTCCCAGGCATGTTCTGGTGTTGGCCAAGTGGGATCCAGTGTCTTCTGTAAAACAGTCTGGGGTTTGCTGTTGGAAGCAGAAACATACAAATAGGTAAAAAGGGATCTTAAGATACTGGGGAGAAATATTGACAGTGTTTGCAACCCTCTGTCTGTTCCCCCTAAATACATTCTGTACTTCCTGGGCATGTGGTTAGATTACATGCATTTCCCAGCCTCCTTGCCAAGTGTGGCCATGAAATTGTGTTCTTTCTAGTGGAATGGGGTGGTAGTGATGTGTGCCACCTCTGAATCTAGAGTAGCCTCATCCATTCTTTCTCCTCCCTGCTGGCTAAAACTCGGGGTGAATCAGCTTATAGTATAGAGCTTATGATAATGATCTTAGGAATGGTAATGCAGCATAATAGAAGGACTGGAGTCCACAAATGACTCCATAGAGCAGTTTTTTGATGATCCAGAACATTTACCTTGGACTGTTAAGTAAGAAAAACAAACTTCTTTTTCAAACAACTGCATTATTTTTGGGTCTCTGTCATAGCAGCCTAGCATTTTTCTAGTTAATACAAGATATTTTATTCTTATCAGAACATTATATGGTATTGTAGATCAAATTTTATAGTTTTTATTGTTTATTTCTCCTACTAGCATATATACTATGTGGGAGCAAGAGATTTGCCTATCCTTTTCAACATACTCAATAAGTACTTGTATTGTTCTACCTAACCCTATAATAATTAAAAATAAAACACATTACAATTTAAGAAGTTACTATAATGCCACATTAGAAGTGATACATAACAAATGGAAAGAGTTTAATTAAAATTAACCCAAACGATTAAGGAGATAATATACTGATGTGTTAAAAATGGAGAGGAGATAAATTATATACTCTTGAAAAAACAAGGCCAAAGGGCACCATGGTAACTGTTTTTGTGTATTGGCAAGGTGATTATAAAGAGGTTGCTGTTCAACCATTTTCCATGTCTGCAGAGGAAAAACTAGCAGGAAAGAGCTTAAACCGATCTGACAGTAATAGTGATTAAACATTAGAAAAGGCTCCAGAGTAATATTGTAGAATCTCTGTCCCTGGTGAATTTTAAGGACAAACCATCTGTCTTAGACATTTCAGGCAGACCCCTTGCAGGAAGAAAGAGGTCTGGATTAAATGACTCCTTAAGCTAGCTCCCTTTCAATTCCAGGAGTCTGTGCCACTATACAGGGGATCTGGCAGTGACATCTTTCACTCCATTAACTAGCCTGACTGTGGCATCTCTTATCAGTACCTTGAGAGAGTTATTTCTCTGGATGAGGCCAGTAGAGAGGAGAGTAGGGAGTAGGACTAACCTCCCAAAATAATGATATTAAAAAGTATATTTTGCAGCTAGAACTCTAAGATACTATGTAATTTCTACACGCTCAACACACATTAACTGGAAAAGTCTTAAGACTTTAGTGCATTTCAATTGCTATGTTTTATTTAGTAAGATTAACTGCTATAGCAATGATGAAAAGACAGTAATTTAATGTCAACAGTGAAATTCCACAGAACAAAAAAATTAGCATTGATATTCATTTATAGTATTTATTTACATTGGTGTTGCAATACTAGTAGCAATGTAATAATGCTATTTATGAATACTGTATTAAAATTTATACTGTTACTATATTACTCAAAAATAATCATGTCCAAATATCCCTAAAGACAACCTTTTATTAGATGAATGATTTCCTACGTCTTAGAAATTTATTTTTTTATTACTAAATACTATCACAGCTATTGTTTTAAAGGTCAACATTTTTTGATTGGTATATAACTATATATATATATTGCATTTTGACATGTTGTGAAAAACAATTATGGATTTACATATTTTGGGGAATTCCAACTTTATTTTATTATTTATTTATTTATTTTGAGACAGAGTCTTGCTATGTCACTTAGGTTGGAGTGCAGTGGCACAATCTTGGCTCACTGAACCTCTGCCACTTGGGTTCCAGAGATTCTCCTGCCCCAGCCTCCCAAGTAGCTGGGATTATAGGCATGTGCCACCATGCTCGGCTAATTTTTATACATTTTTAGTACAGACAGGGTTTTGCCATGCTGGCCAGGCTGGTCTCAACCTCTTGACCTCAAATGATCTGCCTGCTTTGTCAACTTTATTAATAAATAACTTTAGTGATGCTTTACATGTTTGTTACCAGACCAAAGATAAATTTTTGAATTCTTCCAGAAAAGATGAAAAAAACTCTGCTTTTATATTCTAAGATGGTGCAGTGTTTTATCTATTTATTAATGATAGATTCTAAGAATTACAACTCAGTAGGAGGTTTTCTTTTTTATTGAGGGAGAATAATCTAGTCAGACTTAGAAGGAAATCACTGACTACTCTTTAAGTAATGAATCTTGATGGTAAATATTGCTCTAAAACATATAAAGTGATGATCAGCCTCATTCATAATTAGAAAAGTACAAGTTAAAACTATAATGAGACACTATTTTTTAAATCTATCAATTGTTAAAAATAAAAATTTTAATCATATACTGTGTTGTCCATGATAGGAAAAGACGTACATTCCCGGTGGGAATGTAATTTAGTACAACCTCTGTGGAGGGCAATTTGGTGAGATCTACTAAAATTTTAATTGCATACATCCTTTAACCCAGAAATCTTCCTTCTAGAAATTCTTTGCTACAGATGTACATTGACACGCAAAGAAATGGCATGTGCACAGGTTATATACTGCTGCATTGTTTGTAATAGCAAAAGACCAGAAACAACCTAAATGTCTATCAACAGAAGAACAGTTAAAGAATGCTACATCCTTTCAATTGAATATAATGTAGCCATTAAAGTGAATGAAAATAATTATTAAGATATATGGAGAATAGTGTATAGAATGAGCTACTCTCTGTGTTAACAAACAAAGAAATATATACATGTATGCAAAAAATATATCTGAAAGGCTACTCAAGAACTGGTAACACTGGTTGCCTCCAGGGAAGGGAATCATGAGTCTTGAGGATGAGGTGGGATAAAAACTTAATTTTCATTCTGTACCCTTTTGCAACTTTTGAATTTTGTGTCATGCGTATATTACCCGTTCAGAAAAAAGCCAGTTACAGAAGGGAAATATTGTCAATTGAATAACAACTAATTTACTCTCCTTTGAGGATTATTTACATTTAATATAAAATTATCTTCAATTTCAAAGTATAGAATTAAGACAATTCTGAAATTTTAGGCTCTGTTTACACTTTCCATGTGAGTTTATTGTGGGTTATAATTATTTAAAGTAAGAAAACACACTTCAAAACATGAAAATATTGCCCTACAGAAATATTGTAAGTTACATTATTTTCTCCTTCACCTTTACAGTACGAGGTCCCTGAAGCCAGAAACCGTGTACCCTGTCACCCAGAAGGATAGAAGAGGAAAAAACTACTTTAAAAAGTATTATTTTGGGTTGGATCCAGTGACTCATGCCTGTAATCCCAGCACTTTGGGAGGCCGAGGTGGGCAGGTCACTTGAGGTCAGGAGTTCAAGACCAGCCTGACCAACATGGCCAAACCCCGTCTCTACTAAAAATAAAAAAATTAGCCGGGCGTGGTGGTAGGCGCCTGTAATCCCAGCTACCTGGGAGGCTGAAGCAGGAGAATTCTTGAACTCCTGGGAGGTGGAAGTTGCAGTGAGCCGAGATCGTGCCACTGTACTCCAGCCTGGGTGACACAGTAATACTCTGTCTCAAAGAAATAAAAAATAATAAAACTAAAAATTAAAAATAAAAGTCAACATGCCCAGGATAAATCTAAAATTGACAAATAATGAATTAGAAAAATGTGACCATTTTTCAATGGAAAAGATAATCAACATGTGCTAACCTTGAGATGCCCCAGATGATGGAATTATCAACAACTTTAAAGCAGCTGGTATAACTGTGCTCCATGAAATAAAGGTAAACAACCTTGAAGTGAATGAAAAGTTCTCAACAGAAAAATAGAAAAATGTTTAAAGGGTTTAAAACTGTTTTCTTATTTTTTATATTTTTGTTTGTTTTTATTGAGATGGAGTCTCACTCTGTTGCCCAGGCTGGCATGCAGTAGTGTCATCTCAGCTCACTGCAACCCTCTGCCTCCCGGGTTCAAGTGATTCTCCTGCCTCAGCCTCCCCAGTAGCTGGGACTACAGGCGCCGCCACCGCGCCCGAGCTAGTTTTTATATTTTTAGTGGAGACGGTGTTTCACCATGATGGCCAGGCTGGTCTCGAACTCCTGACCTCAAGTGATCCACCCGTTTCAGCCTCCCAAAGTGTTAGGATTACAGGCATGAACCACCACGTCCAGCCTAAAACTGTTTATTTTTAAATAAAATTTGTTTATTCTAATAAATAAAATCATTTGAACAAGAAAAATGGCACTCTAATTAAACTTCATTTAAACTGCATTTGAGAGCCTGCAAGACACCTTGGGGGTAGCTTGGTTTTACTCTAGATTTACCTGTCTTCCTACTCTTCTTCTTCCTTCACCAGCATGCAAGTTATCTTCCTTCCTTGCCAGCCTGACAAGCAGATGGGAGAGGCAGGTGTGGCCTTCATTGTCAGCAGTTTTCTATTGTTTGATGTGAAAAGGGCAGCATAGTACTTTAAAGGTTGATCCAACCTCTTTGCATCTTACAAAATTAAACAGCTAAAATAAATAAAATAAGAAGGCAATTCCCATTGAATGTACAGTGCATATTGGTGGCACGTGCCTCCACAAGATTTCTCTGCCTGCTTCTTCTGTTCTATCATTTCTTTGGAAGGCAGTGGATTTTTCTCTTACAATTCTGCCTTCTTCTATTTTGACATCAAATTTCTTGATCTCAGCCATGTCAGGTTTGTCAGACATGATATGTCTGACATATTATGTGTCATATGATCTGTCATGGAGGAAGTGGAGTGAGGCCCAGAGTGAGCAGAATCTAGTTTGTGCAGTGGCCACCACCTAGCTAGAAATTATTTTTAAAAAACCTGAATGAAAATTTTAGACCTAAAAAATAGCATACTCAAAAATTCACTGGATGGGCTCAATAGCAAATTGCAGATGACAGAGGAAGAGTTGGTGACCTTGAAGATAGATAATAGCATCTAATATGAGAAACACATTATAGATTGAAAAATCAATAAGCAAATCCTCAGGGACCTGTGGGATAATATCAAAAGGCATATATAACCTATACCTCAATAAAACTGTAAAAAAGGGCCAGGCGTGGTGGCTCACGCCTGTAGTCCCAGCACTTTGGGAGGCCAAGGCGGTTGGATCATGAGGTCAGGAGTTCGAGACCATCCTAGCTAACACGGTGAAACCCCATCTCTACTACAAATACAAAAAATTAGCCAGGCATGGTGGCAGGCGCCTGTAGTCACAGCTACTCGGGAGGCTGAGGCAGGAGAATGGCGTGAACCTGGGAGGCGCAGCTTGCAGTGAGCCGAGATTGTGCCACTGCACTCCAGCCTGGGCAACAGAGCAAGACTCCATCTCAAAAAACAAAAACAAAAAACAAAAACAAAAACAAAAAAACAGTAAAAAAGTAGATATTATAAGACTGTATAAAAAAGGACGAACTAGATACTGTACAAGAAACCCACTTCAAGTATAAAGATATAGGATAGTTTTAAAGTAAAAGTATGAATAAAGATATACCACGCAATCACTAATCAAAACAAAGCTGGAGTAGCTATATTAATGTTAGGCAAAAGTGTTTAGAATAAAGAATACTATCAGGAATATAAAGAAACGTCACATGATGATAAATAGTGAATTCACCAAGAAGATGTAACAATATTAAATGTGTTTATACCTAACAACAGAGCTTCAAAATACATAAAGCAAAACATGTTAGCAATAAATTCACAATTACACATGAAGACTTTAACATCCCCCTCCTAGTAACTGATAGAAGTTTGACAGAATGTTACAAGGATATGAAAGACTGGAATAATACTTTTGAAATCAACTATATTTAATTGACATTTATTGAGTACTCCACCCAACAACATTAGTATACACATTCTTTTCAAATGTTGTATATGGAACATTTATCTAGAAAGACAATATTCTGGCCAATAAAACAAACTATAATTTTTTTTTTTTTTTTTTTT